>NC_057764.1:15477272-15803771 GCF_010389155.1 Erigeron canadensis
TATAGGTAATGGCATTAAAGGTTTTGACAAATCCAAGGCGAAATGTTATAATTGCGATGGATTTGGTCATTTTGCAAGAGAGTGTCAAAGGCCTAAAAGGATTGATAATATGTGCTGGTCGTCAAAATTATAATCAAGGGGGGGTACACCAAATAATCATAAGACGCAAGCAATGATTACATATCCTGTTACTCCACATCAGCCTGTTTCGTCACACATTTTGGATTCAAGGCTGTTGTTGTTCAAAATCCAGATGGTACTTATCAGTGGGATACACAATGATGATACTCGAATCATGCCTATATGGTAGAATTATATGATGAGGTAGCCGCAACGATTGATTATGCTATATACTCAAGTGAAGAAAGTGCATCTGAGACAGTACAGAAGATTATGTGTAATGTTGCTGAGATAGTAAGATCTGAGAGTGAACAAATGACTGCAGTAAAAACATCTAAAGAAAAGAAAGAGTCATCAAATCCTGTTGATGACATTTCTATGCAGAGCATTGAAGAACAGATGAAGAACTTTGAGATACTGAAGGTATGACAACCAAAAACTTCGTTGCATACATGGCAGATTGCAAGGCTGCAGATCAGAAGGTATCATGTTCTTTATCTTCTATAATTGACGTATGTAGAATGGTGTCAGAGTTAAAACAAGAAATATTGAAACTAAAAGAGAATTCAACTAGTTTAATTGATGAAAATGTTACGTGAAAAGGAAGGTGATGAGTCTAAAGATTCGATTTACTTCTACAAGATCACCAACAAACTAAATTAGTTTTTAATCCAGATGAAGTAGTATACTATACTTTGAAAGACTATGATACAGTTTTTTATGATAAAGAAGTATCTATAAATAGGATTGAACCTAAACAATAATTGATAAGTTTGGTGTGTAAAATAAAGAAGAATGGTTAGCCGAACAAATTCCATATAAGGATAGACATTATGCTCCTTTTAAACCAATAACAAATATGGAAGAAGCAATACAGACGCTTGATACCATAAATGAGATGAAGGAGTATGGTATACCAAAACCTGAAATAGAAAATGGTCAATCTAGAAAACAACAAGTAAAGAAATGCTATACTTGTCGTGAGAAAGGCCATATAGCTATTGAATGTCCAAATAGGAAGGTCAAGAATCCTAAGAATGACAGTCAAGTCAAGTCAAAGGATGTTAATGAGATTCCTAATCCTAAAGGGAAGGGTAAACTAGTTGAACAAGTAACTTCACCAAAGTTTATGAGTGCATATAAAAAGGATTATTATGAGGAGTATGCAAAAAGACATCCCGATAATAAAAATGCATAGAATTATGTTAAGTTACTTAGAAATGTTTCATATGGGAGTCTATTGTTATAGATCAAAAGAAAAGTGTCAATAGATCCAAGACTCCAAAACGACAGGGACCTTCACAGAATACTACTTTTAGTAGTGTAAGTCCGAGTCGTTCTTGTACACCTCAAAGGAGTAATTCACCTAGGAAGATGACTCAACAAAATCGATCTCCTCCTTCTAGAATTAATAGTTCGTCTAAATTCTATGATCGATTAGGGAGTCAACCTAGATTTGGTACTCACTCACCAAGGAATTCACCTCCTAAGACTCGTTTCACCTCACCTAAGAAACAGTCTATGACATCATCTTCATCCAAGGCTCCATTAAAGAGCGATGGATATTGGACCGAATTAATCATTAGAGATGAATTCGGCAAAACTAAACCTCAAAAGGTTTGGGTTCTCTTTAGAAACTAACCATCTTATTATCTGATGTGCAGGGAGAACCAAGGAAGCCTATTAGTCTTTGGTATGTTGAAAGTGGATGCTCTCGGCACATGACAGGGGACAAGAATGTTTTGTCCAATTATGAAGATGTAAATGGTTCGTACGTTAGTTTCGCTGGTCCCAAGGGCGGCAACATCTCGGGCCAAGGTGATGTTGTCAATGGGAAGATTACGCTGGAGAAAGTCAAGTATGTGGAACATTTATCACATAATTTATTAAGTGTTTGTCATATTTGTGACAAGGGTAATACTGTCCATTTTAATGAGAAAGAAGCACTTATATTGAAACCAGGATATGTTATTCCTGAAGACTAGATCCTGCTGAAAGCTCTTAGGAAGAGAAACATCTATGGCCTTGTGTTAGGTGTTGATAATCCAGAGGAGTCTGTTTGCTTGTTATCAAAAGCAAACGAATCTGAATCGTTATTATGGCATAGAAGAATGGGACATATCAATTTCCGAAAGATGAATGACATTGTCAAACATGGTTTGGTTGACGGCGTTCCCATGAAATTGTTTGGAATGGAAGACAAATGTGTACCTTGTCTGAAAGGTAAACAGCAAAAGTCTGCACATAAACCGAAACAAGTAATTCTATCGCCAATCCTTTCGAGTTACTTCACATGGATTTATTTGGTCTAGTAAATGTAAGAAGTATCGGTGGGATGTATTACTGTTTGGTGGTTACTGATGATTACTCGAGATTCTCATGGGTATTCTTTCTTAAGTCGAAAGACGAAACTCCGCAGATTTTGATAAATCTCTTTGTCGAAACTGAAAATATTTATGGAGTTCGTGTTAAGAGAATCAGGAGTGACAACGGAACTGAATTTAAGAATAATGTGATGGATGTCTTTTGTCTGTCAAAGGGAATCCAACATCAATACAGTTCTCCGTGTGAACCACAACAGAATGGAGTTGCTGAAAGGAAGAATAGGACTCTAATCGAGACAACCAGAACTATGCTTGCAGATTCAGGGCTTCCTACTATGTTTTGGGCGGAAGCGGTGAATACAGCTTGTCATTTTTTAAATAGGGTTACTGTAGCTAAGCGTCATAATAAGACATGTTATGAGCTTCTACATAAGAAGAAACCGAATTTACAGAATGTAGAACCATTTGGTGTACCGTGTACTTTCTTGAAGTATCTACCTCAGTCAAATTTTGATTCAAAGGTTGAAGAGGGATTTCTCATGGGTTATAAACCGGGAACATCAATTCGACGGGTTTACAACAAACAGACCGGCAAAGTTGATATGGGAACAAATGTCAAGATTGTCAGTCATAAGCCCGCTATACATTCTGGATGTGGCAAAAACTTTGATTATGATAGTGTATTTAGTTCACTACATGGACTTGATTCTTATTCAGATCCTGAGAAAGTTGATGATGTGATTATTTTAAGAGATCACATGGATAATACTTCTATATCTACGCCTACTCGGAATGTCGATACTACTCCAACCAATGTTCAGTCTACTACTGATGTTGATGAAAGTGGTAAGGACAAGGATAAGACACCAGATTCAGATGATAATGAACCCGAGAACATTACACCACATACTCCATCGAAGGTTACAGTACCTGATGATGATCCTATTTCTGAAGAATCGGAAGATGATTTCAGCTCACCCGAGTTTCAGATTAGAACAAATTTAGGAGAAAGTCTGAATGTTGATTCGGTTCCTCAATATCGAATTAATAAGGATCACCCAGTTGAAAATATTCTTGGAAATGCTACAGAACCTGTTCGAACTAGAAATCAATTAAATAAGGATCTAACTAGTTTGTTCTGTGAAATGAAAGACACTGGATTGATAACTGAGTGTTTATATTCTGGTTTCATTTCACAAGTAGAACCTAAGAATGTTAAAGCAGCACTTCAAGATCCATGTTGGGTTGAAGCTATGCAAGAAGAATTAGCTCAATTTGAAAAACTTAGAGTTTGGGAGTTAGTAGATGTGCCTAGAGGTAAAGAACCGATTGGAACTCGTTGGGTATATAAATGCAAACGAGATGACAAAGGGATCGTTACCAGAATTAAAGCACGTTTGGTTGTTCAGGGGTTTGCACAACGAGAAGGATATGACTATAACGAAACTTTTGCACTAGTTGCTAGAATTGAAGCTATAAGGTTATTTTTAGCTTTTGCAAGTTTCAAAGGTATAAAGGTGTATCAGTTAGACGTTAAGAGTGCCTTCTTGTACGGTGAAGTCAAAGAAGAAGTATATGTTTACCAACCACCGGGATTTGAAGATCCAAATTATCCAAAAAGAGCATATCGATTGGATAAGGCTCTTTATGGATTGCATCAAGCAACCAGAGTGTGGTATGAAAAGTTGTTGACGCATTTGTTGACAAATGGCTTTACAAGAGGATCGATAGACAACACATTGTTTATCAAGTGGAAGAAGCGAGATTATCTGATTGTACAAGTTTATGTGGATGATATCATTTTTGGTTCATCTAATATAAAGATGTGCAAAGAGTTTGAAATAAGCATGAAAAATGTCTTTGAAATGAGTGCTATGGGGGAATTACAATTTTTCCTCGGACTACAAGTAGATCAAAGGAAAGATCGATTCTTTATTCACCAGTCTAAGTATGTCGACGACATCTTGGAGAGGTTTCAAATGCTAGAGTCCAAGACATATGGTACTCCTATTCAGCAAAATCATGGTTTAGGAGTGCTTGATCCGATAGATGAACTTGTGGATGCAACTTATTATCGTGCTATTATTGGCTCATCGATGTATCTGACTGCTTCGCGTCCAGATATTATCTTCGCTGTTTGTCTTTGTGCTAGATTTCAAGCTAATCCGAAAGAGTCACATTTGACTGCAGCAAAGCGTATTCTACGTTATCTTAAGGGAAACCAAGGGCTTGGTATATGGTATCCAATGGGAGGAACGTTTGATTTTGTTGCATATACTAATTCGGATTTTGGCGGTTGTAACAATGACAGAAAGTCTACGACTGGAGGTTGTCAGTTGTTAGGAGGGAGATTAGTATCGTGGCAATGCAAGAAGCAGGCATGTGTTGCTCAGTCTTCATGTGAGGCAGAGTATATGGCTGCTGGTAGCTGTTGTTCCCAGGTATTGTGGATTCAGCAACAACTTCGTGACTACGGTATAGATTTTCTTGATACTCCTATTAGAATAGACAATAAGTCAGCAATAGACATTACAAATAACCCTGTCATGCATAAGGTTACCAAGCATAATGATATTAGGCATCATTTCTTGCGTGATTGTGCCCAAAAGAAGTTAATTCATTTGGAAAAGGTTATAACCGATGATAATTTAGCTGATCTATATACCAAAGCATTTGATAAGACTCGATTTGAGAAGTTAATTCTTCTCAATGGGATGAAGAATGCTGATTCATATTAAATCTCTCAAAGAACTAATTTTGTAAGTTTGTGTCTGTAAATAGCTAGAGTCATAAAAATACAAAAAGAGTTCTTAGTGTCATAAAAACCATAAAAATGTGAAAAATGAGAAAATGACAAAAATATGAAGAGATTTAAGTTAATGCTGTCAGATGATTAGAAGTGAGGATACTTAGCTTTTAAGTCTGCTTAATCGTAATATAACTGCTTAGTTCAGTGATTACAATTTGGGATATATTGGTAGACACAAAGTAGCAAGGTTTCCTTAATCTGAACTTAAATTATACAATGTTCTTGTGGGAAACATATTCAGATATATGGCTGGGAATGCTTGCTTTTCAGTAATGAACTGATCTGGTCCTTAAATTTTGTGAAAGATCTAGCATTACTATAAGATTTGTTCAATGTATAGGCAAAACCTCTACCAATCATGAGCATGAAAGTAAATGTGATATTGTTATGCAAATGAAATGAATGTTAATTAAGGGGCTAATGTGGTCTTTGAGATTCGGACAAGTATGTCCTCAGGGTGTCTTCGTATACCTAGCCTACCTAAAGCTTCCAACTTGGGATAGGTTGTCAGAAAGTTCGCTACATGGGTCTCATGGAAAATCACGGGTTCCTTATAAATAATGAAATGCAAAAGCAAATAAGTGAAATCACAAAGTAATTAAATTCAGTTATCTAAAAAGTGTCTCATGATTTGTTAAGGATGTTTTTGAATACACATTGAATTTTTGTTATCCTAGTGCTTGTATCGATTACGGAAGTATATCTGAATGTGGGTCACATAAGTTCGCAAACTATTCAATGGCATATTAGGCTACTTGGGTTACATGGTGACTGTCCTTGGCCAGGGTATGTCGAAAGTGTCATAACTCAAAGGAAACTGAAAGTACTGAGTGTTTAAGAGGACAAATATAACGGTAATCGTGGTTGGATCACTGTTCATAATTAATAATAAGAGAATTATTTCTCACTTGCAGACTTATGTAAATGCTAATCTGATTTAATCTGCATAAACATAAGATTTCTTGTACATAAATAAAGTAGCTTAGTTTTATTTTTATTTTTGTTTACTTTTATTTTGGTAATAAGTGTCAATTTGTGTGTCAAACTAGTTCTTATTGCACGAGAGATTTGATAAGCATTAAAAGTCATAATTCTTAGTGAATTATATAAGTCTTAGTGCTTACGGTATAGATGTTTACAAGATGGATTTTCTAATCAATACATAAGTTGTTTAATTTAGAAAATGAAATGTTTTGGAAATTGAAAAGTCAAAATATTTTTGAATGTGTTTCAATTAAATTTTTGAAATTTCAATTGTTTTTGGTAGATAAGTATGCTTGACAAAGATTTGACTTACCTTAGATTTTATTTTATCGATAGGTTAAGCTTTTGGTTGTTTTGCATATTGATGATACTTTGTTGATTCTGATGCATTAATGAAGTTTGTTAAGTGTGCAGGTTACAGATAATAAACTCATTTTATATGATATCAAAATTTTTGATTCAAGGCAGAATTGTTTTCGCTTGTTTGTCAGCTCTTTGAATTGTATTGCAACGGACAACAAAAGGTGTTCAGAAATTGCTTCTACAGAGATTACAAGTGATACAATGATGATCTGCTTTAATAACCTAAGACTTAGTGTGATAGGTTATATTATCAAGATCACAACCTAAGATGTAATGTGATAGGTTGTTGATATGATATTTTGTCATACATTATACATTAAATGTGTTTTGATGTAAGTTTGTATTTGTTTGAGTTAAACATCAATGAAGAAATGATCGTTTTTATGTCAAGATAATAATGTAAGATTTATTTGATACATTATTGTGATGACAAGTTAGTACGGATGATTTACGATAGCATATTCGAGTAGATACAGGTTTTTAGTAACGAGTATCTACAGGTTTATGTTTCTGGAATTTCTGGAATTTTTCCTTATTTAGATTTCTGGAAAATTTGCGAAATTTGGCTAAGGAATGGAGATTATGTGATTTAAATTCTGAAAATTCGTTTTGGTCCGTGCTGACGTCATCATGTCTCATGCTGACGTCAGCGTGAAGCCCACGAAGGACTCCTTCGGTCCGGCCCACGAAGCTCCGAATGTAAATACGGGTTTTACTATTCATTAATTACTTTTAATCGACAATTAACCCTAAGTAAATCACACGAATCACCTCTCCCTCGTGCCACTGTTCATCCGTCCTTATTTTCGATCGATTTTATCTTCTTTTCATATTAATCATCCTAGTTTGTTGGTAAATACTTGATCTAGGATAGATTCTTGATGTTTTGACTATGAATTTGAAGGATTACAAGTCGTTATAATGCCAAAATTTTTGATTTTGCCTCGCGTGAACAGTAACTAGGACGAACCACAAATTAGTACTTCGATTAATGATGATTTGGACTTTAATTGGACTTAAAATTGGATAAATTGATGTTTAAACATGTTAAATCTAATGAAAATTTAAGTTAACAAATGTTAAATCAAGATTAATTGATAAAACTATGGTTCGATCACTATTCACACGAAGAACATGAATCAACTTCGTGTTCATCGAATTCGTTTCGATTTTGTTTTCTGGACATACACGAACCGTAAACAAGTCCATAATGATGTTTTTGATCGATTTTAACATCATATGGAGATGTTTTATCTTCATGTTTCTGGGTTTCATACTGGCTCGTGTTGACGTCACGACGAGGGAAAACCTCCTCGTGATGACGTCATCACGAAGCAGAAAGCCAAAAACCTAATTTTTATTTTCGTTTATTCTAACTTTGTTTTTCTTGTCGTTTTTGTCTGATTTTGTGCAGGTATGGTTGGACAAGGTGATAACGCTCGTGTATTCGCTAAGGAACACAATGCTGCACTCGATCTCAGTATCACGCAGACGGGGTGCACTGCAGAGTTTCACGGTGTTCTCCAGTTTCTTGCATGTCGTCGCATTAATTTTGCGTTGACTGAGAACCCTCCGTTGATGATAAGTCTCATTCGGGAGTTTTGGAACTCAGCTCGATCAGTGCAGATGGGTGCTCATTTGTACATTCGCACTACTGTTGGAGGTCGTTCTATTTCGTTCTCAGCTGGAGACTTAAGGACTATTCTACGCTTAGGTGTTGATGACATGGAGGAAGGTCCTACTGAGTTTACAGAAGAATTCTGTGATGGTGCTCTACGTCGTATAGGTTATGCTGGTAACATTACACACCCATACTTTAGAAAGAATCTTCGCGGCAAATGGAAGCTCCTTGCTTACTATTTGTTGAGGTCTATGAGTCATCGGAGTACGGGTCATGATCAGATGAATATTCAGAATGTATCTCAGTTGGTGGCCTTGGTGCTGAACAAGCCATATAGCTTTTGTCAGTACATTTTTGATAATTTTGAAAGGCAAATGAGATCATTTGGAACCGACAAGAAGTTTTACTTGTTTCCAAGATTTGTGATGATTATCATTCGTCACTTTGCAGCTGATTTGCCATTTGACGGTCCTACGTTCAATTTAGGTCGTCTTACTTATAAGGCATTTGCAGAAAGTTTGAAACACGTGTCGGGAAGAAATGTTCCGATTGAGGTTGATAATCCTCCTCTGTTCGGACATTTGATTAATCCTAACTATGTTGCACCTCGACAAGGTTGGGAGGATGAAGAACCCGTTGTTGCTGCTGCTGGTGCTGATGATCAGGCTCAGGATGATCCTCATGAAGATTGAGCTGATCAGTTTGAGGGACTTAATGATGTTCCTCTATATGCTGGTGATCTAGAGCATGATTCTGATATCGATGCTCTCATGGAGGATATTGATGATCCTACAAATCTTGTATCTACATCTGTTGGAGTTTCTACTTCTACCTCTGCTCCAGTTGATGTTGCTGCTGATCCTTTTGAAGTCCCGGTTAATGTTGTTGAGGACTCAGAAGATGAAGAAGAGGAAGAAAGACTGCCAAAGAGAAGAAGAACACATGCAAGATCTCAAGCTGAGGTTGATAGAGAGTTCGCTGCATATAGTGAAGCCATGGAGAGGTCTCATGCACCTACTGTTGGTGATACTCCATTGGTTGCTGCTTTAAGAGCTTCTATCTCTGAGATTCCTACGTCTGTGTCTGCTCCTTCTACTGGTGTTACTGTTGGGGAGAGAAGGTCGAGACCAAAGTTTATTATAAGAGGAATTCGTTCTCGCGCACAAGTTGTCACTGAAGCTACAACTGTTACGATTCCTACTGTTCCGGAGTCTACAGTTCCGACACTTGTTACTCCTAGGCCTTCGTCTACTCCTATTCAGGCGACAGTTCCTGTTTCTACTGTTATGGGACGTTTGTTGGCTCCTCTGCAAAGACCACAGATGCCTCCCACAGTAACTTCAAGTGCTCGTATGCCTTCATTTGAAGCTACGATGCCCCCTCCGGTCTGTACATCTGACGTTGCTTCTACTTCACGTCCACCTGTACCTGTTCAAGTGCAGTTGAGTCGTTTATTTTCTGAGAAAAAGATGTTGGAGATGAGGGTTACAGCTTTGGAGAGTCAGCTAAAGCTCCAAGCTGCTAAGCATCAGGAAGAGATGGACATGATGACCGCTCTTGTTCATTCTCTTGGATCTAGACTTGACCAATTCTTGGCTCAAGGGGGAGATAAAGATGGTTGTAGAGATGATGAGCTTGCAAAGAAGACTAGAGATGATGATCATGAAGATCAAGATCCAGCTCAAGGTCAAGATCAAACACAACCAGGTGAGCCAGAGAATAGAGGTCAAGATCAAGATGTTGCTAATGATGCTGCTATGGATACAGAGACTGCTGATGTTCAGGGGGAGTCATCAAGACAAAGAGAGTCAGAGATTGCTGGTACAGTTGTTGCTAGTATTTCTGGGACTCAAGAAAAAGGAAAAGCTGTGATGAGCGCTTCAGATGCAGATCCTGATGATCCAGATAACAATGGTAATGGGGAAGATTCCAATTCAGGTAACTCCGATTCTATTTTTGATAGAATAGAAAGGAAGATAGTGAATGATCCTCATAATCATAAAGAAAAAGAAAATAGCAAAGGAAAATCTACTCAGGATAGTGAGTCAATTAAGACTGATTCTACTACCAATGCCTCTACAGAGTCAGATTTGCATCCTTTAATTGTGCATAGACTAGAAAAGAGATTGGGATATGATCCACAAGCTCATATGAGAGCTAGAGCTGAGATTATGGATTATGATGATTATTATGATCCAGGATCACTTAGGGATCAAATGAAAGAACAGTCATGGTTAACTCATACATCTTCAGAGTCAGAATCAGATTCGGATTCAGATTCGGATTATGAACCTTAGTGCTATTAATTTTGTATTGATTACTTGAGTTATAATAATAGTTTAGAGTGTTAATCAAAGTGTTATTCAGCTTAGAATAGTTATCAAAGAATTATTCTGTTCGGCTTAACATATTGACAGTGTAATTTTAAAATACTCGAGTAATGAAGAATAATGATTATAAGATAAATATGAATGTATGTGTTACATTATATTTATGATATAATATTATTTGTTGTAAGTTACAATAGATAAAGATTATAAGATAAATATTAATGTAATTGTTACATTATATTTATGATATAGTATTATTTATTTTCTGTTAATGTATTTATACTACTTTATTATGTCTTGACTTGTGACTTATGTTCTTTATTTTTGTATATGTAAATCGTTTGAATTGCAGATAAGCTTCAAAGAATAGGTGCATTGGATGATCTTGATGCTAAAGAAAATCTAGAAAGTATCGATGATGAAGATTTGGAAGAAGGAGAGTTCATTACTTCGGAAGCTGATAGACAAAGGTTGCTTGAAACACCTTATGACTTTGATCGTGTCTTTAATGAAGATGAAGTCATTCAAGTTGAACCAATCGCTGAAGTAGAACATCTCAATCTCAATCCAATCAGAGATAGTCCAGATGAACCTAAAAATGCTGTAAGGTTAAGATTTGCTGTATATGCAAACATAGTCAATGAAGGACATAACAATATTTTTGATCTATACTAGAATATAGATGCTACACGAGAGGTTGACCTTGGAAGATTTAATATACCTCCGGTGCAGCAAGATCATGAGTTTATTGTTAATAGACTAATTTCAGGTTATAGAGGACATACTGGTTTGATGATACGTGATACGTATAACCCATCGATGTTTTGGGAATATGTCTCAGACAAGGATGCACCTAAATACTTCTTAGTGATACAAAGTTGGTTCTATGATCACAGAATCAAATTGTTTATTATCAAGAGAAAGGAGGGTTGCCAGTACATGTCAATAAGTCGAAGACATTTCCACTCTCTCAGTGATTCAGACATGATAGATTTGGGAAGACACTGGTTCGTTAATCTTCAGAGCGATGGACTTGCGGATTTCTACTGGAATAGATTCAGAGATAAAAGAATTAAGTATTTCAGTGATAAAGGTCTGAAGCCAGAAGAAAGGTTGATAAAGCCAACACCTTTGAAGAAGATTAAGAATCCAGATGGCACATTTCGGTTTATCCAGAGAAGAATTAAATGTGTTAAGAAGGTTCCCGCTATCAGATGGGATCAAGATATGCTGACGGAGATGACATTTTGGCAGATAGATATCATGTCAGGTGAAGCACAGATGTTTGTTGATGATTCAAAGAAACAAATGTTGCTACGCATGTATGATCCAATGCAGGTTGTCAATTTGTCAAGAGGTGATCAAAGAAGACTTTTGGATACACCTTGTTCAGTAGTGGATTTTTGGAGAGTTGAGGAAAGACGCTATCGCAACATTCTCGCTCATTGTTTACAAGAGAGAATTCATGCGAATAGCAAAAGACTTTTGTTTAGCGGATAATTTTGAAGTTCAAATTCGAAGACTTTAAAGAGATCTACTTGCAATCGTCAAGGGGGAGTCTGTAGATGCAGATTCGGTGTGACAATCGCAACATAGATTTGATTATTGTTTATGCTTTTAGGAACTTGTTTGTAATCATTTAAATAAGAACTTGTGTTGATATTTAATGATTACGTTTGGACTTCTATATTATATCTGTTTATGTTTTGTATTGTGTTTGTGTGTTATATATTGTTTTACAGGTACAAGAACATAGAATCAAGGTTTATAAGTGTCGTAGAACACTTAAACGATTGGATGTTATGTACGAGTCAAACGAAGTCAAACAAAGAACAATGGGTCGTCCCTCGTGCTGACGTCATCAGCATGTAGGAACAACCTCGTGCTGACGTCAGCACGAGGCAGATCGGTTGTTAATTGTTTCGGGCCTAATACGTAATTACGGCCTAAGCCCACACGATCCAATACTTAACTAGTATAAATACAAGACCTAATCTACGGAATTAGGTTAATCTTCTTTAATAATTTACGAATTTATGAGCTAAGGTTAATTATTCCTTCGTGTGACCTCCTACACGAACCACAAGCCTTGTGCATCTCCTTGGGTTGGTTAATTGCTCATTAATCAACGAAAGGCAATAACAATCTAGTTATCTCAAGAGGATTCCGCACTCTTGACATAACTAATCACGTGTTATTACGATCCACGCAACAATGTGGCACCTTACACAATTCATACTAAAACTCTGTCCGATTATCTTCAAAATACTTAGAAAATTTCAAATTCTCAAAACCCTAGGACAATTTCTCTCAAGATCGTCTCATCTTTCAGATTTCCAAAATGATCCTGTTTAAGATCGTTTCACTTTTCATTTCTCAAAATTATAAATCAATTTTCTTTAATTCATTTCATTTTTCATTATTCAAAAATCCAAAAACAAACCTCAATTTTCTTTAAATTCCACTAAATCTTCCAAGACGATCATCTTTAAAATCGTCTCACTTTTTCCATCATTCAAGGACGATCTTCATCAAGATCGTTTCACTTCCTGATTTTCTTCAACTCTTAATTCAAGTCAAGTTTCAAATCAAATCTTTTTCAAATGGCTTCTCGTGAAGCATTGGCATTGGGTTCAGATACAAGACCTCCAGTTCTCTACAGTGGTTCCTATGGACTATGGAAGAAAAGATTAATGAACTATGTGGAATGTCAACCAAATGGTCACCTGCTTAAAGATTCCATCCTTAATTGACTTGTAGTTCATCGCCATCCCACTACCGGTGCAATACTCACTCTTGATCTTTTGAATGCTGAACAAAAAGATCGAACAGCTGCAGATATCAGAGCTAGATTATGCTTTTACAAAGCACTACTAGATGAGATCTATGGCTCTGTTGATTCTTATGATACAGCCAAGGAGATATGGGATGAGGTGGCAAGACAAATGGAAGGATCTGACGTGACTTCAACAATAAGATTGACAAATGTGTTGACTGAGTTTGAAAACTTCAGCAAATTGCCAAATGAATCTCTTGAGGCTGTCTACTTTAGGTTCTGCAATGTCATAAATGAAATTAGGAAGAACAATGTCAAGAAATCAGAGATTGAGTTAAACATCAAATTCATCAAAGATCTTGGTCTAGAATGGGAAGATTTTGGAACACAGATTAAGCAACATCAAAATCTGACCAAGTTCACCATTCATAATCTTCATGAATCTTTCAAACTCAATGAACACCAAGTTCTAAACAAAGATTCATCAAGCAAAATGCCAGAAATTGTATCTGCTGATCCTTTGGCTTTGATTGTTGAAAAGAAGGTTTCTGAAGCTCTTAAGAGGCAAATGGTAGTTGTTTCTTCATCTGATGAGGAGGGAGATGATTTGCTGGCTACAAGAGATGGTGTTTCAAATGAACTGTTATAACCCGATTTCTTCTCTGGATTTGATCTCAACAATGGCGGATCAAGTGTGTGTGTTCTTGGTGTGTTTAGTGTGCGAGTGATTTCTAGAGAGAGAGAGAGATTGGAACGATCTGGATTAAATGTATGTAAAAATGGATCAAAGGCCTATGATTTCTAAGAAGTTGAGGGTATTTATAGTCTAAATCTACAATTAAGCTAATTAACACTCCTAGTCCCTCAACCTTAGAAATCATTTCACCATGTCTTAACAAGAACTAAGTCCACTAATTTAAATTACAATTTATCACTATTTTTGGATTTCTAACATTCTCCCCCTTAGTGATATATTGTAATGAATGAAGTACGTGTTATTTTGTCTTGTAGGAATTAAGTTGATGAGCCCGATGGTGAAGACAATTGGTGTGATGAAACAAGTCTTCAAAGCTTTCTCATCGTCTTTGGAGAACTTGAATCAATCTTGGTCTTGGACTTCTCGAAGTTAAAACATGATGAAATTCTCAATGTTCATATTGAACAGAGAAAAAAAATGAATGAGTCTAGAATCTTTGAAAATTGTTGAACCATGAATCAGAGTTGTCTTTTGAAGTGCGGAAGGAATAAACTTGGCTTTGGTTCTTCAATCTTCGATTCTTGAATGAAAATTTGTTTCCTTGAAATGAAGTATCAATATGAAGTATCAAAAACTTGTACTCTCCTCCTTGATGTATGCTTTGGAGCTTCTAGACCAAGTATTATCATATGACTTTGAAGATCATGAGTGAAATGTGTTGATGAAGACTCTTTCGAAGCTTTACTTCTTTGTCTTGAATCTTCCAATCAATCTTTCAACTTTTGTAGCTTTGATCTTTGTCATTTTGACTTAAACACTTTGGAGAGTAAACTTTTGAGCAAAACTTGAATTAATCATGCTCCCCCTCATTTCATGAGTGTAAGCATTTTGGAGCATCTTTGAACATCATATCCTTATCTTTGTAATTATCCTTTTTCAAGTCAAGAACTCAATTCTGAAAATGAACAACTCAAATCTGAAAATTTGAGCTCAATTGACTGAATTTCTATTAATTGCAAATTTTCCCATCAATCCCATACACTAAATATTTTCTCTTATCTTTTATCCGTAACCTCCAAACACTCACTACAACCTTCTTACTAACTCCATGTTTGGACAAATCAAGCTCATAGGTTTTCTTTCTCAATCAATCATAATCTATTTCTCCCCCTCATAATGACAAAGTTGGGAAACAATGTCATTATGCAAACATTGATTGATAAAACTAGATTTGCATGGAGAAATATCAAACGACAACACAAAATCATTACTCAATTTTAATTTCATTTCATACTTAGTTAAATTTCACCAGATTTCTTCCAAGATGATCTTTCTTAAATCGTCTCACTCTTTCAAATCTAAGACGACCTTCACAAATTCGTCTTACTTCTTTCTTCTTCTAGGACGATCTTCCAAAAACCGATCTTCACCTAGGATGATCTTCATCAAGATCGTTTCATTTCCTGAATTTTCCAACTCTCATTTCATTCCAAGTTTCTATTCAAATCTCTTTCAAATGGCTTCTCGTGAAGCATTGGCATTGGATCCCGATACAAGACCTCCAGTTCTCTACCGTGGTTTTTATGGACTATGGAAGAAAAGATTTATGGACCATGTGGAATGTCAACCAAATGGTCACCTTCTTAAAGATTCCATCCTTAATGGACTTGCAGTTCATCGCCATCCCACTACGGGTGCAATACTCACTCTTGATCTTTTGAATGCTGAACAAAAAGATGGAACAACTGCAGATAATAGAGCTAGATCATGCTTATACAAAGCACTACCAGATGAAATCTATGGTTCTGTTGATTCTTATGATACAGCCAAGGAGATATGGGATGAGGTGGCAAGACAAATGGAAGGATCTGATCTAACTTCAACAATTAGATTGACAAATGTGTTGACTGAGTTTGACAACTTCAGCAAATTGCCAAATGAATCTCTAGAGGATGTCTACTGTAGATTTTGCAATGTCATAAATGAACTTAGGAAGAACAATGTCAAGAAATCAGAGATTGAGTTAAACATCAAATTCATCAAAGCTCTTGGTCCTGAGTGGGAAGATTATGGAACTCAGATTAAGCAACATCAAAATCTGGCCAAGTTCTCCATCCATAATCTTCATGAATCCTTCAAACTCAATGAACATCAAGTCCTAAACAAAGCTTTATCAAACAAAATGACAGAAGTTGTATCTTCTGATCCTTTGGCATTAATTGTTGAAAAGAAGGTTTCTGAAGCTGTTAAAAGGCAAATGGTAGTTGTTTCTTCGTCTGATGAGGAGGGAGATGATATGTTGGCTCCAAGAGATGGTGTTTCTGACGAATTATATCAAGCTCTTGCCGTAGTTACCAAGCACTTCAAGAAATGGTCAAGGTGAATCAAGTGGATCCAAGCATGTTGAAAAGAAAGTTGAAGATTATGACAAACAAGTTGTTGAGAAGGGTAAAGCTTCTGATAAAAAGTGCTACAATTGTGGAAATCCTGGTCATTTTGCAATTGATTGCAAGCAACCTCGTAAGCGGAACTATGAGTACTACAAGCAGAAGATGTTGTTGGCAAAGCAAGTGGAAGCCGGTCATGCATTGCTTGTTGAAGATGACAAATGGCTGTTGCTCTCGGATGATGAAGATGAAGATCTCTCTGCAAATGTGTGCTTCATGGAGAGGTTGGCCAAGGACAAAGCTTTTGAGGCTGAAAGCACTGATGATGAGTACCCGGATGATGAGGTAAATCTACACTCTGCTTTTTCATTAGTTAAAGATAAAGAGTCGTTTGATTTAGCTTTATCAAATTTGACAACTCATATCACGTCATTAACCAACAAAAATAAGATGTTGAAAAATAGTATTTCATTTTCTAAAAGTGAATTTTCAAAACTCTTTGAAGAATATTCAAAATTACTTTTTGATCATGATACTATTAAACAAGACTTTCAGTCATACAAAGAAAGGATGTTGGTTAAAGAATGTGAGTTGAATGCTTCTCCTGATTCTAAGTTATTACATAAATGTCACAATCTTGAAAAGACCATTCATGATCTTGAAAAAGCCAATCAAGATCTTGAAATTCAAAAGACCAATGAGTGGCTTCGAGCAAATGCTAGACAAATGGATGTTGATATTCTTAATAAAAAGCTTCAAGAATCCAAACCAAACAATGTTGAACTAGAAAGAAAGATTTCTGATTTAAATCATACTTGTTTTTTGAAAGGTGTTGAGATTGAAAATCTTAAAAACCAAATTGAGGAATTAAAAAAGAATATACTTTTTTATCAAGAGAAGTTATATAAAGTTGAACAAAACTCTCTTTTGGATTTTACCGCCTATTTCAACAAGTCGAAAATTGACAAATCGGAACTTCTTCATGGGTTGGGATTTGAGAATATCACTCCATTACAAAAGGCAAAAGACCAAATTGAACATCTGTATGATGAAAAATTTATTCGCCTTGGTATGGTACAATTCGTCCACTGGATGATGAATTTGAGACTGATGATGTTGAGAAAATACCTCAAACTGAATTTTTGGTTAACTATGATGCTATAAATGCTTCCTGTAATTTTAAAGAATCTTCAATTTTCAAATTAGAAGAAATGGCATCAAATTTTCAAAACCAAGAGTCAATTGTTATTTCACCTAAACCTACTTAAATTGTATGTTCCATCCACAATTTTGGAAAAACAAATAGAAGGTTTACAACAAAAGGTGAATTCTCAACAACAAGTCATTGATCATTTCAAGTCTCAAAATCAAAGTTCAAAGAATGAATTAATTGATGTAGACACCAAGAAAGTTTGTGTGAATGTTTCTACTCAAACTAATCTAAGTGCTAAAGTAGACCATTCCACTCAGACTACTTGTGTTTCATCTACTAATTCCTCCACCCAGACCTTGACTGATTCTCTTGAGTGTTCATGTCAAACTGCTGCTACTATAGCTGATGATTATGTGCAAACTGATTTATCTAATGACGAACTTGCACATAGTTTAGTTTTGATATGGTACTACTATAGGTTTTTCACTTGTGATTCTCTTAAAGAGTTAGTGGTTTACCCTAAGCTTAGTGCTAGTATAGGTGTTGATACTTCTACTCTAATTTCTTGTGAAACCAAAGACGTGTTAGTTCAAGTTGATCTAATTCCTGAGACTACCCAGAGTGTGAAGTTGGATACCAAGATTCCTGATTTTTCAAAAATCTCTCCGGTTAAACCTTTCACAAAAGATGATTTTGATAAATTCATGGAGGGAGAATATGCTTTTGATTCTGAAACTGAGAAAAAGATTGAATCTACTAAAATCAAAGTTGAATCAAAAGAGGAATCACCAAAATTGTTTTTCAAAGATACAACTTCATATTATTCAAAGAAACGAGTTATTCCAAAACTTGTCAAGACTGAACCAAAGACTGTCACAAAACCAAGAATCAATAAGTTAAAAACAACGTAACCTACCCCGGAAAAGCATGTCAAAACCAAACAAATTGAGACCATTCCCAAAATCAAATACAACAAAGTGAAGCTTTTATAAATCAATTCAAATGTTTCTTCTTCTAACTCTCAATCTAGTTCATTACCTAAAGTGTCTAAATCTAGCTCAGTTTTGCTAACTAGGGATGCTTCAAATGGTGCAACTAGGTATAGGGATAGATATGGCTGGTTTTCTCATGATAAATCTAAGAAACAAGAAGTTTCCGCACCTCCAAAAGAGTCTAAGAAGATAAAAGTGCTTCAAAACTCTCGTTCTAATCTTCTTAGTGTCAATTAGTGAGACTAAATGGGTAGCTAAGTCATTAGTACCTAAGTTCACTAATGTTGATAAAAAGAAGAAAAGCTAGTAGTAAGAAGAAGCATATTTCTGTTGAGTCAAACAATTTATCTTTTAAGTCCTCTGTGTTAAACAATGTTAATGGTGCCAAGGCTAGGCCTTGTGATGTTGTAAACAATGTTAATTCTTGTTCTCATATGCATGGTTTGAATGCTGGTAGACATGTTACTTTTGATTCATGTGTTAATGTTCGTTAGTTTAATCCAAATGTGCTTGTTGATAATGTGCCCTTTAATGCCTATGTTGATTCTAAAGCATGTTTGTATGTGTATCCTAATATACCCTGCCTGTTTTAACTAACCACAAAGGACCCGTCTTCAAGTGGGTACCTAAAGTCGGTTAATTCTATTTGATTGCAGGAAATAACCATCTGTGTTTGGATACTCGATTCCGGGTGTTCAAAACACATGACTGGCAATAAAGCATTGCTCAAGAACTTTATCGAACGATTCATGGGAACTGTTCGATTTGGTAACAACAATTTCGCTCCTATCTTAGGCTATGGTGATATTGAACGCAATGGAATTGTCATTAAGAAAGTTCACTATGTTGAAGGATTAAGTCATAACTTGTTCAATGTTGGACAATTCTGTGACAACAATCTTCAAGTTCTTTTTCGACAATCTCTTTGCAAAGTTCAAACTCTAGATGGAGTTGACATTTTGTGTGGCGACCGCGATGATAACCATTTTACCGTTAATCTCGATGATAACCAACCAACAGATAATATTTGTCTCATTTCGAAAGCTATATCAAAGAATTCTTGGTTGTGGCATAGAAGGCTTTCTCTCCTAAATTTTCCTACCATCAATACTTTGGTCAACAAGCATCTTGTTGAAGGCTTGCCAGACTATAAGTATGAAAGTGAGCATGTGTGTCCTTCTTGTGCTGTTGGGAAGATTAAACGAGCTTCTCATAAACCTAAGAAATCTCCAAATTCATTAGCACCTCTTCATTTGCTTCACATGGATCTTTGTGGGCCGATGAAAGTACAAAGCCGAAATAGGAAGAGATACATCTTGGTTATTGTTGATGATTATTCAAGATATACTTGGGTCAACTTTCTTGCCTCCAAAGATGAAACAACTCAAATTCTGATCGATTTCATCACTTCTACTCAAGTAAATCTTCAACTTCCAGTCCGTTACATTTGTTCGGATAACGGAACTGAGTTCAAAAACGCCGTGTTTGATGAATTTTGTAAATCCAAAGGCATTACTCACCAATTCTCTGCGGTTCGTACCCCACAACAAAATGGTGTCGTTGAAAGGAGAAATCGAACGCTTGTGGAAGCTGCAAGAACCATGCTTGCTTATTCTAAGTTACCTTCCAACATGTGGGCTGAAGCTATTGACACTGCTTGTCATACTCAGAATCGGTCCATTGTTAATCAGCGTTTTGAGAAGACTCCTTATGAGATTGTTAACAAACGGAAACCCAACATCAACTATTTTCATATCTTTGGGTGTGTTTTTTTATACTCTGAATGATCCGGAAAATCTTGGAAAGTTCGAGAAGAAAGGTGATGAAGGTTACTTTCTTGGTTATTCCAAGACATCAATTGCTTACCGAATCTACAATCGCCGAACAAAGACAATTCAAGAAACAATGAATGTTTGGTTTGATGAGATGTCGGGCATGATCTTTGAGCAAGAAAGTTTGCTACCAACAAGTAATGATCCAAGTGATTCAAGTACTTCATCAAGGACTTCTACTTTGGCATCTAAATTCAAGAAGTTTCCAGCTCCAACAAGTGATGAGTTAGATATTCTTTTTGAAGAATTCTACAATTCTAAACCGATTCATGATGAAGAACCTCAAGTCATCGTTGAACCAGTTTCGAACCATGATTCAGTTCCTGACAACCATCATGAATCATCATCAAGTTCTTCTGAGCAAAATGCTACTTCTTCAAGTAGTAGTTCTTCATCCTCTTCTAATGATTCTTCTTCTCAATCTTCTCCTGATAATTCTTCTCCAGTGAATGTTCAAGAACAACCTACCCAATATACCCAGACTACCAATCCGATGAACACTCCAAATGTATATGTGCCTCTTGATTTCGATCATCCATCCTACGAGGAAGCTGTTCTACCAAGCTATAATTCTATCTCTCAGCAAAACTCTGGTTTTAATGATGATGATGTTGATGTCAATCAACAAGATCCTCTTCCTCATGATCGCAAATGGTCACGTATGCGAAAAGATCATCCTACAGATCAAATTATTGGAGATCCACAAGCCGGAGTAATTACTCGTACTTCAGTGAATGAGTGTCTTGTTGCACTTTCTCTTAGCAACATTGAACCCAAAACTGTTTCTGAAGCTCTTCGAGATCCAGAAAGGGTTAAAGCTATGCAAGACGAACTCGCTCAGTTTGAAAGACTGAAAGTATGGAGATTAGTTCCAAATCCAAGAAAAGATGAACCTATTGGCACAAAGTGGATTTTAAAGAACAAGAAGGATGAGAATGGAGTGGTAGTAAGGAACAAGGCTCGATTAGTTGCAAAGGGTTATTGCCAACAACCTGGTGTTGACTTCGACGAAACTTTTGCTCCAGTTGCAAGAAAGGAAGCTATTCGGATTTTCTTAGCTTATGCCGCATTCAGAAACTTCACTATGTTTCAAATGGATGTGAAGACAGCTTTCTTGAATGGTGATCTCAAAGAAGAAGTTTATGTTGAACAACCAGAAGGTTTTGTGGATCCCAAAAGGCCAAACCATGTCTACAGGTTAGACAAGGCTCTCTACGGTCTTAAGCAAGCACCCCGAGCATGGTATGATTCCTTATCTACTTTCTTGATTAAAGGTGGCTTTACCACAGGCACAATTGACCCAACCCTGTTCATTCGCAAACAAGGTAAGCATGTTCTTCTTGTCTAAATATATGTTGATGACATTATCTTTGGGTCAACCAGTCAAACATTTTGCCGAAACTTTTCATCTCTAATGGTTAATCATTTTGAAATGAGCATGATTGGGGAAATGAACTATTTTTTGGGTCTTCAAATCAAGCAACTACGAAATGGTATTTTCATATCACAAGGTAAATATATTCATGACATGTTGAAAAAGTTTGATATGACTACTTTGTTTTTCAATTTCTACTCCAATGGTTGCTCGTACAAGTATTAATGCTGATAAAAATGGGAAACCATTTGACCAAAAGAGATATAGAAGTATGATTGGTTCATTGTTGTATCTTACAGCATCTCGCCCAGATATAATGTTTGCAACATGTATGTGTGCTAGGTATCAAGTTGCTCCAACTGATTTACATTTTCAAGCTGTGAAACGAATATTTCGTTATCTGAAAGGTACACCCAACTTAGGTCTCTGGTATCCTAGGGATACTAGATTCAATTTAAGTGCTTATTCAGATGTGAGAAAACGTGTTTCAGCACGTTCCCGGATCGATTAACACGAGATCTAACAATCATAGATGTGCGGAATCCGTCTATGATCGTCTTTGGGGTTAATTAATGATTATCATGATAAACACACACGAAGATAATAAGAACAGGAGATAAACACAAAAATACTATCATTAATCATATGATTACAAGATGAATCCGTATGAACAACATCTACAATGATTACGGATTACAATCATTGAGACGAATCGTGATAGTTTGGGCGGTATCTCGAGGTATAGATCTCTACCTCGGGAACCTAGTGAATGACTTTATGTTGCAACTAAATCATCAACCTAAATTCGTGACCTAAGACTTATATTTATAGGTTGTACAAACAGACTGGGCTGTCAAATTCGTACAAACGGGCTGGGCCTTACTAACTTAATAGTTCTTACGAACTTAAACTTCGTAAGCATAATTGTACGAATTTCTCAGCATTTTAGAATTATTGCATCGGACAACAAATTGTGCACTTTATGTGCTCTAACAAACTCCCCCTTGGCCGGTGCAATCAATTCTTCACAAACCGATATTAATTATAGAAAGTCTAAATGAATAGCCTCCCCCTTAACTTGAGATATCGGATCTTCAATGTTGAGACTCGATCTTCTGAAACTGCAATCTGATCTTCAACCTGCAAAATCTCTATATCTTCATGAAAACTAACCATCCCAACACTTCTCGCTGTAGTTCTCCCCCTCAGTAGTAGCACCTCCAAATTAAACATCAGCAATCTTCCACCCTAGGATTTATTGCCAGAGACTCTGCTCATCTTGCTTAATTGGCATGTAATAGCGGAGTTGAATTTCCAACAATCAACATCAAATCAATCAGCTCTCACAAAAATAAGAAACTCTGTAGCTTGAATCACAAACTGTAGTATCATGAATCCTGTCTCATCTAGCAGTGTCTGACTCTGTCTTGTATCTTCACAACTCTACCAATCACCCGAAGCCTTTCTAATCAGATATCCTCTTCAGTTGTATACGCTGCCATATACAAAGATCTTTATCTTCGTGACTGCTCCTCTCAGTCACCTGATATCATCTTTATGTCTTGGAATATAGATAAGATTCAATCTTCAAATACTCAACAACAAGTAACCAGCTTCATTGCACCAACACTTCAACAGTTCAAACCGCTATATCAAAAAGATCAACTTCTAATAATATTCCAATAATAACATGATGATCTTCAAACTCGAACATTATAATACTTTAATCACCATCAACCGTTAAACTAAATGAATGAACAGAATAACCTTTGATCTTCAATGAATGTCGAGTAGTTCATATTTTTGCTTAGAAATACCGAGGACTGAAAGTTTTATCCCCCCCAGTTCTCTGCAAAAATCTTGAACTTCAGCCTGTCTTAGGTATCTCCTATCCTGTATGAGGTTCCAAATGGCCTAGAGCATATAACAACTGCAAACTCTTCGCTGGTAACAGGGTACACCATTTTCCCTCCAAATTTTCTGGGAAAAACACCTTTACGTGAAACATTGGTATTCACGTAAATTAGGAAAAATTTGATGATTGTCGAAATTTTGTGCCGAAACCGTGTCAAATATGCGCGAAAACGGACCAAAATTTTTCGACCATTACCAAATTTTGAATCTCACGTAAAAATCCACTTCTAAGACCATAGAAGAAAGTAAACGGACCAAAATTTTTTTTTTTTTTTTTTTTTTTTAACTACCCTGTTGTGTGCTTCCATGTAATTGATCTTCTGATGTTGAAACACACTGAACCTCTAAAGTATCTTGAGAACATCTTCGTCGTCTGATAAGAACCATATACGAACTTGTCTCAGCTAGAACGACTATCTTCGTGATGACATCAACTCTCAGTTAAACTAACTTCTTGATGACATCAGCACGAACTTAGATGTTATCTTCGTAAGAACTAAGTCTGCATGAAACGAAGTTTAAGTTCGTGAGAACAACTAACTTCGTAAGTGCAATCTAACTTCGTAAGAACAAAGTTACTTTGCAACCAAATGCTAAGTTCGTAAGTGTAAGTTCGTGAGGTGAAAAAGGTTAAGTTCGTGAGGTGTTTTTGGCTATTTTGGGTTAAGTTCGTAAGGTGAAGACCTCATCTGTACGAAGTTAAGACTTAAGTTCGTAAGAACAACTAACTTCGTAAGTTAAATTCGTTTCCTATCTTCGTGAGATGAACTTAGAACGAATTTAAAGTTAAATTCGTTTCCTATCTTCGTGAGATGAACTTAAAACGAATTTAGCAGATCTGGTCGAAATTATTCATCAAAAACCTAATTTTCAGATCTCGTTTGAGAAAATATCATCCTCCAAAGCTCTGATACCACTTGAGAAAACGTGTTTCAGCACGTTCCCGGATCGATTAACACGAGATCTAACAATCATAGATGTGCGGAATCCGTCTATGATCGTCTTTGGGGTTAATTAATGATTATCATGATAAACACACACGAAGGTAATAAGAACAGGAGATAAACACAAAAATACTATCATTAATCATATGATTACAAGATGAATCCGTATGAACAACATCTACAATGATTACGGATTACAATCATTGAGACGAATCGTGATAGTTTGGGCGGTATCTCGAGGTATAGATCTCTACCTCGAGAACCTAGTGAATGACTTTATGTTGCAACTAAATCATCAACCTAAATTCGTGACCTAAGACTTATATTTATAGGTTGTACAAACAGACTGGGCTGTCAAATTCGTACAAACGGGCTGGGCCTTACTAACTTAATAGTTCTTACGAACTTAAACTTCGTAAGCATAATTGTACGAATTTCTCAGCCTTTTAGAATTATTGCATCGGACAACAAATTGTGCACTTTATGTACTCTAACAAGATGCAGATCATGCAGGTTGTAAGCTTGATCGCAAGAGCACTTCCGGTACTTTACAATTTTTGGGTAATAAAATTGTGAGTTGGTCTTCCAAGAAACAAAACTGTGTGTCACTATCAACAGCCGAAGCTGAATATGTGGCTGCGGAAGGGCTTTCTCAGGTCGACCTTTCTTTAGGTTAAGTGGCATGTGCTCAAGTGTTATGGATGAAGACTTATCTTACTGATTATGGTCTGAAATATGATCATATTCCCATCTATTGTGACTCTCAAAGTGCCATTGCTATTGCATTCAACTCAGTAAACCACTCTCGATCAAAGCATATAGATGTGAGATATCATTTTCTCAAAGATCATATTGAGAAAGGTGACATCGAACTCTACTTTGTGGGAACTGACTACCAACTTGCAGATTTGTTCACTAAACCATTGGATGAGAAAAGGTTTAACTTTCTTATCTCTAAGCTTGGCATGTTAAATCTTGAACCTTGACTTATTTTGTTCTTGATACATTCTTGAAAAACAAAATACAAAATATGAAAAGACAAAAATCAAATACAAAAATATAAAATTCTGAAAAATAACAAAAAGATTTTCTTTATTTTTTTCCCTTTATTAAGTGGCTTACATATACTCTGTATATAACCCGGGCTTTATAGTGTTATTTATATTTTAATGGTTTACATATACTCTGTATGTAACCCGTGCTTAAATGATTTATTTATTTCAAAATGGCTTATACATACTCTGTGTATAACACATTATTACAAAGATTTATTTATTTTCAAAAGAATTATTTTTTCTTATCAAAAGATTTTGTTACTCTCAATTGTTGATATGAGAAGCGACGGATTGAACACCTTTGTGTACTCTCTAGTTGTCTCATCTTGAACAATTGATTGAGTTAAATTTGTGCTTAAATGTTTTATTTGCATCCAACTTGCTGATGTAAGATGCGAAGGATTGAACGCCTTTGTGTACTCCCTAGTAGTCTTACTATGAACATTGTTGTTGACGCAAAACTTTGTGTTTCTTAAAATCTTGTTCACTTTTAGACTCTCAAATTTTTTTTCATGTATATATCACAACAAAGATTTTACTCTATTTGACTTCACAAAAACCAATTTTTGCTCTACCTTTCTATGAAAAACTTTTAAGATCTACCTTTGCATAGATTAAGGGGGAGTTTAGTGATTTCAAATTTATCAAAAAAACTTCAAATGTGTTTTCAAATCATTTTCATACACACATTTGATGATTTTCAAATGATTCTCATCAATTGAAGTTCGGTGTTTAGTTTGCACTTGACAGATTCATTCACTCCATTAACTTCATCATCGCCAATGAATTCTAACCCCGGTGTATTCACTTCTATTTTGAGAGATGATGGTTTCGTGCAAATAGAATGGAGGGAGTAAAGTCGAAAAGTGAGAGGTTATGGTGATATGTTGTGAGAAAAGGGTTAAAAGAATTGACATCCTTCCCTAAATTTCTCAAAATTGCCGGGTAAAACACATTTATATCAGATGTCATTTGTTGATATCTTGATTAAGACTTCATGGACCCAATGAAGCGATGCACATCTTTACCTAACCACTCAAGTGTTTCTTAACAAATACTTGTTTCATTTATCACGGAGATTTTCGCATTTCTATTGACTCTTCATTTGGAAGATGTTGATATTGAATAAGGGCGACACTCTGCTCCGGTCCCCAACTTCATTTCATCACGTTGTGTCTAGAGCTATCTTGCTTGATCATTAATTTGATCCTCATTCATTTTCTTAAGACACATTTGAGTCATATCTTTGTGATATTATTGCATATCTATGTGATATAGCCGGAACATTTGTAGTGATATCTTAATTGATATTCCACTATGATCAAATGGAAATCCTACCAATGCTAATATCTTTTCCAACATTGAACGTAGGTCTCATAATTACATTTGTGTGATTATTGAATGAACGAGAAGTCTATCAGTGACCTCGGATGTTTCCTAAAAGTCTTTAAGGATAATAGATTGTGGTTATCGAACGCCTTAGGTGACACTGACCATGATTTATATTCTTTGAAGCAATCTCGTAGTTGAAAAACTACAAGACCGAACTATGTTAGAAAATTTGCTTTGTGCATATTTCAATGATACATAAGAAATCCGAAAAATGTCATACATTTTTTTCGGTCATTTCATTAATCTTTTTGATTTTTGAACATGTTAACGGATCATCCTAATCCGGTTTTTCATTTCTCATCCCACAAACACAAAAACCACCAACACCATACTATAATGTTTGTACCAACAACTTCAACCTTACATTTTTATTTGAACCCTTAAGATTCTTTGGGTTGGGACTATTGAAATGGGTTGATGTGTTGTCGTCTGATATTTCTCCATGCAAATCTAGTTTTATCAATCAATGTTTGCATAATGACATTGGTTCCCAACTTTGTCATTATGAGGGGGAGAAATAGATTATGATTGATTGAGAAAGAAAACCTATGAGCTTGATTTGTGGAAACACGGAGTTAGTAAAAAGGTTGTAGTGAGTGCATGGAGGTTACGGATAAAAGATAAGAGAAAATATTTAGTGTATGGGATTGATGAGAAAATTTGCAATTAATAGAAATTCAGTCAATTGAGCTCAGATTTTCAGATTTGAGTTGTTCATTTTCAGAATTGAGTTCTTGACTTGAAAAAGGATAATTACAAAGATAAGGATATGATGTTCAAAGATGCTCCAAAATGCTTACACTCATGAAATGAGGGGGAGCATGATTAATTCAAGCACTGAGACGATCTGAGAAAGATCGTCCTAGTGAAGATCGTCTGGAGGTCATCTTCTTCATTACAACAGTTTGCAAAAACTCCATTGATGACTTTTAAAGCTTCAATATCTTTCGAATTACTTGGAGTTAGAACTTGAAAATACTTGTAAAATGTTTGTAATCACGTCCGCAACAAATCCTTGAACAAAATTTAGCTAATAACACAATAGAATCAAAATCCAAATTTTGAGCGCCAAAAACCAAAAATTCAATCTCGAGAATTCGATTGAATTGGAACGTAAAACTTGACAGAATTATGTTTTGAGCTATGAGGTATTGGTGAACAAAAATTGATGATTTTATGTGTTTTAATCGATGAAAAATGATGAAACAGAGGACGGTATGAAAAACGGTTTTTTATATGAATTTGGATGAAAATTGAGTATCACTATCATCCTAAGAGTTATGGGCAAGGTGAAGCAAGTGGAAAGAAAGTTCACTATGTTGAAGGGTTAAGTCATAACTTGTTCAGTGTTGGACAATTCTGTAACAACAATCTTCAAGTTCTTTTTCGACAATCTCTTTGCAAAGTCCAAACTCTAGATGGAGTTGACATTCTTTGTGGTGACCGCGATGATAATTTTTTTACCATCAATCTCGATGATAACCAACCAACCGATAATATTTGTCTCATTTCAAAGGCTACGTCAAAGAACTTTTGGTTATGGCATAGAAGGCTTTCTCATCTAAATTTTCAAACCATCAATACTTTGTTCAACAAGCATCTTGTTGAAGGCTTGCCGGACTATAAGTATGAAAGTGATCATGTTTGTCCTTCTTGTGCTGTTGGGAAGATTAAGCGAGCTTCTCATAAACCGAAGAAATCTCCAAACTCATTAGCACCTCTTCATTTGCTTCACATGGATCTTTGTGGGCCGATGAAAGTACAAAGCCGAAATGGGAAGAAATACATCTTGGTTATTGTTGATGATTATTCAAGATATACTTAGGTCAAATTCCTTGCATCCAAAGATGAAACAACTTTCAGTTCGTTACATCCGTTCGGATAACGGAACTGAGTTCAAGAATGCCATTTTTGATGAGTTTTGTAAATCCAAAGGCATTACTCACCAATTTTCAACGGTTCGTACCCCACAACAAAACGGTGTCGCTGAAAGGAGAAATCGAACGCTAGTGGAAGCAGCAAGGACAATGCTTGCTTATTCTAAGTTACCATCCAATATGTGGACTGAAGCTGTTGACACTGCTTGTCACACTCAGAATCGGTCCATCATCAATCAGCGTTTCGAGAAGACTCCTTATGAGGTTGTTAACAAACGAAAACCCAACATTAACTATTTTCACTTATTTGGGTGTGTTTGTTACACTTTGAATGATCAGGAGAACCTTGGAAACTTCGAGAAGAAAGGTGATGAAAGTTACTTTGTTGGTTATTCCAAGACATCGATTGCATACCGAATCTACAATCTCCGAACAAATACAATTCAAGAAACAATGAATGTTTGGTTTGATGAGATGTTGGGCATGATTTTTGAGCAAGAAAGTTTGCTACCAACAAGTAATGATCCAAGTGCTTCAAGTACTTCAACAATGACTTCTACTTTAGCATCTAAATTCAAGAAGTTTCCAACTCCAACAAGTGATGAATTAGATATTCTTTTTGAAGAATTCTACAATTCCAAACCGATTCATGATAAAGAACCTCAAGTCATCGTTGAACCAATTCAGACCAATGATTCTGTTCTTGACAACAATCATGAATCATTATCAAGTTCTTCTGAGCAAGGTGCTTCATCTTCTAGTAGTAGTTCTCCATCCTCTCCTGATAATTCTTCTCAAGTGAATGTTTAAGAAAAACCTACTCGCTTTACTCAGACAACAAATCCATTGAACACTCCAAATGTGTATGTGCCACTTGACTTTGATCATCCATCCTATGAGGAAGTAGTTCTACCAAGCTATGATTCCATCTCTCAACAAAACTTAAGTTTTAATGATGATGATGTTGATATTCAACAACAAGATCCTGTTCCTCATGATCGCAAATGGTCACGTATGCTGAAAGATCATCATACCGATCAAATAATTGGAGATCCACAAGCCGGAGTAACTATTTGTACTTCAGTAAACGAGTGTCTTGTTGCACTTTCTCTCAGCAACATCAAACCCAAAACTGTCTCTGAAGCTCTTCGTGATCCAGAGTGGGTTAAGGCTATGCAAGAAGAACTCGCACAGTTTGAAAGACTGAAAGTATAGAGATTAGTTCTAAATCCGAGAAAAGATGATCCAATTGGAACAAAGTGGATTTTCAAGAACAAAAAGGATAAGAATGGAGTGGTAGTAAGGAATAAAGCTCGACTTGTTGCAAAGGGTTATTGCCAACAACCTGGTATTGACTTCGACGAAACTTTTGCTCCAGTTGCAAGAATGGAGGCCATTCGAATTTTCTTAGCATATGCCGCATTCCGAAACTTTACTGTGTTTCAAATAGATGTGAAGACTGCTTTCTTCAATGGTGACCTCAAAGAAGAAGTTTACGTTGAACAACCAGAAGGTTTTGTTGATCCTAAAAGGCCAAACCATGTCTACAGGTTAGACAAGGCTCTCAACGGTCTTAAGCAAGCATCCTGAGAATGGTATGATTCCTTAACTACTTTCTTGCTAAGAGGTGGCTTTACCAAAGGCACAATTGACCCTACCATGTTCATTCGCAAACAAGGTAAACATGTTCTTCTTGTCCAAATATATATTGATGACATTATCTTTGGGTCAACCAGTCAAACATTTTGCCGAAACTTTTCATCTCTTATGGTTAATCATTTTGAAATGAGCATGATTGGGGAAATGAACTACTTTTTGGGTCTTCAAATCAAACAATTACCAAATGTTATTTTTATATCACAAGGTAAATACATAAATGACATGTTGAAAAAGTTTGATATGACTTCATGTTCTTCAATTTCTACCCCAATGGCTACTCGAACAAACATAAATGCTAATAAAAATGGGAAACCATTTGACCAAAAGAGATATCGAAGTTTGATTGGTTTGTTGTTGTATCTAATAGCATCTCGCCCAGATATAATGTTTGCAACATGTATGTGTGCTAGGTATCAAGCTACTCCAACTGATTTACATTATGAAGCTGTGAAACGAATCTTTCGTTATCTAAAGGGTACACCCAATTTAGGTCTCTGGTATCCTAGGGATACCGGATTCAATCTAACTGCTTATTCAGATGCAGATCATGCAGGTTGTAAGCTTGATCGCAAGAGCACTTCTGGTACTTTACAATTTTTAGGCGATAAAATTGTGAGTTGGTCTTCCAAGAAATATAATTGTGTGTCACTATCAACGGCTGAAGCTGAATATGTGGCTGCGGCTAGTTGTTGTACTCAAGTTCTATGGATGAAGACACAACTAACTGATTATGGTCTGAAATATGATCATATTCCTGTATATTGTGACTCTTAGAGTGCCATTACTATTGCAGTCAACTCAGTGAACCACTCTCGATCAAAGTATATTGATGTTAGATATCATTTTCTCAAAGATCATATTGAGAAAGGTGACATCGAGCTCTACTTTGTGGGAACTGACTATCAGCTTGCAGATTTGTTCACAAAACCATTGGATGAAAAGAGGTTTAACTTTCTTATCTCCAAGCTTGGCATGTTAAATCTTGAACCTTAAATTATTTTGTTCCTGATACATTCTAGAAAAACAAAATACAAAATTTGAAAAGATAAAATCAAATACAAAAATAGAAAATCTTGAAAACAAACATAAAGATTTTTTTGCAAAGTGGCTTACATATACTATGTATGTAACCTGGGCTTGATAGTTTTATTTATTTCATAGAGGCTTACATATATTCTGTATGTAACCCGTTCTTAAATGTTTTATTTATTTTACAATGGCTTATACATACTCTGTGTATAACCCTTTCTTTAATGCTTTATTTATTTTAAGAGCATTTATACATTCTAAGATCCTGTTGTTATACATATAGATTGATATAAGATAACAAGGAATCGAAAGCCTTTGTGTACTTCCAAGTGGTCTTATATGAATATGTATGTGTAGTAGCAGTTGATTTCTATCAAATAAAGTTTTTCAAACTCTCAATTGTTGATATGAGAAGCGAAGGATCGAACGCCTTGTTGTACTCCCTAGTTGTCTCAACTTGAACAATTGATTGAGTTAAAATTTGTTTAAACTGTTTTATTGCCTCCAACTTGTTGATGAAAGATGCGACGGATTGAACGCTTGATGTACTCCCTAGCAGTCTTACTATGAACATAGTTGTTGAAGCAAAACTTTGTGATTCTTAATTAAAATTTCTTGTTCACATTAGACTCTCAAATTTTTTCTGGATATATCACAATAAAGATTTTACTCTTTTTGACTTCACAAAAATCAATTTTTACTCTACCTTTCTATGGAAAACATTTTGATCTATTCTTGCATAGATTAAGGGGGAGTTTGTGATTTCAAAACTTTCAAAACTTCAAATGTGTTTTATACCTTTTCATACACACGTTTGATGATTTTCAAATGATTTTCAATCAATTGAAGTTCGGTGATTAGTTTGCACATGAGCGATTCGTTCACTCCATGAACTTCATCATCACCGATGAGATCTAACCCCGGAGTATTCACTTCTTTCATTAGATTGTAAGGGAATTTTGAGTGATGATGTTTTCGTGCAAATAGGATAGAGGGAGTAAAGTCGAAAAGTGAGAGGTTAAGGTGATATGTTGTTAGAAAAGGGTTAAAAGAAATGATTCCCTTCCCTAAATTCTCAAATCGTCGGGTAAAACACGTTTCTATCGGATGTCCTTTGTTGATATCTTGATATTGAAAAAGTCTTCATGGACCCAGTGAAGCGATGACATCTTTACCTAACCACTCAAGTGTTTCTTAACAAACACTTGTTTCAATTCTCACGGAGATTTTTCACATTTCTATTGACTCTTCATTTGGAAGATGTTGATATTGAACAAGGGCGACACTCTACTCCAGTCCCCGACTTCATTTGATCACGTTGTGTCTAGAGCTATTTTGGTTGGTCATTAATTTGATCATTATTCATTTCTTTAGGACACATTCGAGTCATATCTTTGTGATATTATTGCTTATCTTTGTGATATCGCCGGAACATTTTTAGTGATATCTTAATTGATATTCCACGATAATCAAATGGAAATCCTACCAATGCTAACATCTTTTCCAACGTTGAACGTAGGTCTCATATTTACATTTATGTGGTTACTGAGTTAACAAGAAGTCTAACTGTGACCTCGGAGATTACCTAAAATGTCTTTAAGGATAAAAGATTGTGGTTATCGAACGCTTCGGCTGTACTAACCATGATTTATATTCTTTGAAGCAATCTCGTGGTTGAAAAGCCGCAGACCAAACTATGTTAGAACATTGCTTTGTGCATGTCTCAATGATACATAGGAAATCCGACAAATGTTATACATTTCTATCGGTCATTTCATTAATCCTTTTGATTTCGAGAATAAGCTTAAGGCACAACTCGTAACAAACCAACACATCCAGAGCTCACCTTGTCGAGAGGTTGTTAATACTCGGGAGCCAGTCAAGAGATAAGATATATTCATATTTCTATTGTGACTTAAAAGCTCCATGGAACATTGGGCTTAATATATACTCACGGCACATAAATGTTATATATATATATATATGCACACGTATATACAAGATAAAAAGAAGCAAAATGTTTGTACCTTTTTCTCCTCCTCTCGTCGTACGATCCAAGAAGAAAAATAGTAGAAGATATATTAAAAGTTTGAACACAAGATTTGAAAAATTCTTAGATCCAAACTTGGGGAACTTATTGAGGTAGGGAGTAAACCCTAACCTTAATTTATATATTTTATAAAGAAAGTAGATCGAGACCTAACGAGGGAAGGGATTGAAAAATACCTTAAGGATAGAGGCATCCGAGAACCATATATATATTTATGTATATTTGTCGAGCATTCACTCAAGAAGAGAAAGTTCACTCGGGAAGAGAGAGGGACGAGAGTGAAAGGAAGGAAGGAAGAAGAGAGAGGGTCAACAGCTCAAGGGAAAGCTCCCAGAGAGAATCCTCAAGCCTAGGGAGAGCTCCTTGGGGAGGAGAGAATCCTCAAGCCTAGGGAGATCTCCTTGGAGAGGAGAGGGAAACCTCAAGCATAGGGAGAGCTCCTTGGGGAGGAGAGAGAATCCTCAAGCCTAGGGAGAGCTCCTTGGGGAAGAGAGAGAATCCTCAGCTCCATGAGGAGGAAAGAGAAACGGAAGTGAAATGTTGGAGGAGATATATATATACATATATATGTGTATATATATATGTGTGTGTGTGTGTGTGTGTGAGACACTCTCTGTGAACCTAAGGAACAGTCAAGGAAGGAAGGAATGGACTTCTGGATGAAACCTTGGTGGGTTGAGGCTCAAGAGAGGGCTTGGCCCACGTATGAAAATTTCTCAGATGACTCTCCTCTAGTGTGACACATATTTTAGTATATAATTCACAAGATAATTCCATGAAGAAACTTATTAAAAAGACTAGAGCTTGTGGCATAAACGAAGATGGCAATGTCCATCCTCCACATTACACTCGTCATGTCAAGTTATAATCTCTCGAAGGTTCTATTTCTAGTACCTCTTTTCTTGGATCATGTCATAAAAGATAAAGGACCATATCTGACAATGGCCCAAAACAAGATGTGACCTGATTGTTGCCTATAAATACCCTATCAATGAGTGTCAGAATGATTCTGCATTCATTCATCATTTTTACAACACATATTCATATTAAAAATATACAAGATCCTTCTAGAGAGATAAACCAAGAGCTTTCTCACTCTAGGTTATCATTTTATTACCTTAGGTTCGTGAAGAACTTAGTAGGTTTGCACTCTAAAATTGAGGAGATTAAAAGGGTAACACAGTTAAAAATCCATTTGTGATTGAACTTAATATTTCATGCTCAAACAGGTGACAAGTGTAAATAAGTATACAATGCAATAAGTAAATAACTTGTAAAGTAAAGGTGAGACAATATGTATTTTTCACGTGTATTTTATTTATTAATTATAAACAAAATACAAGGTTGATGCGGAACCAAAATATTACAAGTATGTAAATATCCTAACAACCTATGAAATACAATTGATCTAAACTTGAAAATTTTCTTTGTCAATCAAAACACTTAAAGTTGTGAAATGTTCGTTTTAGTGATTGAGAGAATATTGCACAAGCACACCAAAGTATTGCAGAGTGTAATTTGCAAAGATATGAAATTGTGTTGTGCAATGGCCTCTATTTATAGGCAAAGGTTGACATTGGCTGCCGTACAAATATGGTTGGGAGCATTTAAGGAAGTGTTTATTTTTCCTTGAAAATTCTTGATAAAGTATGATAGAGAGTATACTTTATCCAACCTGCTTTATGTACTTTGTACTTTATACAAGGATAATATCTATTATCCGGGTAATAGTACATAAAGTAATAAAGGCCTTTTTCTCGTAATCAGTGAGTATACAAGGATGTTCTCTAACTAACGTGTTGCAATTTATCCATGCCTTTGTAACGCGCATGTTTGTCGCTAATGCTTAACAAGTTATATACGACCTCGAAAGTATATTTATCATTTTTCTTTTGCCTAATACCAATTCACCGAGATTCATTGTGAAACAATTGCTAGACGCCTGGACGGCTAGACGTCAGTTGAATTATTTAAACTCTTCCCTTCAAAGAGAGAACATGGGCTAAAAATTGAAGGCTTAATAACGCAACCAAGGCCCATGTAACATTATATTTAAAAGCCTACCACTGTTCCTATTGCGTTGGGTACTTCGATACTTAGGTAGTCTTACCGCGTCTAGCTTATTCTCCAATCTCCGGTTCACTATATCCGCCGTGGATATTTCTTTTGAGAAAAATGAATCTCGGTGAATTGGTATAAGGCCACCTAAACGAGTTACTATTCACAACCATTTTACTTAGTAACTAGCTAATCACCTCAGGTTCAACCCGGGTTAACTTATAAACGCTTTACAAATTAACTGAATTATATCCGAGTAGTTTTAAAATATATTATCATGTTAAAATGTATAATAACAACGTTAAATAAATTGAAAGGTTATGATAAGTTATTATGTAGATAATGAAACTAAAGGGAAACAGAACATGTGCAGCTGTGGACACATGTTGAAACACATACGGATGATAAAAACAAAAAAGTAAAACCTATCCAAAAAGAACTATAGTCTTCAGCATATTATAACGAAAAATTAAGGTGATTAAAAACTTACATAATAGTGTGAACATTTAATAAAAAATTATATTAATGAGATATATTTATAAAAAGAAGGATATTATAAAATTAATATGATGATGTTATAATTAATTAAAAAGATGCATGAGAGTACATAAATTTTAAAACTCTTATGTTATCACAATTCTTTTTTATTTATATAATATAATATAATAATTTTAAAAAGATTATTAACCAAATATGACATCATAAATAGAATAAAAACATTTTAAAAAAATTTGTAGACATCACACATTATAATTGTTTCTAAAAATAGTTTAAAAAACAATCCATCTTTATTATATATAAAGATATAATAATAACAAGGGTAAAAATATGTAAAAAACTAAGAAATAACCTGCGTTTGAAAACCTAAACAGGGTGCGATATGATAAAACCTGAATAATGTTTCAGGATGTGCGATGGACAAATAGTAACTCGCCACGCAAGTGAGTTACTATTCATCATCTCATTTGGCTTAAATAAACGTGGTACAAAACTAAAAAATAAGCGTTTTCAATTTAATTATTTTGAAACCGAAAAGAAAAATGCAAGAAACCAATAATTCATCTGCGAATAAAATCAAAAAGTAACTCGTAGTGAAAACCTGAACGGTATGCGACATGAAAACATTCGAATAATGATTCAAGATGTGAAATGGACGATTAGTAATTGCCTATTCACAACCATTTCACTTAGTAGTATTATATTATAAAAAATATAATTAACTTTCACTACTATCGGAAATTCCGTGTAGTAATAAATTTATATAAAACACTGTTTATTGATTATTGGGAGTTTATAATTTGTAAAGATGACAAATAACAAATTTGTAATATAATTAAAAGAGCAGGTTGGAGGTAAACTTGATATCCTTAAAACTTTTTTTAAGTCTAAAACTCTCTCTCAATTACTATAGAGCTCTCTCATTTCTTCTAAAAATTTTTTAATTTTGATTTGCTTATTAAATAGATAATTACTAGATTTTAGACCCGTGTCCAACACTGGACACGGGGTTTACGATATTATCAATATTAGATCTTTATACATTTAAGTCATAAAAACTTATAATTTTGAAGTTAAATGGTTCAAAGTGTTATACTTTGCAAGTTGTAGTACAATAATCACACGTTCGTCACTGTCATTATTAGCTGAGACATATTGATGAAATTGTTTGTTGTAGTCATTCCATATGGCACATGCCATAATAATTTCTCTATTATACAATTTTTTGAAACCAGTTGTACTCATAATGTGATATTATTTGGCATGAGCACGGGTTGAAACCCGGACCGGACCGGACCGGGTAGACCCGAAACCCGAAATGGCAGAAAATGGAGACCCGAGGACCGGACCGAAATGGGTTCGGGCGGTCCGGGTCGGGTTCGGTTTTACTCGGTTCGGGCTCGGGTTTATCATGTTGGACCGAAAATGGAGCATACAGAAGAGATTTCCCATCAATGATCAAAGAATATACCTAGCGTGATCCTGTAAGTGACTACCATACGGGGGACGGAGGTGGTGGTTTCTTTCTCGTATTTTTCAACTAGCAGCTCGGGTAGCAATTTACAGTCTTAGAGCCGTTAAGATAGAAAAAAGATAATTAAGTGATAGGTTTATAGTGGATCGGTGGTAACTCTTATATATATACTTTCCAACTTATTAAATATATCACACTTATCAAAACATTTCCAAGCCGTTGGATCTCAATAGCTGTCCAACTTTCACGTTGACTTAGTCTACCAATCTTCTATTTCAAATTAATATATACATATTATATGGGGATAGTAATCTTCCACGTATCATATCTTGCATTTTGTACAAATGCTTAGTAAAATAACTAGCATCACATCTTTTGAGAACCAAAACCTAAGAATATAAAATAATACTGAGTATATGTTTATATGAAGTGATAAACAGCTGGTTCCATGACTATATATTAATATATACATACACATAATAACTTATCTTGTAACAAGTGAAGCAAGATCACTACAAAGTCTCTCTATTCATCTGCAAGCTTCCATTTTCGATGAAGACCAACAAGTATCAAAATCCCAACCTTGTTACTTGCAACCTTCTCTCATTTTTCTCATAAACGTTGTCTAATACTATCAAAAACTCAAAACTAAACAGACTTTTCGGTTTCTTCGGGTCAAACCGGTTATTTTCGGGTTTTAGCCCGGCCCGGACCGAAACCCGAAATGTACAAATTCTCTGAACCGAAGACCGGCCCGTATGGTCTTCGGGCGGGTCGGGTTGGTCCGGGTTCGGGCGGGTTTTGATCGGGTCTCGGGTTTTCGGGCTAAAATCTCATCCCTAGATATTATTATGAAATATAATTAATAACTAAAATATAAACATACTTGTGATCATGTACATGACATTCAACTATATGTATTTGATTATGAAGTGGGCTCATAACACGAATAAGTTTGTTTTCAATCACATGTCCTATGATATATAGATAACAATTATGATTGTTTTTCACATTCTTTGATAACAATTAGGACTCTTGCTTTGAGTGACAATTGTAACTTTAAAACTGTGAAGTCCCTCACTCGATGGTTTAACCCATAAGTGTAGAATAACAGGTCAAGTAATCACTAGATAGGACTAGTATTAAACGTCAAGTAAGCACTAGATTGGACTAGTATTACGATAAATATAAATGCAAGAATATATATAGCGTAATATGTACTTAAGCAATATAAAGATAAGCAAGTAAGTAAATGGTGAGACACAATGTAATTTTCAAGTGTATTTTATTTATTGATGTTAAATAAAATACAAGGTTGTTGCCGAACAAGATATTACAAAGTAAGTATCTAAACAACCTATGAATTACAAGTGATCTAATCTTTGCTAAATAAATTCTTTGATCGAAATACTTAAAGTTGTGAAGTATGACTGTTTAGATCAAGAGTATTTGAGCAAAGGCACCAAATTGCAAAAGTATATGATTTGGACGGGGAAGTGACTTGGTATTTATAGGCAAAAAGAATAAATATAATATTCTTTTTGCCGTACAAATATGGTTATATGCATGTAAGGAAATTACTTTAATTCCTTAAAAGCATTGATTAAAGTACAAGAAAAAAGTCACATGATAGTGACTTGTCTTCTAATTAACCAACCACTTTTACATGCGTGTAAGGCTTTTAACAAAAGACAAATGGATTATCCGGTTAAAGGCATGTAAAGGCATAAAGTCAATTCCTCGTAATCAGTGTTCAGATTTGTAAGGTCTAGAACACTGACAAGGACTCCAGTCAGGAGATCTGGTAAGTCTTCCAGTGAGCTCCGCTATTTGTCAGACTTTTTTCTTCAGACTTCAGTCTTCGACTTCAGTGAGAATGTTCTTTAGTGGAAAAATCTTGACTGGAGTGAAGACCAGTGAACGAATCTGGTGGAATCCAGATTTCTGTACAAGTAAGTTGTACATTTTAATTTGAATTTCTGGAGAGCCACTTTATAGATCATTAGTGTTCCCAGTTTGTACATTTTAATTTCTAGACTTAATCTGGATAAGTACTTGTGAAAAGTTAAGAATTGCAACTTATATTTACAGACATCAACTGGAGGAAAGTTACAATTTTATCAACATAAAATAAATACAAGTACAATATCAGAGTCAGACCTTTTTCTTTTCAACATGCCCAGCTGGCTCTTCAGTGGCCTTCCTCTTCACACCTGGAGATGAAGACGTAGTAAGAGAAGTCCTTAAGCCCAGCTCCATCTCCATCAATTCCTTGCCAATCGTCTTCATAAAATATTTAACATCCTGGGAGACATCTTTACCCTTGAATGAAAGATCAATCTCTTTTAATTCTGACCACCCAAAAGCCCTGATTGAAGTGTCTTTTCTTTCATCAGTAAAGTTCCCTTCTCTGAAGAGTTTGACATGGAACTTAGAGAAGTTGTCATGATTTTCTGCAAGATGGATCTCAGCACCCAGTATTGATCGGACATCAGCTCTAAATTGTGACAAATGTTCATACTTTTCCTTTGTCTGAGCCCTTTTCACCATTTCATCCACTTCCCTGGACACCTTTCTCTGTTCAGCAACTTGTTGAAATTTTTCTTTGTTTATCCTTTCAGTTGTGTTCAAGGGAATGAAGGTGCTAAGATCTGCATCTCTGGCAGCTTTGGATTTTCTTGCTGGTGCCTTGGGCAAACCCTTAACCTTCTTCCTATATTCATGCTCCATAGCAGTTGCATTACTCCTTACTTGCTCACAACATAAATTTCAGAATCATAAACTTGTTCATCCTGAGCATACATGGATCGAATATAGACGTCATCCAAGGCATCCAGACACTTCTTCAGCCTGGGATCATCCTTCATCTTTTTGTAAACTTCAATTTGTACGCCCAACTTGCCAACGTTGTAAGAATCCAGAGTCCCATGCTTGGCCATATCTAACTGGTGGGCAATCAAGTCATCTTTTAGATTCTTCCTGAAAATTTCAATCAAGATGCACTCTTGCTCAAGTCTCTTTGCCTTGGCCTCATCAGCAGACACATATTCCTCTTCTACTTCATCTGTTGGTTCCCAGACACCACTTTCTTTCTTTTGAGACTTTTCATTGTGGTTGGGATGTCTGGGAACTCTTCAAATACTGGTCACTGGCATCAGTACCAGCAGCCTCTTCCTCAACTTGTTCACTGGCTTCAGTTGCAGTGACATCTTCTCCAATAACCTTCTTCCAGACTTCGATCTTCTTCTTAAGATCAACAACCTTCTCTGTACCAGAACCAGAACCTTCCCCCTTGGAAGCATCTCCAGATTGAAGATGATTCCACACCTGATCCAGTTTATGTCTGTCAGCAGAGTCAAATGTTCGACCAGACACTAGAGCAATGTTGTTCACAGTTTTCCTCAACTGCATCACTTCCTTTTTAATTATTTCAAGATCTTGAGGAAAGTGGCGAGGCAAATGGGCGTCGATCATCTTCATTACTTCAGGCAGCAACCCATCACGAAGATTTCTAAGGAGAGTTTCAGACACCTCCTCAATGATTTCTTCCACATATCTCCCCTGAACTTTCTAACAACTTCATCACTGAGGGTGCTGACCACTGAGTTTTTCTCCAGGGTTGGCCTGCTCTCCAGAAAGCTTATTCTGGTGGTCAAATTCTGAACATCACCAGTCAGACTTGCCAGAGGTTGAGCAACTTCAGTTTGAATGACAGTCTGAACACTTCTCACCACATCCCCCCCTTGATTCCCTGGACTGCAACTTGTATTGATTCAAAATTTCTATTTGTTGCCACAACAAGACTATCTTCTCCTTTCCAGCAAATATGTTCATTTCTGACTTAAGATTATTGGAAATTAGAGTTTTGAAGTCAGAAATAACCTGAGAAGAAGCCTGAAGTGATCTCTCCAGGTCCGCCACCTTATCAAAAAGGCCTTGGACCTCGGTTGAAGAAGAAGAGGAGAGACCACTGGAAGGATTGGTGATTCTGGTGATCGATGATACTGGCAACACCCTTGTGATACTTTCAGTTGGTTGGGTGACTGCCAGTGGTTCAGAATGAATTTCTGGTGCAGAAGGTGATTCAAAAGTTGTTGTTTGTTCTGGAAGAGGTGTTGGTGTATTTTCTGGGGGTGGAGGAGGCATATCAGATAGAATTGACTGGGAGACAGAGTGGATGGTGCGATCAATTTCTTCTTCTCCCAGAAAACTCATATTAACATCAAAGTCATTATCCTCAGACAGTGCAGAATCAACCATAACCCAATCTGGGCCGGTTCCACCTGTCTGGTCCTCTACTTGTACATTCTCCACCCCAACATTCAAATCAATCTGAACCACCTGCTCCAGATTATCTTCTTCAACCTGCCCCACTTGTTCCCCCTCAACCTCTTCAACAATTAGGGACCCATCAGCAGCCATGATGTCCCCACTCTCTGCAGTTGCTACTGGTATGACAAGAGGTGATCCAGACCCTCTTTCTTCTTCACCACTTCCTTCTACTGGTACTGGAGAAGTGGTAGTTGGGGCAGTTTCCTGATCAGTTTCTCCAAAATCTTGATGAGATGATTCTGGAAGGGATGAAACTAGAACTCCGTCTCTCCTGAGACGACGAGTTCTATTTCTAGGCCTGGTGGGATTAGGTGGAATTTCAACAATATCCACACCAGGCTGCTGAAGATCTGGGGCGATCTGGGAAATAGGTTGCACCCTTTCAGCAGTAACATCATCAGCAATTTCCTCATTGTTTTGAGGCTCACCAGCAACCTCCTCATCAGGTGCTGATGCAATTGCATCTTCTTGAATTCTGAATTGATAAAGCATCACCAATGGAATGTCGACCTCAGTAGGAGATGAGGTCAACTGGTTGAGGTCCCTTAGATATTCACACATTGAAAAATGAGTTGTATTTACAGAGTACTCATTCTTCAAGGCCCTTCTAAATATGATGGACAGAAATCGAATAAATGGAATGAAGGCTTTCCTGCTCTTGACCCTCAATCTGTCCACCAGATCATTAAAGAAGATCTGGGCAAAGTCCACCTTGTACCCATGCCACAAGCACTAGGCAATCTGGAGCTGTGTCTGGTTTATCTGATCTAGACCTCCAGAACTGCCACCCAAACACTCAACTAGGTGAGTAAAGAAATATCTCCATGAATCTGTCAGCCTGCTCATATATACAGTGCCCTTCCTGAGCAGCTGACCATTCTCATCCGCTAATTCTGTGTGCCCCATCAACCTGCACACCTCCCTGGTATTGATTCCAGATGGAATCACAATAGGCATTTCATTCTCATCAAAGTAATTCATCCTCAGGGCATCTCTGAGGGAATCAACAGTAATGGTGAAGTGTTTGGTGCCTTGTTTTAATGTGTAGTGGATGGATTCATCACTTTCCACATACACTGTTGTATACCAGAATTCACAAAGATAGTCGTGATAACTTTTGCCCGGATTTAGGGTTAGGGCACCATAGAGTGGACTACTCAAGAAGAAGGTGTTCAACCTTCCAATGACAGAAGTTGCAGAGTGATTTGTTGAGAGTTTGGCCATCCAGTTATTCATGTTTATGCGGATGACATCGGCAGAAAGAGATATATGATTTGCCTTCTTGACATTTTCAGCAGGAGTATAATTTGCGGCTAGAAGATTTTTAGGAGATGGTTTAGGAGCCATTTTAGATATATGAAAATGAAAGTGAAGGAATTTAAGATTGAAAGCAGAAACTTAATAAGAGAGATAATGATGATTGGAGAGTAAATGAAGAAGAAAATAAATGAAGGAATTTGAAGATATGGGAGTAAATGATTTTCGAGATGAAACTGAAAGTGAAGGTAAGTGTGGGTATTTATAGAGGAAAGAGAAAATGGAATTCAAAACGATAATTTTGAAAAATTTCAAAACAATTTTGATCGGTTTTGACATCCGCATTTAATGTTTCCCATCACACATAAATGTATGACGGTTGACAGCCCACAAAAATTACCAACTTGCACTTTTGGTCTTCCCAAGGTAACGAAACCATCATTTAAATTGAAAAAGTCATGCCACATAAGGTGAACAGTAACTGTCCAGATGAAAAATTTGTAAGGTTGGCATGCACTATCCTTAAGTATTAAAAAAAAATGATTTGACACACAAAGACTCATTTTAATGCATCTGGAGGTTGACTGGACACTCCAGTTTCATCGGTAGATTAGGCCAGTAGAACATGCATTAATGGTACACTGGAGGGACACTACAGTAGGTACCCAGATTTGACCATTCTGGTAATCCTTAAACACGCACATCAACTAATAGAAACAAATGAGAGGGACACATTTACAAAGCAACTGAAGTCACTTCAAACATGCACATCAACTTATCCAGTATTAATGAGAGTGACACATTTACAAGGTACTAGAAACATTTTTCAGAAAAATTTGTCCAGTGAGAAAATAAAATAATAAATTCCCCCTGAAACTTAGATATATAGAAAAAAATGTGGTCTGAGTCTTCCCCCCTGGAATGGTGATCCATAAATCTATCAGTGCAAAGATAGTATCACAAAGGCGTTCGATAGCTTTACTGGTATAGATTTATAAATCTGGAATCAAAAAACCCTGCCAGTGTCACAAAGGCATTCATAACAAGGTTCCAGATTAAGGGTTCAACATTCCCAACTCACTGACAAGATTTTGAAAAGTTTTCTCATCCAAAGGTTTTGTAAATATGTAAACAAGTTGTTTGTCAGTGGGAATAAAGTGGATTTCAACATCATTTTTCATTACATGATCGCGAATAAAATGATACCTGACATCAATGTGTTTCGTCTTGGAATGCATGATTGGATTGTTTGAGATAGCAATGGCACTGGTATTGTCACAAAAGATAGGAGTCTTTGAATACTTAATACCATAATCAAGCAACCGGTGCTTCATCCAGAGTATCTGGGCACAACAACTGGCTGCAGACACATATTCTGCTTCAACAGTGGATAAAAAAACTGAAGTTTGCTTCTTACTGGTCCAGCTCACCAGTTTGCCACCAAGGAAATGACATCCACCAGTAGTGGATTTCCTGTCTATCTTACAACCTGCATGATCTGAATCTGAATAACCCATTGGATCTAAGCCTGAGCCTTTGGGATACCAAAGACCCAACCTGGGAGTACCCTTAACGTACTTCAAAATGCCCTTTACAGCCGCCAGATGAGATTCTTTTGGGTTAGACTGATATCTGACACAAAGACATGTTGCAAACATTATATCTGGTCTACTGGCAGTTAAATACATTAGTGAACCAATCATGCCTCTATAGGAAGTGGTGTTCACTGGCTTCCCATCAGGGTCTGAATCTATTGTTAAAGGTGCAGAAATTGGAGTTGATTTTGATGGTGAAGAATTCATATCGAATTTTCTTAAAATATCTCTAACATATTTTTCTTGATTAATAAAAATACCATCACTGGTTTGTTTAACCTGGAGTCCAAGAAAAAATGTTAATTCACCCATTAAACTCATTTCAAATTTTGAAGACATGATTTTTGAAAATTTCTTGCACAAAGATTCATCAGTAGAACCAAAAATAATATCATCAACATAAACTTGTACCAACAGAAGATTACCTCTTTCACGAAGAATAAATAAGGTATTGTCAATTGCTCCTCTTTTGAAACCATTTTCTGATAAGTGTTTGGTCAGAGTATCATACTAGGCTCGAGGGGCTTGTCTGAGGCCATACAGTGCCTTGTCCAGACGATATACCCAATGTGGATGCTTTTCATCAATGAATCTTGGAGGTTGCTTGACAAAAACTTCTTCTTCTAATTCTCCATTCAAAAATGCACTTTTTACGTCCATCTGGTAGACCTTGTGCCACCAATCTAGCCTTATTTCTGATCACATGACCATCTTCATCAGCCTTATTCCTGAAGACCCATCTGGTTCCAATTGGTTCTTTCTTGCCAACTGGAGGAGGAACCAGATTCCAAACTTTATTTCGTTCGAATTGGTGAAGCTCTTCTTGCATAGCTATCACCCAGCTTGGGTCATTCATTGCCTATTCAATCTTCTTCGGTTCAATCAGTGATAAGAAGCTGACATATAAGCATTGTTCACTGGAGGCACTTCTGGTCTGAACCCCTCTACTGGAGTCACCGATAATCTGGTTGATTGGGTGAGCTTTAGTCCACTTAGAGTATTGACCAGGATTGTTTCTTACAACAATATCAGTGCAAGAGTTCATTTGATTTTCTAGAGTAGGATCTTGCCAGACAACTTCAGCATCTTCATAAGAATCTATAAGATCACGATTTCCATCATGAAATTCTTCATTTGAAGGCATTTCTTGGATTACTGGCTCAAAATCATTTGAATCTGATACTGGAGGAGTAGTGCCAACATCTTATCCTATAACAAGTTCAGAGGGTAGTTTGAAACTTATTGAAGGATAGAATGAAGTATTACTGGAAGGTTTTTCAAATTGCACTAGTTCCAAGTCAGGATGACTGGAAACATCTTTAGATGAATCTTTGATAGGATCAGATTCACCAAAGATAATTGGACTTTCTGGGGGAGAAATAAGGGTTGGCTTTTTATTGATTGCTTTATTTGACTCATCAAATCTGACATGAATTGACTCCTGGACCTTTTCCAGTCTTTTGTTGTAGACTCTGAAGGCTTTGCGAATGGCTGAATATCCTAAGAAATATCCTTCATCAGCTTTGGCATCAAATTTGCCTAACTTACTGGAGTCGTTTAGGATGTATACTGAACATCCAAAAACGTGAAAATAACCAATATTTGGTTTTCTATTTCTTAATATTTCATAGGATGTCTTATTGTGTCTCTTCACATATACTGAGTGATTTTGAGTATGACAAGCAGTTGCAATTGCTTCAGCCCAGTACATTTTAGGAAGACCAGATTCAGCAAGCATACTCCTGGCAGCTTCTATCAGCGTTCTGTTCTTTCTTTCTACAACTCCATTATGCTCTGGAGTGTGTGCTGATGAGAAATTCTGGGAGATGCCAGTATCAGTGCAGAATTTCTCCAGAGTTGCATTCTGGAATTCTGTTCCATTATCACTTCTTAACTGACACACTTTTTGCTTGTATTTGAGTTCAATTTGCTTGATAAGAGCGATGATTTCAACAGCAGTTTCATTCTTTGACCTAAGAAACATTACCCAACAATATCTGGAGTATTCATCAACAACGACCAGGGTATATTTCTTACCAGCACGAGTCTGAACATTCACTGGACCAAAGAGATCCATATGAAGCATATGAAGAGGTTTAGATATGCTAAAATTATGTTTTGTCTTGAAACTGGTGCGTTTCTGCTTCCCCATCTCATATCCTGGACATGGCTTTTCCTTTTTGAAGGAGACAGAAGGTATCCCATCTGCAAGTTGTTTTCTGGACAACTTGTTGATATTTTTGAAATTTAAATGGGACAACCTTTTATGCCGTAGCCAGTTTGTGTCTTCATCAGCCTTGGTATAGAAACACTGCTCTGAAGGAGAGCTTTCCATATCCATCACGTACACATTCCCTTTTCTGGGAGCAATCAATACTACCTTCCAATCCTTATTAAATACAATGCCTTGAGAGATGTTAAATAACACCTGGTAGCCATCATCACACAACTGGCTCACACTTCTGAGGTTATATTTCAACCCATTTACATAAGCTACTCGTCTGAATTTGACTTGACCATTATTCAGAACACCGTATCCCTCAGTCTTTCCAGAACCATCATTTCCAAAAGTAATGGAGGGTCTGTCTGAGACTTCGAACTCCTCCAGCAGAGTCTTACATCCGGTCATTAACCTGCCAGCAGCGCTGTCAAGATACCAAATATATTTCTTTCGATAGCCCTGCACATCCACCGGATTATTAGTTTAAAGGTTTGCGAACCTATCGACTGCTGGGTTCTCTGGATCCACAAGGATGGATCCCAGCTGGTATCTGGTTGATTTCACTTTCAACAAATAGTGGGTTTCTCAGTAAACACCACTGGAACTGACAGTTTTGAAACCTTTTTCTTTTTCTTGTCAGTAGGTGTTCTCGATTTTTCTTTCTTGGAAAAAGGTTTTGTACTTTGTTTAGGGCCAGATGAAGTACCCTCAAAATCGTTAATTCTTGCATTACAACTTTGAACTTGACGAGCCAGGAGTTGAAACTGACTCTCCAGCCTTAACAAAATATTTTCTTCAGATGACACCATAGCCTTTCCAGTTGACTGTACTTTTGGCTTAGGTGGAGGAAAAACATTCTTCTTTTTCTGAACTTGGGGTTCTTTAAAAGAGGATTGAGGCAAAGGTTTATTCTATTTAACCTTCTTGACTAGAGCATTCATCTGGGGAGCTCCAGTCTTAACCTCAGACAATTGAACAGGAGGAATAATACAAGTTTTGGGGGTTGTTGGTTCATCATAGATAGTGCTAGGTTTTAACACTTCAGGCAGTCGGTCAACAACAGGTATTAATGCAGCAGCATTAACATCACCCCCCAGATATGCACGTTTTTGGGAGGGTACTGGTTACGTGCAGCATCATATGGTTTCTTCGTCTCAAGCCATAACTGGATAACATGTTTTTCTTTTGATAAAAGATTTTCCAGTTCTTCTTTTTCTTGGACCAGTTGTTCAGTAACCAAAACTTGTGCTTTTAAAGCGAGTTCAATATCTTGCAATTCTTTTAACTTAGATTGTAAGTTTGTCATTTCAGAAAAATCTGTTTCAAAATTATTTGACATTTCTGAACGAACAGTTTCCACAAACATTAAATCAGAGTTGAAAGCTTCAGCAATGTCCAATTTGAACTCAGGATCAGTTTCTTTGTCATAATCTATTACCTTTTTAATGACAATGTCCACCCATCTTCCAGATGTGACATCTTCTTTCACCAGATGCTCTTCATCAGCTAGAGCCATATAACAACAATCTCTTTCCTCTTCATCATCAATTGATGAGTCATCAGAAGGAACCCATTCTTCTTTAGCCACCATGCATTTATTATTATCTTATTCTGCAGACATAAGAACAATTTGAGCCTTAAGCTTTTTGTATTTTAATCTGTAGCTATCATCAGGCTTGTTATAAGAAGTTGATGGACCAGATTGTGAGACAAACTGATTGGACTTGCACTCTTTCATGAAATGACCTTTTCTGCCACACTTAAAGCATGTCAGATTGGTCTTGTCAGTGGAAGATCTGGGTGCAGTGTTTCCAGTGGGTCTGTTAGCTCTGGTTTTCAAACGGTTGAACGTTTTAGCCATCATAGCCATCAGATCATCACTATCAGTTTCATCATAATCTGGAGAGATATTATTCATGACTCCAGAATCCATTAATTCAGACATCATCTTCTTCATCGAAAATACATTCTCGAAAGACATTAATGCTGCACATGGTGGTTCAGTATGACTAATCACAGGGGAACTACTGGAAGCATGATTAATAGCATCTTTTTCTGCCTCAATTCTCTGGGCTTGATTCTCTTCAGTGAATCTGAAGGCTCCATACAAAGATGACAGAGTATGGGAATGCAAGGTTTTACCTTGTCTCAAGACCACGATCATATGAGACCATTTTGAAGGAAGAATATCACAAAATATTTCAAGAAGTATGTCCTTGTCTTTTTCTACCCAAGCCCTCTCAACTGGTTTATGATGGACATAAAGCTGGTGTAGGTACCAGTTAATGATTCATTGGGTAGGGCAAAAAATGACTCGTACTTCTTATTCAAAGCCACTTTCCTGGTAACAATAGTGGTTCACTAGTTGATCCCACATGCTTTTGGCACTGGGATAAAGCATTAGTGTGGGAATAAGAGCTTCAGGAACGGCCCCGAGGATCATGACTTTTAAGGTAGTGTCAATAGTGACTAGTCTCCTTTCTTATTCAGACCAGTGTTCCTCTCTCTTTTCCCTCCCAGATCTTGCTCCAGTTGGATCAAGAAGTGGATTGAGAGGACTTCTAGGAATATATGGTCCTTCACTTAAAATTTTAAGCATATTCCTCTCAATACCAGTAACATGTAATAACATCCTAGCTTTCCACATGCCAAATTCATCACCATTCCCATTGCATTTGGGAACAAGAGTGTTTGAGTAGTGCACATGCACGTGCGGAGAAGCAGAAATAGGAGGTGGTGGTGGTGGATTATTGTTAGCATGGTCATTGGTTTGTTCAATTTCATTTATGGGTGGAGGTCCAGTGTTTAAAGGGTTTCGTTGTGTATTCTCTGGGTTGGCCATCGAGAGAATGCAGATCTAGGCAAGTATGTTAGCCTTCTGCTCTGATACCAATTGTGAAGTCCCTCACTCGATGGTTTAACCCACAAGTGTGGAATAACAAGTCAAGTAATCACTAGATAGGACTAGTATTAAACGTCAAGTAAGCACTAGATTGGACTAGTATTACGATAAATATAAATGCAAGAATATATATAACGTAATACATACTTAAGCAATATAAAGATAAGCAAGTAAGTAAATGGTGAGACACAAGGTTGTTGCGGAACAAGATATTACAAAGTAAGTATCTAAACAACCTATGAATTACAAGTGATCTAATCTTTGCTAAATAAACTCTTTGATCGAAATACTTAAAGTTGTGAAGTATGACTGTTTAGATCGAGAGTATTTGAGCAAAGGCACCAAATTGCAAAAGTATATGATTTAGACGGGGAAGTGACTTGGTATTTATAGGCAAAAAGAATAAATATAATATTCTTGTTGCCGTACAAATAGGTTACATGCACTTAAGGAAATTACTTTAATTCCTTAAAAGCATTGATTAAAGTACAAGAATAAAGTCACATGATAGTGACTTGTCTTCTAATTAACCAGCCACCTTTACATGCGTGTAAGACTTTTAACAAAAGACAAATGGATTGTCCGGTTAAAGGTATGTAAAGGCATAAAGTCAATTCCTCGTAATCAGTGTTCAGACTTGTAAGGTCTAGAACACTGACAAGGAGTCCAGTCAGGAGATCTGGTAAGTCTTCCAGTGAGCTCCACTATTTGTCAGACTTCTTTCTTCAGACTTCAGTTTTCGACTTCGGTGAGAATGTTTTTCAGTGGAAAGATCTTGACTGGAGTGAAGTCCAGTGAATGAATCTGGTGGAATCCAGAATTCTGTACAAGTAAGTTGTTCACTGGTCTTCACATAATTTTTGGACAAATCTTCAGAGGGCTCCAGTAATCACGTTTGGAGCGAGTCCAATGAATCTGGACCTAACAAAAACTAATGTATAAAAAAAGGAAATTATGTACTTTTTTGATTGAGATATAGAATAAATCTTGAATAAAGTTCATATTGATTTGAATTTAGTATTCAAATAACCCTATGTTGTAGTTGAAATTATTTAATTACTTAAATGATTGTAAATTTTAAAAATTCTCTCAAGTTTGATGGCTAAAAAATATATAAATTAAGTATTCAGAGCTAAAAATTGTAAATTATTAATGTAAAAACAAAAAAGTGTAAATTAATAAGAATTTTTCTACAAATTATTATAAATAATTAATTACTAATATAATAATATATTTGGATAATGATTATTAGGATTTTTAAATTGTCCTTAATCTAAATGATGACATAAGCGAAAGTTAATTTGATGAAATTGAGCGATTTGATTGGCTAATAAGTCATTAGTTTTCATATCATATATCTGTTTTTTAATTTTTAGCAAACAAATCAAGTTCAATAAATTTTTCAACAAAAAAAGCATATGTTTTTCTTAGATCACTTTAACTTTATTTTTGAAGCATATGTTTTTCTTAGATCACTTTAACTTTATTTTTGATATTTTGTTCATGTTTGTTTATTATTTGATATTGAATTGTTATTTTTTTTGATAATTTTCATCTCTTTTATTTTAGTTTGTTGTCAAATATAGTTTGATTATATCTTCTTCTTCTAGTATAATAAGGTCTATTCTTTTAATTTTTTTTCCTTATATTTTATTATTTTTTACGTGTTTTGTTATTTATTATTTTAATATTTACTTTTAATATATACTTCATATATTTTAAGACCATCTGTCAATCGGATAGGAAGTTATATATAATCTTTTCAAAAACCAATGCTTTAAATCCTAGACAGATTATGTTTGATGCTTTGAAGATCGAATCAAGGAACTCAACTAATTAACATGTCTAACTAAAAAGTATTATCATCATCATCTTTATAAAAAAAGTCAAATAATTAATTCTCCTAATTAAATAGCCTTAGGCTATCTCCAATGGGGGCGTCTAGGTGCCCATGGATATCCTTCACCGTTGAAGTTTGTCCAAAATTAAGGATTTTTTAAATGATGCCCTTACCTAAGGGCATTCCCTTACTTGTCCTTACCTAATATATTTTTGTTTTTTAGTGGAGGTAAAAAGATATGTAAGGATGTTTGTATGGTTGGAGATAAAATTTTAAGATTTGAAGGATTTGTAAGGATGTATAAGGATTTGTAAGGATATGATGTCGCAGCTCAAGCATTGAAGATAGTCTTAATCCCTTTAACTATGAGATGATGACATGTGAAAAATCCAGGGGGCAAGATTAGGAAAGAAAATTAATGGATACCACATGTCATGTTCTTAATATTTTAGGAGAATTATTAGGTAATTTGATTAGAACGATTTTTCATTTTACTAAAAAAAACATCAAAACATATTTATGGAAAGGCATTAATGTTTAACACCACGCGTACCCCCACCAGAGAATAAAGTGTAAGCCGACCAATCACTTTCCCCAGCAATGTCGCCGCGGAAAGTTGAATAGGACAAAACTAGCAACCAACAACCAGCGTTAATTACTCGCTTACTTTGACCATACTTTCCGCGGTGACATCGCCGGGGAAAGTTTTCTCGAAAACTGTGATTCGAATTAGACCGTCTGTTGCCTCCCCCTTATCCTCCATCCTCTCCTTATCACTTCACCCCTCCCTTTCTTTCTTCCTTTTTCTATCGACATCCACCAAAAAAAACCCCAAAACCCTCTAATCCTCATACTTAAAAATCAAAAATTCACCCCATATTCTCCATTAATTCCGGCCAACTTTCCGCGTGTTATAACACGATTTCTGCTCTGGATTCGATCTCAACAATGGCGGATCAAGTGTGTGTGTTCTTGGTGTGTTTAGTGTGTGTGTGATTTCTAGAGAGAGAGAGAGAGGTTGGAACGAGTAAGTATTAAGTGTGTGTAAAAAATGGATCAAAGGCTTATGATTTCTAAGGAGTTGAGGGTATTTATAGTCTAAATCTACAATTAAGCTAATTAACACTCCTAGTCCCTTAACCTTCGAAATCATTCACCATGTCTTAACAACAACTAAGTCCACTTAACTTAAATTACAATTTATCACTATTTTTGGATTTCTAACATTCTCCCCCTTAGTGATATATTGTAATGAATGAAGTACGTGTTATTTTGTCTTGTAGGAATTAAGTTGATGAGCCCGGTGGTGAAGACAATTTGGTGTAAAGAAACAAGTCTTCAAAGCTTTCGCATCGTCTTTGGAGAACTTGAATCAATCTTAGTCTTGGACTTCTCGAAGTTAAAACATGATGAAATTCTCAATGTTCTTTTTGAACAGAGAATAAAATGAAAGAGTCTAGAATCTTTGAAAATTGTTGAACCATGAATCAGAGTTGTTTTTTGAAGTGCGGAAGGTATAAACTTGGCTTTGGTTTTTCAATCTTCGATTCTTGAAAAAAATTTGTTTCCTTGGAATGAAGTATCAAAAACTTATACTCTCCCCCTTGATATATGCATTGGAGCTTCTAGATCAAGTATTATCATATGACTTTGAAGATCTTGAATAAAATATGTTGATGAAGACTCTTTTGAAGCTTTACTTCTTTGTCTTGAATCTTGCAAACAATCTTTCAACTTTTTGTAGCTTTGATCTTTGTCATTTTGACTTAAACACTTTGGAGAGTAAACTTTTTTTTTTTAACAAAACTTGAATAAATCTCTTATGAAAAATCATGCTCCCCCTCAATTCATGAGGGTAAGCATTTTGAAGCATTTTTGGACATCATATCCTTATCTTTGTAATTATCTTTTTTTCAAGTCAAGAACTCAATTCTGAAAATGAACAACTCAAATATGAAAACTTGAGCTCAATTGACTGAAATTCCATTAATTGCAAGTTTTCCCATCAATCCCATACACTAAATATTCTCTCTTATCTTTTATCCGTAACCTCTATACACTCACTACAACCTTCTTATCTTACTAACTCCATGTTTGCACAAATCAAGCTCAAAGGTTTTCTTTCTCAATCAATCATAATCTTTTTCTCCCCCTCATAATGACAAAGTTGGGAACCAATGTCATTATGCAAACATTGATTGATAAAATACGAAAAGAAATATCACAAGTTAAAACTAGATTTGTATGGAGAAATATCAAACATCAACACATCAACCCAATTCAATAGTCTCAACCCAAAGAATCCTAAGGGTAATTAAAAGGTAAGGTTGAAGTTGTTGGTACAAACGTTGCAGTATGGTGTTGGTGGTTTTTGTGTTTGTGAGATGAGAAATGGAAAAACCGGATAAGGATGATCCGTTAACATGTTCGAAAATCAAAAGGATTAATGAAATGACCGATAGAAATGTATGACATTTTTCGGATTTCCTATGTATCATTGAATTATGCACAAAACAATTTTCTAACATAGTTCGGTCTTGTAGCTTTGCAACTACGAGATTGTTTCAAAAAATAGAAATCATGGTCAGTGTCACCTAAGGCGTTCGATAACCACAATCTATTATCCTTAAAGACTTTTAGGTAACATCCGAGGTCACTGATAGACATCTCGTTCACTCAATAATCACATAAATGTAATTATGAGACCTACATTCAACGTTGGAAAAGATATTAGCATTGGTAGGATTTCCATTTGATCATCGTGGAATATCAATTAAGATATCACTACAAATGTTCCGGCTATATCACATAGATATGCAATAATATCACAAAGATATGACTCAAATGTGTCTTAAGAAAATGAATAAGGATCAAATTGATGATCAAGCAAGATAGCTCTAGACACAACATGATCAAAAGAAGTCGGGGAGTGGAGCAGAATGTCTCCCTTTTTCAATATCAACAACTTCCAAATGAAGAGTCAATAGAAATGTGAAAAATCTCGGTGAGAAATGAAACAAGTATTTGTTAAGAAACACTTGAGTGGTTAGGTAAAGATGTGCATCGTTTCACTGGGTCCATGAAGTCTTAATCAAGATATCAACAAATGACATCTGATATAAATGTGTTTTACCCGACGATTTTGAGAAATTTAGGGAAGGGTGTCATTTCTTTTAACCCTTTTCTCACAACATATCACCATAACCTCTCACTTTTCGACTTTACTCCCTCCATCCTATTTGCACGAAACCATCATCACTCAAAATACCCTTACAATCTAAAGAAAGAATTAAATACTCCGGGGTTAGAACTTATCGGTGATGATGAAGTTCATGGAGTGAATGAATCTCTCAAGTGCAAACTAAACACCGAACTTCAATTGATAAGAATCATTTGAAAATCATCAAATGTGTGTAAGAAAATGATTTGAAAACACATTTGAAGCTTTGAAATCACAAACTCCCCCTTAATCTATGCAAAGGTAGATCTTAAAAGTTTTTCATAGAAAGGTAGAGCAAAAATTGGTTTTTGTAAAGTCAAAAAGAGTAAAATCTTTGTTGTGATATATACATGGAAATTTTTTTTTTTTTGAAAGTCTAAAAGTGAACAAGATTTTAAGAAACACAAAGTTTTGCGTCAACAGCTATGTTCATAGTAAGACTACTAGGGAGTACACAAAGGCGTTCAATCCTTCGCATCTTACATCAACAAGTTGGATGCAAATAAAACATTTAAGCACATTTAACTCAATCAATTGTTCAAGATGAGACAACTAGGGAGTACACAAAGGCATTCAATTCTTCGCTTCTCATATCAACAATTGAGAGTAACAAAATTTTTGACAAGAAAAATAATTCTTTTGAAAATAAATAAAACTTTTAAGAACGGGTTATACACAGAGTATGTATAAGCCATCTTGAAATAAATAAATCATTTAAGCACAGGTTACATACAGAGTATATGTAAACCACTAAAATATAAATAACACTATGAAGCCCGGGTTACATACAGAGTATTTGTAAGCCACTTTAAAAAGGAAAAAAATAAAGAAGAAAAAAAATTAAGAAAATCTTTTTGTTATTTTTCAAAATTTTATATTTTTGTATTTGAATTTTGTTTTTCCAAATTTTGTAGTTTGTTTTTCAAGAATGTATCAAGAACAAAATGAGTTAAGGTTCAAGATTTAACATGCCAAGCTTAGAGATAAGAAACTTAAACCTTTTCTCATCCAATGGTTTGGTGAACAAATCTGCAAGTTGGTAGTCAGTTCCCACAAAGTAGAGCTCGATGTTACCTTTCTCAATATGATCTTTGAGAAAATGATATCTAACATCAATATGCTTTGATCGAGAGTGATTTACTGAGTTGACTGCAATAGCAATGGCACTATGAGAGTCACAATAGATGGGAATATGATCATATTTCAGACCATAATCAGTAAGCTGAGTCTTCATCCATAACACTTGAGCAAAACAACTAGCCGCAGCCACATATTCAACTTCAGCTGTTGATAGTGACACACAGTTTTGTTTCTTGGAAGACCAACTCACAATTTTATCACCCAAAAATTGTAAAGTACCGGAAGTGCTCTTGCGATCAAGCTTACAACCTGCATGATCTGCATCTGAATAGGCAGTTAAATTGAATCCAGTATCCCTTGGATACCAGAGACCTAAGTTGGGTGTACCCTTTAGATAACGAAATATTCGTTTCACAGCTTGAAAATGTAAAGCAGTTGGAGCACCTTGATACCTAGCACACATACATGTTGCAAACATTATATCTGGGCGAGATGCTGTGAGATACAACAATGAACCAATCATACTTCTATATCTCTTTTGGTCAAATGGTTTCCCATTTTTATCAGCATTAATATTTGTATGAGCAGCCATTGCAGTTGAAATTGAAGAACAGGTGGTCATATCAAACATTTTTAACATGTCATGAATATATTTACCTTGTGATATAAAAATACCATTTGGTAGTTGTTTGATTTGAAGACCCAAAAAGTAGTTCATTTCCCCAATCATGCTCATTTCCCCAATCATGCTCATTTTAAAATGTTTGACTGGTTGACCCAAAGATAATGTTATCAACATATATTTGGACAAGAAGAACATGCTTACCTTGTTTGCGAATGAATAGGGTAGGGTCAATTGTGCCTTTAGTAAAGCCACCTCTAATCAAGAAAGTAGATAAGGAATCATACCATGCGCGGGGTGCTTGCTTAAGACCGTAGAGAGCCTTGTCTAACCTGTAGACATGGTTTGGTCTTTTGGGATCAACAATACCTTCAGGTTGTTCAACGTAAACTTCTTCTTTGAGGTCTCCATTCAAGAAAGTTGTCTTCACATCCATTTGAAACATTGTAAAGTTTCTAAATGAAGCATAGGCTAAGAAGATCCGAATGGCTTCCATTCTTGCAACTGGAGCAAAAGTTTCGTCGAAATCAACACCAGGTTGCTGGCCATAACCCTTTGCAACTAATCGAGCTTTGTTCCTTACTACCCCTCCATTCTCATCCTTCTTATTCTTGAAAATCCACTTTGTGCCAAAAGGTTTATCTTTTCTTGGATTTGGAACTAATCTCCATACTTTCAGTCTTTCAAACTGAGCAATTTCGTCTTGCATAGCTTTAACCCATTATGGATCTCGAAGAGCTTCAGAAACAGTTTTGGGTTCAATGTTGCTAAGAGAAAGTGCAACAAGACACTCATTCACTGAAGTACGAGTAGTTACTCCGGCTTGTGGATCTCCAATAATTTGATCTGTAGGATGATCTTTTCGCATACGTGACCATTTGCGATCATGAGGAAGAGGATCTTGTTGATTGACATCAACATCATCATCATTAAAACCAGAGTTTTGCTGAGAGATGGAATCATAGCTTGGTAGAACAGCTTCTTCGTAGGATGGATGATCGAAATCAAGAGGCACATATACATTTGGAGTGTTCATCAGATTGGTAGTCTGGGTATATTGGGTAGGTTGTTCTTGAACATTCACTGGAGAAGAATTATCAGGAGAGGATTGAGAAGAAGAATCATTAGAAGAGGATGAAGAACTACTACTTGAAGAAGTAGCATTTTGCTCAGAAGAACTTGATGATGATTCATGATGGTTGTCAGGAACTGGATCATGATTAGAAACTGGTTCAACAATGACTTGAGGTTCGTCATCATGAATCGGTTTAGATTTGTAGAATTCTTCAAAAAGAATATCTAACTCATCACTTGTTGGAGCTAGAAACTTCTTGAATTTAGATGCCAAAGTAGAAGTCCTTGATGAAGTACTTGAATCACTTGGATCATTACTTGTTGGTAGCAAACTTTCTTGCTCAAAGATGATCCCCGACATCTCATCAAACCGAACATTCATTTTTTCTTGAATTGTATTTGTTTGGCGATTAAAGATTCGGAAGGCAATCGATGTCTTGGAATAACCAACAAAGTCACCTTTATCACCTTTCTTCTCGAACTTTCCAAGATTTTCCCGATCATTCAGAGTATAACAAACATACCCAAAGATATGAAAATAGTTGATGTTGGGTTTCAGTTTGTTAACAACCTCATAAGGAGTCTTCTCAAAACGTTGATTAACAATGGACCGATTCTGAGTGTGACAAGCAGTGTCAACAGCTTCAGCCCACATATTGGAAGGCAACTTAGAATAAGCAAGCATTGTTCTTGCAGCTTCCACCAGCGTTCGATTTCTCCTTTTAACGACACCGTTTTGTTGTGGGGTACGAACAACAGAGAATTGGTGAGTAATGCCTTTGGATTTACAAAATTCATCAACCACGACTTTTTTGAACTCAGTTCCGTTAACCGAACGGATGTAACGGACTGGAAGTTGAAGATTTACTTGAGTAGAAGTGATGAAATCGATGAAAGTTTGAGTTGTTTCATCTCTGGAGGCAAGAAACTTGACCCAAGTATATCTTGAATAATCATCAACAATAACCAAGATGTATCTCTTCCCATTTCGGCTTTGTACTTTCATCGGCCCACAAAGATCCATGTGAAGCAAATGAAGAGGTGCTAATGAATTTGGAGAATTCTTAGGTTTATGAGAAGCTCGTTTAATTTTCCCAACAGCACAAGAAGGACAAACATGCTCACTCTCATACTTATAGTCCGACAAGCCTTCAACAAGATGCTTGTTGACCAAAGTATTAATGGTAGGAAAATTTAGGTGAGAAAGCCTTCTATGCCATAACCAAGAATTCTTTGATGTAGCTTTCGAAATGAGACAAATATTATCGTTTGGTTGGTTATCATCGAGATTAACGGTAAAAAGGTTATCATCGCGGTCGCCACACAAAATGTCAACTCCATCTAGAGTTTGAACTTTGCAAAGAGATTGTCGAAAAAGAACTTGAAGATTGTTGTCACAGAATTGTCCAACACTGAACAAGTTATGACTTAATCCTTCAACATAGTGAACTTTCTTAATGACAATTCCATTGCGTTCAATATCACCATAGCCTAAGATAGGAGCGAAATTGTTGTTACCAAATCGAACAGTTCCCATGAATCGTTTGATAAAGTTCTTGAGCAATGCTTTATTGCCAGTCATGTGTTTTGAACACCCAGAATCGAGTATCCAAACACAGATGGTTATTTCCTGCAATCAAATAGAATTAACCTACTTTAGGTATCCACTTGAAGACGGGTCCTTTGTGGTTAGTTAAAACAGGCAGGGTATATAACTTAGGATATGCATACAAACATGCTTTAGAATCAACATAGGCATTAACAAGCACATTATCAACAGGCACATTTGGATTAAACAAACGAACATTAACACACGAATCAAAAGTAACATGTCTACCAGCATTCAAACCATACACATGAGAATTAACATTGTTTATAACATCACAAGGCATAGCCTTGGCACCATTAACATTGTTTTTCAAAGAGGATTTAAAAGATAAATTGTTTGACACATAAGAAACAAGCTTCTTCTTACTACCCGCTTTTCTCCTTTGCCTTTTCTTCCTTTTCTCAACTTTAGTGATCTTAGGTACTAAAGACTTAGCTACCCATTTAGACTCACTAATCAAGCTTTTTCCACCTGTTGGATTGACACTAAGAAGATTAGAACGAGAGTTTTGAAGCACTTTTATCTTTTTAGACTCTTTTGGAGGTGCGGAAACTTCTTGTTTCTTAGGTTTATCATGAGAAAACCAGCCATATCTATCCCTATACCTAGTTGCACCATTTGAAGCATCCCTAGTTAGCAAAACTGAGCTAGATTTAGACACTTTAGGTAATGAACTAGATTGAGAGTTAGATGAAGAAACATTTGAATTGATTTCCAGAAGCTTCACTTTGTTGTATTTGATTTTGGGAATGGTCTCAACTTGTTTGGTTTTGACATGCTTTTCCGGGGTAGGACACTTTGTTTTTAACCACTTTGTTTTTAACTTATTGATTCTTAGTTTTGTGATAGTCTTTGGTTCAGTCTTGACAAGTTTGGGAATAACTCGTTTCTTTGAATAATATGAAGTTGGATATTTGGAAAACAATTTTGGAGATTCCTCTTTTGATTCAACTTTGATTTTGGTAGATTCAATCTTTTTCTCAGTTTGAGAATCAAAAATATATTCTCCCTCCATGAATTTATCAAAATCATCTTTTGTGAAAGGTTTAACTGGAGAGATTTTTGAAAAATCAAGAATCTTGGTATCCAACTTCACACTATGGGTAGTCTCAGGAATTAGATCAACTTGAACTGACACTTCTTTGGTTTCACAAGAAATTAGAGTAGAAGTATCAACACCTATACTAGCACTAAGCTTAGGGTGAACAACTAACTTTTCAAGAGAATCACAAGTGAAAAACCTATAGTAGTACCATATCAAAACTAAACTATGCGTAAGTTCGTCATAAGATAAATCAGATTGCACATAATCATCAGCAATTGTAGCTGTATTTTGACATGAACATTCAAGAGAATCAGTCAAGGTTTGGGTGGAGGAATCAGTAGATGAAACACAATTAGTCTGGATGGAATGGTCTACTGAATCACTTCGATTAGTTTGAGTAGAAACATTCACACAAACTTTCTTAGTGTCTACAACAATTAATTCATCCTTTGAACTTTGATTTTGAGACCTGAGACGATCAATGACTTGTTGTTGAGAATTCACCTTTTGTTGTAAACCTTCTATTTGTTTTTCCAAAAATGTTGATGGAATATACTAGTAGGTTTAAGTGAATTACCAACTGATTCATGGTTTTGAAAATTTGATGCTATTTCTTCAAATTTGAAAATTGAAGAATCTTTAAAATTATATGAAGCATTTATAGCATCATAGTTAACCAAAAATTCAGTTTGAGGTATTTTATCAATATCATCAGTCTCAAATTCGTCATCCAGTGGACGAATAAATTGTTGTACCATACCAAGGCGAAGAACTTTTTCATCATACAAAGGTTCAATTTGGTCTTTTGCTTTTTGTAATGGAGTGATATTCTCAAATCCCAACCCATGAAGAAGTTCCGATTTGTCCATTTTTGACTTGCTGAAATAGGCGGTAAAATCCAAAAGAGGGTTTTGTTCCACTTTATATAACTTCTCTTGATAGAAAAGAATATTCTTTTTAAATTCCTCAATTTGGTTTTTAAGATTTTCAATCTCAACACCTTCAAAAAACAAGTATGATTTAAATCAGAAATCTTTCTTTCTAGTTCAACATTGTTTGGTTTGGATTCTTGAAGCTTTTTATTAAGAATATCAACATCCATTTGTCTAGCATTTGCCCGAAGCCACTCATTGGTCTTTTGAATTTCAAGATCTTGATTGGCTTTTTCAAGATCATGAATGGTCTTTTCAAGATTGTGACATTTATGCAATAACTTAGAATCAGGAGAGGCATGCAACTCACATTCTATAACCAACATTTGATCTTTGTATGTTTGAAAATCTTGTTTAATAGTATCATAATCAAAAAGTAATTTTGAATGATTTTCAAAGAGTTTTGAAAATTCACTTTTGGAAAATGAAATACTATTTTTCAACTTCTTAATTTTGTTGGTTAAAGACGTAATATGAGTTATCAAATTTGATAAAGCTAAATCAAACGACTCTTTATCTTTAACTTTTGAAAAAGTAGAGTATAGATTTACCTCATCATCCGGGTACTCTTCATCAGTGCTTTCAGCCTCAAAAGCTTTGTCCTTGGCCAACCTCGCCATGAAGCACACATTTGCAGAGAGATCTCCATCTTCATCATCCGAGAGCAACAACCATTTGTCATCTTCAGCAAGCAATGCATGACTGGCTTCCACTTGCTTTGCCAACAACATCTTCTGCTTGTAGTACTCATAGTTCCGCTTACGAGGTTGCTTGCAATCAATTGCAAAATGTCCAGGAATCCCACAATTGTAGCACTTTTTGTCAGAAACTTTACCCTTCTCAACAACTTGTTTGTCATAACCTTCAACTTTCTTTTCAACATGCTTGGATCCACTTGATTCACCTTGATCATAACTCTTTGAATGATAGTGTTCTTTCTTGGGAAATGCATTTGTGGAAGAAGTGCGGAGATTGTTGTTTGCTGGCCTCGCTTTGTAGAACTTTTTCTTGAAGTGCTTGGTAACCGCGGCGAGAGCTTGATATAATTCGTCAGAAACCCCATCTCTTGGAGCCAACATATCTTCTCCCTCCTCATTAGACGAAGAAACAACTACCATTTGCCTTTCAAGAGCTTCAGAGACCTTCTTTTCAACAATTAATGCCAAAGGATCAGAAGATACAACTTCTGGTATTTTGTTTGATGAAGCTTTGTTTAAGACTTGATGTTCGTTGAGTTTGAATGATTCATGAAGATTATGGATGGAGAATTTGGCCAGATTTTGATGTTGCTTAATCTGTGTTCCATAATCTTCCCATTCAGGACCAAGAGCTTTGATGAATTTGATGTTTAACTCAATCTCTGATTTCTTGACATTGTTCTTCCTAAGTTCATTTATGACATTGCAGAATCTACAGTAGACAGCCTCTAGAGATTCATTTGGCAATTTGCTGAAGTTGTCAAACTCAGTCAACACATTTGTCAATCTAATTGTTGAAGTTAGGTCAGATCCTTCCATTATCTTGCCACCTCATCCCATATCTCCTTGGCTGTATCATAAGAATCAACAGAATCATAGATTTCATCTGGTAGTGCTTTGTATAAGCATGATCTAGCTCTGTTATCTGCAGCTGTTCGAACTTTTTGTTCAGCATTCAAAAGATCAAGAGTGAGTATAGCACCAATAGTGGGATGACGATGAACTGCAAGTCCATTAAGAATGGAATCTTTAAGTAGGTGACCATTTGGTTGATATTCCACATAGTCCATGAATCTTTTCTTCCATAGTCCATAAGAACCACGGTAAAGAACTGGAGGTCTTGTATCTGAACCTAAAGCCAATGCTTCACGAGAAGCCATTTGAAATTGATTTGATTTGAAAAGAGATTTGAATAAAGATTTGAAGAAACTGAGAAACGAAACGATCTTGGATGAGATCGTCCTAGAAGATCGTCTTGACAGGAGATCGTCTTAAGTGAAAGACAGTTGAGACGATTTGAATGAGATCGTCTTGGAAACTTTGAGTGAAATTTGGTTAAGTATTGAAAATGAAATTGAAATTGAGGTAATTTGTTGAAATGAAATGAATTGAAACGATCTTGAGAGAATCGTTTTGGAATTTGGAAATGAAATGGTCTTAATGAAAATCGTCTTGGGTTTTCATGACTTGTGAAAATTTTCTAAGAATTTTTGAGAAAAGAAAAAAAAGGCCACAGTTACCCAGGAATTTGAAAGAAATGGAATGGAATGAAATGGAATGAAAGAAATTTGAGCAAAACCAATCAATAAGATCAGTTACCCAGGAAGTGTGTGATTCCCAATCACAACGACTTCAAATGTTCAACCAAACCACAACACCTTGCACAAGAAACCGAGACGATCTTGTTAGGATCGTCTTGTGTTTCAAGAAGCTAAGACGATCTTGTCAGGATCGTCTTGGCTTTCTGTCACAAAACTTAACAATTCTCAAATACTTTTAAGTATTTGAATTGACCAAACCGATCCTTACGGATTAGTTAGCCGCAAACAAACACTTAATCCTCACAAACACTTGCTAGAATGATCTCGAGGAGATCGTCCTACAAGACACAAAGCAGAAAGTATGAGAAATGAATAATCAAGTACTAAGACGATCTGAGAAAGATCGTCCTAGTGAAGATCGTCTAGAGGTCATCCTCTTCATCACAATAGTTTGCAAAAACTCCATTGATGACTTTTAAAGCTTCAATCTCTTTCGAATTACTTGGAGTTAGAACTTGAAATCACTTGCAAAATGTTTGTAATCACATCCGCAACAAATCCTTGAACAAAATTTGTAGAAGCAATTTCTGAGAGGCTTTTATTGTCCGTCGCAATACAATTCTATGGGTTGATTATGAAGAAGAAAAGATGTCTTAAAGGTCGTGATGACGTCATCATCACTTCGTGATGACGTCAACACGAGGCAGCAGGTCATGATGATGTCATCATCACCTCGTGATCTGTATTGAGGACGTTTTCAGTCTTCAATCGTGATCTGTATTGAGGATTTTCTGTTGAATTCGTGTGCAAATTCGTGAAGATGAAGAAATTCGTGTAACTTCGTGCTTACGTCAGCACGAAGAGGATTTAGCCTCGTGCTTACGTCAGCACGAAGTGGCTAGTATTCGCATGATCTTTCCTTTGACTTCGTGCTTACATCAGCACGAAGTGGATCAAGTTCACGAGGACGTCACCACGAGTTCATGGACAAGATATCACGAATTCTGATTAAGTTCGTGTAGACGTCATCACGAAGAGGACTTTCCCTCGTGCTGACGTCACCACGAAGATAATCACATTTTTATGATCAAGTTCGTGTATACGTCATCACGAAGAGGACTTTCCCTCGTGCTGACATCACACGAAGATAATCACATAATTCATATCAAGTTCGTGCTTACGTCATGCCTTAGTATTCCTTACTTCACGCTGACGTCATGTTGAAGATGATATGTCGATCTGAAGCAAGTTCGCGCTTATGCCATCACGTAGAGGTTTGTCCCACGTGCTTGCATTAACACGAAGATGTCTACTTCCTTGTTTGAAGATAACAAGAAACAGATCAAGTAAATAGGTTCCAAGTTGTGTGCATCCATGTTCAAAGAAGCACACAAAACAGGGTAGTATAAAAAAAAGAGTTTTTTGGCGGGAAAAATAATTTTTGCCCATGGTCTTAAAATGACATGATTCATGGAGATTTGAAGTTTGGTAGTGGTTGAAAAATTTTCGGTCCGTTTTTGTGCGTTTCCGGCACGTTTTGGATGAAAATTTTCGGCAATTATCAAAATTTTCTTACAGCCTTAATAATAAAAATTTATGTGAATACCAATGTTTCACGTAAATAGGTTTTCCCATTAAAATTTGGAGGGAAAACGGGTATACCCTGTTTGGCGAAGAGCTTTAAACGTCGTGAGCTCTAAGCATTTTTTAAGAACCTCAAGAATGAGAGATACAGTAACCTATGATAGGCTGATTTTCAGAGTATTTGCAGAGAAAAGGGGGGAATAAAAATTTCAAGGTTGTTCTTCGATGAGATCTCTTCGGTTTTCTCAGCAAAACTCTGCAGGTTGTAGAATTTACGCAGAAATAAGGGGGAATATAACGATTCTTTCAAATTTCTCAGAATAATTCTGCAATTACTCGAGTTATATTAGCAGCAAGGGTGTTACTCAAAGTGTTACTCAGCTCAGATTAGTGATCAAAGAGTTATTCTGTTCGGCTTAACAAATTGATAGTGTCATTTTTAAAATACTCGGGTATTGAAGATCATAGTGTTTTCAGTTTTGATTGACACTGTTTATCAAATGATCTTCTATATAGCAGTTATGGAAGCTTTTGTCGAAATATTGGAGCAATGAAGTTGATCACTTGTGGTTGAAGTACATGCAGATTGTACCTTAGTGAGATCTCAGATAGAAAAGACTCCGGGTGATTGATAAAATTGTGAAGATACGAGACATAGTTAAAACTTTGTTGAAGTATTGAGATGATGAAGCTGGTTATTTGTTGTTTGAGTATTTGAAGATTGAACCTATCTATATTCCATGATGTAAGGATAATGATCAGGCGATATATAAGTTTCATTGCGAGATTAAGATCTTTATGTGATTGGTGGTTTATATAACTGAAGGGGAGATCCGATAAGAAAGACTTCAGGTGATTAGTGGAGTTGTGGAGATACAAAACGGAGTTTGATGCTGCTATAGTTGAGACAGGGTCTATGGTATTACATTTTTGTGATGCAGGTTGTAGAGTTTCTTATCTTTGTGATAGCTGGTTGATTTGATGCTTATTGTTGGAAATTCAACTTCTCTATTATATGCCGATTAGGCAAGGAGAGCAACAATCCTAAGTGGAAGGTGGCAATGCTTAATTCGGAGGTGGCTAACAGTTGAGGGGGAGAACTACAATGAGATGTGTTGGGTTAGTTGGTTGTCATAGAGGGACAGGGACTTTGCAGTTTGAAGATCAGGATGCAATGTTAGAAGATCGAGTTTCAACAAGAAGACTCGATGTCATCAGCTAAGGGGGAGCCAGTGGATTCAGGTTTTTTCGGTAGCTATTGATTATCGGAGTTTATCTAGAATTGATTGCAACGGAAAAGGGGGAGTCTGTAGAAGCAATTTCTGAGAGGCTTTTATTGCCCGTCGCAATACAATTCTATAGGCTGATTATGAAGAAGAAAAGATGTCTTCAAGGTCGTGATGACGTCAACACGAGGCAGCAGGTCGTGATGACGTCATCATCACCTCGTGATGACGTCAACACGAAGTTGCTAGTTCGTGTGAAGGAGATTAAAGCCCACGAACGAGATTGAAGTCCAGCCCGTTTCTACAGCCTATATATACTAGAATTAGGTTACAATTGTAGGTCAACGATCTTAGTTGCAACAGATTTCGTTCATAGTGCACGGGGTAGAGATCTATACCCCTTGCCAGTCAGATGTATACTGAGTTGGTGTAATATTCATATGATTAATGATATTCACGAGTTTTACATCTGTTCTTATCTCTTATTCTTCATGAAATTCGTGTTTTTATGTCCATTAGTTATACAGAAACCTCAAAGTCGATTATGAATGGATTCCGCACTTTCATAGTCGAATTGGTCACGATTTGAACGATCCTTCGTGTTTCAACAAAATTCAGCTAATAACACAACTAAAACAAAATCCAAATTTTGAGCGCCAAAAACCAAAAATTCATTCTCTAGAATTCGATTGAATTGGAACGTAAAACTTGACAGAATTATGTTTGAGCTATGAGGAATCTATTGGTGAACAAAAATTGATGATTTTATGTGTTTTAATCGATGAAAAATGATGAAACAGGGGACGGTATGAAAAACGATTTTTGATATGAATTTGGATGAAAATTGAGATCAAAATCAGTTGTGGATCGATATCAAAGCGATGTTTTGCTCTGATACCACATCTTATAACACGATTTCTGCTCTGGATTCGATCTCAACAATGGCGGATCAAGTGTGTGTGTTCTTGGTGTGTTTAGTGTGTGTGTGATTTCTAGAGAGAGAGAGGTTGGAACGAGTAAGTATTAAGTGTGTGTAAAAAATTGATCAAAGGCTTATGATTTCTAAGGAGTTAAGGGTATTTATAGTCTAAATCTACAATTAAGCTAATTAACACTCCTAGTCCCTCAACCTTAGAAATCATCTCACCATGTCTTAACAACAACTAAGTCCACTTAACTTAAATTACAATTTATCACTATTTTTGGATTTCTAACACCGCGACGACTTTGCTTACCACCATCCCCACCTCTCTATTAAATACCAAACAAATCTCAAACCAAAACCCTATCTTCAAAACCGGCCGTCACTTTTACCGGCGACTTTTCCAGTCATCGTCAATTTTTCCGGCGACTAGGATTGAAATAGTAAAAAATTGATAACATTAATCATATTTTGGCTGGAAGTGAAGTAAAAAATGACTCCATTATAATAAAGATTGAAAATACAACAAAGTAACCAGAAGAGATTTATTGTTATTCAAAATTATTTAACTTGGAAGGGATGTTTTTTAATGCGTTGGTGTAGTTAGTTGGCTAGACATAATATTTATATCTATATCCATAATATATATATGTTTACGTAAGATAGATATATAAAGGTAGAAAAGAGTATGGACATATATTACTAATAATATGGATATGTATTATTAATAGTGTATGTACGGATATAGATTGTAAAATGAAACCAAAATGTATGCATAGATACATACCTGGAGATCAAGACTTGCAGGAAGCTGAAAGCGGTAAGAGCTGAAAACGAAAGCGAAAGCGATATATAATGAATGAAATTGTTTTCTATTCTGAAAACGAAAGCGAATGCATGCATTGAAAATCAAAGGGAAGATGCGTTTATATACTGAAAATACACTGTTGAAATACACAGTTGATCTGCAGTGTGGTTTTGTCTTTATGGGACTATCCGCGGCGACATCGACAACGACTTTTTCTGTTTACTATGACAGTCGACAGACTCTTTTGTCTTATTCGACTTTCCGCGGCGAATAAAACAAAACAGCCTGTCCACTTTTACTGTTGACTAAGACATTCGATGTGACTTTTATCTTATTAGACTTTCCGCGGCGACTTGTCCTGGTCGGGATACCTTTTATGAGGTCGGCTTACCCTCTGCCAAAATTTAAAAGAGAGAAAGCATTGGCACAGGTCAAAGAGAGAAAGCATTGGCACAGGTCAAGATTCTCTTCATATTTATTGAAGATCAGAAACATACTACAGATCTTTCTGCAGCTAGCTACCTCATTACTCCCTTTCAATTAATTCAACTTTATACAATGTGAATTTAAAAAAAATATGTCATACGACTATGAATGACATAGTACTGGGTAACAAAAATCCACCTAAATCGAAATCACGCTTAAAAGCCTAATATTGCTGTACGTAAAACCCTTAACATTAACTTCATAGTAAAAGAGTTACAATGTCATTTAAAAAACAATAATGAGATAGTAGCAAGTTTTATTTGTGCATAATAGAAATGGTAAATGGTCTAGAACGAAATGGTAAAAATTTTCCTTTTGAACAAAAAAGATAATATTTTTCGGATAAGGAGTATTATAATATGTTTTTTCTTAAAAGCTTATTTAAAAGGTGATGGAAAGTTTGATATATGTTTCCACGTACATTACATCTCAACCGGTCATTTTCCATGTTAATATCAGCTACATCTTACTGCTAGCAGCTGTTTAATGACTTGAAGACACCATTCGATATTAAGAGTTTATGACCATGGTTAATTTTATATGAATCAATTAAGTTACAATAAATATATCTATCAGTTTGCATGTGGAAGTTATGGTCTTATTTAAAAAATGTGAAATTCGGAACTGTTTATAAAAAGAAAATTTAGCAAACCCCTATAATAAAATTCCTTATAACGTCCTCCACATCATTACATCACTATTTTTAGTTGTAATTTGTTAATTACGAGCATAATACTCGCGCGTTGCGGCGGAATTTTGTTTTAAGAATGAGGTAGATTTGAGGGTAGTTTAGTCCAACTGTAGAGGTGAGTATAAAAAGATATATTAAGGTGAGGGACATTTTAGACTTACCAGGTTCTTAATGACTTAAAGCTAGTTTGCTTTATAAGGGAGTATAGATAAAGAGGTTCATATATATGTGAATCTTTCTCAAGTTATGTATATACTAATGTGAAATATTCATTTGAAAACTAATTTTTTTGTGAAAACTAGAAAACTGACCAAAACACAATGTGTTTTTATTGTGTAACCTAAAATATGTTGTGTTAAGTTTTAAATCACGGTGTGTTTTTGATAGTGTTGTAAATTGGAAAATTGTTCAAACACACTGTGATATGAACTTAACACAATGTGTTTTCGAAAAACATATTAAAAACACGTTGTGTTAAATTCAGATCACAGTGTGTTTTAACAGTTTTCTAATTTTCACGAAAATTATAGTTTTCAAATAATCAAAACCCATATACTAATATCTTAACTATTTATGAACTTTTTCATGAACCATCATTGTTGATATATATATATATATAATTCTATTTCAAATAAAACAAATATTAAAACAAATAAAATAAAATAATTAATCATTTTTTTAACTTAAAATAATCCTTGTACATCATATGTTCTATGAATATTCGTGCCTAAAATTTAATTAGCTTCATCATAATAATCCAATTGTCAAAATTTATATGATATTTGTTTTATTATACTTACATTGTAAATTCAACATATCTTGTCATATTACAATGGATTAAAAAAATTTAATTTAACTATTATTACTTTAAAGGGTATAGTAGCTCGAAAATATTTTATAGGACATCGTACATGGGCTCTTATGACAAATTTATAAGATCACAAATAACTCAGTAAACAAAAAGGTTAGACAATTAAATATAAATTCTGTTCGGTGGTTTTATGATATGAAATTTTCTTTTGACATGTGGTGTTAAAAATATTAAAATGAATTGATGGCTTGTATATATAGATGAAGGACAACGACAATAAGTGAGTTTCATACTTCTCACGTGAATAATTTATTATGGTAGCATCCATGTACTCTCTTAGGTCTACTGCTCATCAATATCAAGGGTCAAAATTTAAAAATCAATTTTAAATTTTGACCCTTAATTTTCATTTAAGGGTGAAGATTATCTTAACATAACTAGTCATGTTAGGAGTAACTTGAAGAAATCCTCATCTATAAAATTAAATATTTTTCTGAAAAAATGATAATTCTTTTAATTTTCCTGATAACCTTAAAATGTGTTATTAACTTATTCCCTCTCTTAATTTTATTTATTGATTTATACTATAACGTCCCACGGTGTCTCAATATTCAGGTGAATAATGGACACAGAACAATTGTAGAGGGGGTGAATACAACTTTTTCTTCTTCCTTAACTAACTTTGAAATTAGTTTTAACGACTCAAATATAAATATTAGTAATGTAGATAATATGAATTAATAAAACAGTAAATAAATATTCTTGAACATAAATTGTGGTTTTCAAATGTAATCCTTTATTAAGATAAAATCTATACAAAGAATTATAGGGTTGTTGCGGAAACAAGATAACCTACAATATCTAAACAACCATTGAAAGTTACAAACAACACTCAATAAATTCATGCTAAAGAGAAGCCACCCAAGCTAACTTCTCATAGACTAAGTTGTATATAAGAGTAGAGAATTTTTGTGTGAAGAATGATTCAAAGGAATGTCACACATATGCCTTCAAGTATTGGAGCTTTTATAGGCGAGAGCTTCAATATCTTTTGGTGTCCAATATAGCCACGTATCATAATTCTGGTGGAGTGACATAGAGAATATTTGATCGTGTCTTCCTCGTACTTGTGGTCCCGAAAACCTGCAACACGATATTTTGATCCACCAATAAAAGTATGGACATACCTATGTAAATCCAACCACCAACCTAAATTCTAGGAACCTTCCTAGTCACGTCAAACATACTTATCAACAAATTCAGGTTGTAATCTTCACTTGATTGTCAGACACAGATTGTTCGTTTGTCCTCATTAAATTTTCAATTAACATTGGGACTCAACAATCTTCTCCTATTTGATGATGATAAAATCAATCACACTTTCTAACTATCAACTTACAAATAATCAAAATAATATATGACTAACAGATTGTGACCGTTTGAATCTGTTGGGTGCTTTTTAATCAGACTTGAAGATTTAAAAAGAAAACTGATATTATACATTTAACTTTCAATACATAGAGGAATGCAATACATATTTACATATAAAAACTATATTGTCCTCCTAAGAATTCAACAGTTTTTTGTTTTACTTCAAAATAAGGGGTAATTCTTACATCTACTTGTTTATCCCACCCTTCATCAATAAGAAACTGCTCATACCTATTACCTTGTTCTCTAAAATTAACACACACTCTATACAAGGTTAAAAGGTGCATTGTAGGTACCTTTTTCAGCTCTGTAGTTCTTTAGAAGACAAGTTGCCCTCTTGCATTTATAAAGTACATCCCATGCTCAGGTTCTGTGATATGCAAACCACACCTTGCATTCTGCACACCAACTGGAAGAGACAGATTGAGATGGCTGAGAAGTTTGTCAAGAGCTTCAGGTGCCAATTGCTCAAGTAGTTCTGAAGTATTCAAGTTCTTTATGAAATCTGTGTGATCTCCCTCAGGACCATCAAGCTTGACTGGTTTTCTTCTTCTTTTCTTGAGAGGCTCTTTAGACTCATCATCTTCCAAATCAAAATACTTGGGTTTTGGAAGACTTGCACATCAATTTTGTTTTTCACAATAATGCCCAACTTCTTCTCAAGTGCTTCCAAAACTGTCTCTCTATGAATGCCAGGCTGGTTGAAAATGATATCATGAAGTTCAACCCATTCAGTATATCCTAGATCAAACAACTTGTTTAGATCATAGGTCTCCCAGGCAGTTTCATATGCTTCTCTTGTACATCTGATGCTTGGTATTGGTTGTGCTTTTCTTCTTTTTAATTGGACCTGTAGGATGGTCTCCGGATATCTTCTATAATTTAATCTATCTTTAACTTTCTTTATATCCAGAGCTTCCCATCCAGCATGAGCTTGTGCACTTTGTTGCACATCCTTGACCTTCTAAGACGACTTGGCAAAGTACACCTCCTTCTTTCTCTTCTTGTTCACAGCTTTCTTCTTTGATCCAACAACTGCCAATTCTTCCTCATCTTCTTGATTTAATTGTTCTTGAAGTGCTTTGGCCAGTTCATGATCAGATCCAATAGCAGACAGATTCATTCTCTCCAGTCTGCCTTCCACAATCATTTTATAAGCTGCCTTCACAAACACTTTCATTTCCATGGCCTTCTCTACAGCAAGCTCCCAATCTTTTTCTTCCTTGGTTAAGACCTTTACACCACTTGAACCTTCACCAGTTTCTCTTTTCTTCATCATAAATTGGTTCAAAGTGGTGGTGTATTCACTGGAAGATGAATCAGCAACAACTTCTTTTGGAGCTGGGTCAGCTTGTGCAGGAACAGATTGCGAAGACTTCCCTCTGTCTGCTTCATTTCCTTCACCATATTCCTTCCTTATCTCTCCAACCACTTTCATAACCTCACCAGTCTCCCCCTCAATTTGATCACCTCTCTTTTCAGCTTCTGCATTTTTATCTCCACCTTTTTCACCACCAGACTCACACTCTGGCATTTTTATCTCCTTCTCAGCTTCCTTTGCAGAGACATAAACAACCAATCTTCTATCTAAGGCTTCTCTCTCACTTCTAACTTTGTCCTGCTTCACCTTCAGTCTGGCTAAGTATTCTGCAACCTCTTTTTCGACCTTTGCTCTTTCTTTTTCTCTTTCAAGATTGTTCTCAGCATCAGTCATTTCTTCATTAGTCTTCTCCCCCTTTTTGTCATCATCACTAGGGAAGGAGCTAACTGGGGTTGTAAATACTCCACTTAACTTAGTGTTGAGCATACCCAATCTGAAGTTGCTAGCAGCACATGCTATGTGAAGATCAACATTATCATCATGAAGGAGCCTAAGATTAGTCTTCCCACTTTTTGCCACATCCACTAGCTCTGTCTTGAAATCAGCTTGTGATTTATTTGCATTCTTGAGCATAATGGTGACATCTCTTGTGAATTTGGTGGATGACTTTTCAATTTGACCCAGAATGCTCTTGGTTACTTCATTTTGTTCATTAATCGCCTTTGTAAGACCATCAAGAGACTCGGTCAGCTTGCTCTACTTCTTCTCTAATTCCTCAAGTCCCTTTATCATCCTTTCTTCCATTGATTTATGATCTTGGCACAGGGTGGCAACTTCTGCATAATCATCTTCATCCATGTAGGCAAGTTCAAATGCATACCTAAGTCTATTTTCAGTAATAAATACCTGTTTCTTACCATTGAGGATGGTGCCTTGAATTGCAATATCTCCCTTTTTAGTCTGTCTACCACACAGCTCGCCCAAAATTCACATAAGAGATCTTGAAACACCACATCCGGCTTTTCAATCATCATCTTGCCAAACGGATGATGCCATAAAAAGGCAACAATGTCATCATACCTTTTTGCCAAAGAAGGAGGATGAACATTGGCACAGACTAGATTGATGATCTTGATTTTACCAGTATCAAGACCAATGGGGCTTACAACCACATCACTTCCCACCACATAAGGTGAAAGCTTATTTGCGCTTAAGGGAGCTGGGTATCGGACTCCCGATTCCGATTTAGAATCATTATTATTATTAGAGGTATTTGCAGATTGAGTAGCAGATAATGAAGAAGCCATTGATTTTTTAAAGATTTAAAAAATAAGAAGACAACGAGAATGATTAATAAGCAATACAACAAGACACAGATTGAAAAGAGATAAAGAGATGAAAATAAGTGAATAAAATGCAATTGATTTGGGAATTAGGTTAAATTGAGTATATATACTTTATTAAAATATATATATATTTTAAAATAACCGTTTGAGAGAGAAGCTGAGAAACAATTTTATTGGACGAGAACAACTGGTAGGGGTACTTTTTGCAGTAAAAAGTCGTTGCCACCACACGTGTCACTCACCCATAAGTCAAAAAGTTGATAAAACAATAAACTTAATAAAATAAGCTAAATAATAAAATGCACTGAGATATTTAATAACAAAAATATCCACCAAGCTGGGTCAGACTCAGCTTACTTCCTTTATCTTGATATAAATCAAGTAAATATGGGTAGTCTGGGTATGACACAACTTGCCCTTAAGTCTTTGATAAAAATTAAAGGGGTCAGATTTGTCATTACTTATCTTACTGCCTTTTACATATTTAGTATTCCAAGCTTACTTATGAGATAACTGAACCTATTTTCATCCAATGGCTTTGTAAATAAGTCAGCTAACTGGTTCTAAGTTGGAATGAAATGGAGTTCAACATCTTCTTTCATCACATGATCTCTGATAAAATGATATCTGATATCAATGTGCTTAGTCCTAGAATGAAGTACTGGATTGTTGGAGATTGCTATGGCACTTGTATTGTCACAAAAGATTGGTGTCTTTAAAGCAGTTACACCATAATCTTGAAGCTGAAATTACATCCACAAAACTTGTGAACAACAACTTCCTGCAGCAACATACTCAGCTTCTGCACTGGAAATGGAAACTGAATGTTGCTTTTGCTTGACCAGCTTACAAGTCTATTGCCAAGCAATTGGCAAGCTCCTGAAGTACTTTTTCTATCTATCTTACAGCCTACAAAATCAAAATTGAATAGCCAATTAGATCAAATCCAGAGTCTTTGGGATACCAAAGACCCAGATTGGTGTAACAACCGTACTTTTTAATATTTTATATGTGCTAGTTAGGTTGTCTATGTTCCCGCAAGCCATAGTTATACTTGAAGTTAGTAGATAAGGCGCTTAAATTAGTGATCTAAAGCTATTGATTAATTCTAATTTCAATTTAATAAAATACGATTGAACAAAAACCTTAATGATCAAATCAAGTTATAATTAATAAAGCGAGTCTCACAAGTTGAGATACCAATCAAAATTCCTACGAAATATCCAACAAATCAAGAATAAAACCAAATCAAGTAAATATAATCTTGGTGAATAAAATTTCCCACTAAAAATATAATTGGAAGTTATATGTGCGTAAAAGCGTTGAAACCTTAGTAAGTAAGTATCTATGCTTAAAAATAAATACAAATTTACAACCAACTAAAAATACAAAATATATCCATACACATATATATATTTCTAACTAAAACAACCAATTACTTACCTTTAACTAACAAAACACTTACAAAAACAAATACCCACTAAACTTATACATACACTAATATACTTACACTATAATTTAACAAAAAAAAAAAAACTCCTAACCCCTCCAAATACCCCCCATGGCCGGCCCCCCTTTCCCCCCCTTCACACTTCACTTTTAAATTTTATTCCTTCCAAAATCTCTCTTGAAACTCACACAAAACACACTCCTCACATTTTACACACACTAGTCATTATTCACTCTCCAAAAACTCTTCTGCCTCTCTCTTTTTCTCTCTCATTTCGGCAGCCAAAGGAACAAGGGAAAAACAAAGCAAAACTCATCTAAACACTTGTTAATAATAAGGGTTTAGGATAGGTTAAGCAAGGGTTATTGTAGGCTAATATTTAAGGGTTGTTTCAAGGCTTGAACAAGGGTTTTGGAGCATCATAGGCCACGATTTTTCTGCCCTATTTCCTCTTCAAAAAGTGTTCTTCAAGGGTATATATCTTCATCTCTTTATTAGATTAATCTTATTCTTGTTCATATTAAAAAGGTTTTATCAAAAGTCCATGTTTTTTTCATGTTTTCTTTTGAATATACACTTGACGAGGGAAAAGTTGATAGGATCTTTCTTTCCATGCTCATGCATGTTGAATCCATGAAGAAAGATCCAAGGATTCAACTAGTTTAAGACCCAAAAGTGTGGATATATGTTTAATAGTCTTTGATATGATTTTTCCTTTTGAAAGATGGTTATATTCATACATATTATGAAGGTAATATTTCTGGAAATATTTATAAAAATATAGATTTTATTGATAAAGTATTGGATCTATGAAAGTTAGCATCAAAAAGGTGGATATGTGTTGATTAGTTGTAAAGTAACTTTTTATATAAAAAGATGAACATATTTTATATAATGTTTATGTATATATTTCTGGAAAATTTCATAAAAATACATTTTTATGTTGATGGATTGTTGTTGGATAAAGATTTGTTGTTAAAAATGATGAGATGATTACATGCATGCTAGATTTAAGAAAGTTGGATTGTTATTTGGATTATGAGATGAAGCTAGGCTTGTCATAAGTGAAAAATGTGTTAATATTAAGGTTAATATTCTGGAAAAATTATGGTAATGACAAAAATATGATTATGGAACCAAACAAGGCAAAATACGCTTGAAATCGAAAACCGAAAGCTTGTTAAAATGCATTTTGAGCACACACATGCACCATAACTTTATGATCATGAAAATATGATGAACATACTGGAAATATGACATATTAAAAGTATAAAACTCAAGTCATTTGATGCATGGCAAGAATAAGCTCAAAAATCGTCTTTTCGGGTCAAATAATCACTAACCGAAAGCACTAAATTGCACCTATCACACCACCACCACCATCACGACTTGAACCACCAAAATATGATGAAATTACTGTGAATGTTGAATTTAGGATGAAAATCCATTTTGAAGTACCTTAATAGCCTAAGAAATGAGGCTAAAATCACTATTTCGGTAAACGATTTTTAATTATAAAATCCTCAATTTAAGCAAGACACAAGAGAGGTTGAATTGATATGAATTTGTGTTGATATAAGTTGCCAAAAAGGTCTGGGATTTTTGGACTAAAACTCTTGTGGTGATTTGTAAGAATTTCTATGATTTAATGAATTAAAATAGTAATTAAAAGATATATATATATTAATTAATAAATTATATAAACCATGAATCTGATCAAAGCCACTTAACCAATGATAAAAGTGACCAAAACCTACTGGGGAAAAATAAATACAAGCAAGGGAACAAGAACTATACAATTTAAAAGTAAATTATTAAGTAAAAGTCACTAATTAATCATTATTATTAAATAAATAGAAATAAGGCACAAATAAATATAAGAATCACAATGTTACAAATAAAAAGGCTTGAAAATCAGTAGATAATCCATCTATAATTATCTATGAATTTTAGAGATAATTTAAGGACTTAAAAATAATTATAAGGAATTATTTAATTAATAAACCAATAAAATAAGTAAATAAATTAATTAAATAATATTAAATTAAATAAATAATTATAAATCAGTAAGATATATCAACATTGATATTATGAGAACACAAATGTCAAATATGGTTATTAAACAAAGCATGCAATGGAAAATATATATAATACAAAGTTAAACTATCGAAATTCCAATAACCGAACAAAATCGTATGAATGACCTTTACTACCAAATGTCTTGCAACCAAATGAGGTGAACAACATAATGTACTTGAATTCCATAATTTAAACAACAACCAAAGTTGGGCAAGTCTACTAGCATACATCTCATGATCTAGTTTACTAGTCATGCGACACACACTTAAGTTGTGCATATTTCGAATACCATGGTTTAGGCTTGCTTGAGGAAAGACACCACTAGCCGGAGATCTCACTTTTGATCAGCCCTCTTTCACTCTCAATTCAAGTGAGTCATAGCCCCCTTTCAAACTATTTTATGTGTTTTAACCACCAGGGTGAAAAGCATGATATATAAGCTAAATTGCTTTTATTATTACATATATATGAAATGATTCTTGATATTATGATTTTGAAATGAAATTGTTTCGTATGCTCATTATGATAAATGATTTATATGATGAGCTTGAGTTCTGTCAAACCGCTTTCTTCGGTTCACTACTATTTACTCCGATTATGGAGGCCTGTAGTTAGTTAGTTGCGCAACTAGGTTTCGTCACCCACCCAATTGTGTAACGGTGGAAGGTTGGTTGCCTTTGTGACAACCTCCACTTCCAGTCCGGCCACGGGTGTTCTAGCTACCTTACTTAGGTCGTCTCCATGGCACGACCCCTTTTATATTATTATTATTACGGCACTTGATTGGCAGCTCATGCAAGATTTATTTATTTATTATTGGACTTTGAAAAAATGGTAGTAGTAGTGGCTCAAGCATTTACTCATCTAAGTTAATTGAATTATACCTTTGTGGTTATATGATAATGATTTTATTACGATTGATTATAGTAAGTGGAACATACGCTTTTTAAATGGTATAATGGAGGTATACTTGGAAATTCTGGTGACTCTCAAATTTTTGATTATGATGTATATATATATACTTTACGTTGTTAGTTAAAAACCTATGAACTCACTCAACTCTCGTAGTTGACACTTCTTCTTCTTCATGCTTTCCAGGTTAAAGATTTAGGTGCGTAGCTTGGACCGCCCTTTTGGACCCTAACGCTTGTTTGGTTGGACAAGTATTGCAAACATTTAATCATTTTAATTATGAATTTGGTTGTGTAATGGATTTGGACGTCATCTTTAATTTGTAATCTTTTGGATTTTAAATGTCATTTGAAAACTTGAGTTGATGTTTTATATTTAAATCTTTTGTACCATGTTGTTCTGTGGCATCTCGTGTTTCCGCCTTAGTCGGGGTGTTACAATTGGGACTTCCCTTAAGGTATCTAAAGATTCTTTTCATAGCTTTAAGATGTGATTCTTTAGGATTAGCTTGATATTTTTGTCAAAGGCATGTAGCAAACATAATGTCAGGTCTACTAGCGGTCAAGTAAAGTAAAGAACCTATCATACCCCTATAAGCTGTGATGTCTGTGGGTTTTCCACTTTTATTTTCACTAAGCTTATCACCAATTCCCATAGAAGTTTTCATAGGTGAGCAATCACTAAAACCAAACTTCTTTAACAAATCATTGACATATTTTCCTTGATTTATGAAAATACCATTTTTAGTCTGTTTTACCAGTAAACCAAGAAAATAGTTACGTTCACCCATCATGCTCATTTCATACTTTTTAGACATTAAATCAGAAAACCTTTTGCAAAGTTTTTCACTGATAGACCCAAAAATTATGTCATCTACATAAAATTGTACAAGCAAAATATCACCATTGTATTTTCTCACAAATAAAGTCTTATCAACATTACCTCTTTTGAACTTGTTTTCTAATAGAAATTTAGATAAAGTATCATACCATGCTCTTGGAGCTTGTATGAGACCATAAAGAGCCTTGTCAAGCTTAAATACATGATCAGGATACTTTGAACTTTCAAAACCTGAAGGTTGTTCAACATAGACTTCTTCTTCCAATTTCCCATTTAGAAAAGCACTCTTCACATCCATTTGATCAACCTTGAAGCCTTTGTGAGCAGAATAAGCCAAGAACATTCTTATGGATTCCATTCTTGCCACAGAAGCAAAGGTTTCATCATAATCAATCCCATCTTCTTGTCTGTATCCAAGAGCTACTAATCTTGCTTTGTTTCTGGTCATGACTCCTCTTTCATCCATTTTATTTCTGTAGACCCATTTGGTTCCAATCACAGTCTTGTGATGAGGTCTTGGAACAAGTTCCCAAACCTTGTTTCTTTCAAACTGTGTAAGTTCATCTTGGATTGCATTTACCCAAGATGGATCTGCCAGAGCTTCTGCAACCACAGTTGGCTCCATTTTACCTAAAAAATTAACAAACATGCAAAAATTGCTTGTTGCCTTTCTTATTGTCTTGACACCAGATATTGGATCACCAATGATTTGGTTGATTAGATGACTCCTTGTCCACTTAGTCACATGTTGTGCATTGTTGATTTCTTGGACAACAGGCTGATTAAGATTTGATGGTCCAACATGATCTTCTTGGGGAATAGAAGGATCACCATGGAGTGGAATTGCATGATCAGAATCAGCTTGGGAGTCATTTAATGGTTTAAGTTAACTTCTTGATTAGGAGTAGGATCAGCTTGCACATTTTCAAAGGTTGGTATCTTTTCTTCTTCAATTGTTTGCTCCCCCTGAGTTTGAGCAATCTAATCTTCAACTGGTGGATTAGAGGGAGGCTCATTCTCAGGAACATCTTTAAAATTGATATCTTCATCTTTAAGAGGAGAGCAAGTTGGCTTAGAGCAACCTTCATCAATATTCACATTACAGAGTTTTCAATAGTCTTGGTTCTTTTATTGTAGACTATGTAAGCCTTCATCATTGTTGCATATCCAAGTAGGATACCCTCATTTGCTTTTCATCAAACTTTCCAAGATGGTCATTCTGATTTAAAATATAACAGGGATTTTTAAACATTCATAGGTGTTAGAAATTCAAAAGTAGTGATACATTGTAATTTAAGTTATGGACTTACTTACTGTTAAGTCATGAGTTGATGATTTCTAAGGTTGAGGGGCTAATTGTGATTATTAGCATAGTTGGTTTGTTTAGACTATAAATAGCCCTCAATTTCTTAGAAATCATAACTTTTGAACAACACTCAAAACTTAACACCTGAATAACACATTATTGATCCAAATTCTCTCTCAAAACACACACAAACACCAAGAACACACACACTAACCAAACGCCATTGTTGATGTGAATTCAAATGATAAAACCGTGTTGCTACAGTAGGAAACCAATTTCAGGTTTTCTCTCCCTGAGAAGTTCATATGAAGTATTTTGGTGCCTTTTCACAATGAGAGATCTGTTTTGGGTGAAGCAGGCTGTGTGAATGGCTTCAACCCAAAAATGAGGTATGACATTGTTTTGTGCCATCATGGATCTGGCTACTTCAATAAGAGTTCTGTTTCTTCTTTCTGCTACACCACTTTGTTGAGGAGTTCTTGCAGCTGAGTACACTTGTGAAATACCTTTTTCACTACAGAAAGAATTAAGAGTGACATTTTTAAATTCAGTTTCATTGTCACTTCTCAATTGCCTAACAGGCCTTTTGTAAAGTATTTCGGCTTGCTTTATGAAATGAATAATATTGTTAGCAGCATCACTCTTATGTTTAAGAAAGAAAACCCATGTATATCTTGAAAATTCATCAACAATGACCAAAGTATATCTCCTACCAGTGAATGAGGGAGTCCTTATTGGTCCAAACAAATCCATATGAAGCAAATCTAAACAACTGTCAATGGTTGAGCATGTTTTTGACTTAAAAGTAGCTTCGTGTTGTTTTCCTTTCTCACAAGGACCACACAGCTTGTCCTTCTCATACTTGATCACAGGCAGACTAGACACCAACTCTTTGTTACACAGCTTGTTGATATCTTTGAAATTCATATGAGACAGCCTCTTATGCCACAACCAATTTAACTCATCTTGAGACTTTGACATGAAAGAAACTTCTTTTGTGACAGTTGGATTTCTCATGTAAAAAGAATACAAAGACTCATCTCTATTAGCGTTGGTGCATTTCCGAGTGACAACATCATTATAGAAGTTTGTCTTGAGTCTATTGAATATGTACTTGTAATAAACGTTAAGTTTTCGCGTATAATAAAGTCAACCTCGAATCGGTCAACACGTTGACTTGGTCGAGCTCGACCTGGTCAAGCTCGAATTGGTCAACATGTTGACTTGGTCGAGCTCGACCTAGTCAAGGTCGAGTTGGGCTCAGTCCATGAAATTCGAGGTCCGTCAAGTCCATTAAGTTTCAGTATAAATAGAGATTAAACCTTATGTTTAAGGTTAATCTTCCAGTCATTTTGTTTTTCATATTTTCGTATTCCGAACCTGGTATTTTACTTGTAATTGCATTTACTGAAGTAATATACGATTCAAGGTTATTTTCATATTCGTGTTCGTTTTGTTGATTTCTAGTGTGTAAGATTTTCCGCACTTATACATTAGATACTTAATCTCGTTAGATCCGGTGGCTAAGGGACTTTCAATTGGTATCAGAGCCAACGGAGATATTCTTTTGGTTCGGGATTAAGGTTTTGACAACGATAAAGGTGGTTACATTTGGTTTTTGGTCCAATCAAGCTTCATACGCTACATTCAAGCTCGAACAAGTCAAGCCAAGCTCGACCAGGTCGAGCTTGACCCTCCTAGCTCGACCTCGACCTTACTCCAACCTCCAAGCTCGACCAAGACCAGTCAAGCTCGACCAAGACTATTCAAGCTCGACCAAATTCTAGTCAAGCTCGACCAAGACTAGTCAAACTCGACCTGATTTTGTTTTGACCATAACTTTCAAACCGTAACTCCGTTTTTGACGATTCAAGCGGCCATGAATTCGTAAATGAGTCTACTTTCCAATGTTTATGGGACCATCACTTGACCTCGACAAGGTCGAGCTCGACCTCAAGCTCGACCTTGACCAGCTTTGGAGCTCGACCTCGACCACAACTGGAGCTCGACCTCGACCTTCCTGGAGCTCGATCTTGACCTTTTCTAAAGCTTGCCCTTTATCTCCTGTTCGACTATATAATCAGATTTGGTGCTCCAAGTGATTGGTCTTCTTAGAATTTGCAATCTTGATTATGTTTAAGTTCTAAACTTGTCTGAATATTGAACTTGTAAACTCTTTTGAATTTAGGTTTGAAATCTGTTAATCGAGTTTTGGACTTGTAAACTTAATCAGATTCTGATTAATCACTTTTCGAATTGTTAAGAACTTGTAATCTTGACTTAGTTTTGGTCTAAGCTTGTTGGAATATTGAACTTGTAAACTCTTTGATTTTTGGTTCGGATTCTGTAATAAAGCTTGATCAACTTTAGGTTCTAAATTTAGACAACTCGAATCAATGGTGGCTAGAGTTCTATCCTTTATAGAAGATTCTGAGAAATCTTAGAAGGAATTCAAGACCAGGCCAAAAAGGTTGTTCTGACAAGGAGCTACTAGGTTATCTCTTGATTGAAATATATAAACAGTTATGTCATGATGTTGTTTTGGCAAGGAGCTACTATGTTATCTCTTGATTGTATATGTGAACAATTGTGTGTTAGGTCCAGATTTACTGGACTCGCTCCAGACGTGACTACTGGAGCCCTCTGAAGATTTGTCCAGAAATTACGTGAAGACCAGTGAACAACTTACTTGTATAGAAATCTAAATTCCACCAGATTTGTTCACTAGACTTCACTCCAGTCAAGATCTTTCCACTAAAGAATATTCTCATTGAAGTCGAAGACTGAAGTCTGAAGAAAGAAGTCTGAAAAATAGCAGAGCTCACTGGAAGACTTACCAGATCTCTTGACTGGAGTCCTTGTCAGTGTTCTAGACCTTACAAGTCTGAACACTGATTACGAGGAATTGACTTTATGCCTTTACATGCCTTTAACCGGGCAATCCATTTGTCTTTTGTTAAAAGCCTTACACGCATGTAAAGGTGGTTGGTTAATTAGAAGACAAGTCACTATCATGTGACTTTATTCTTGTACTTTAATCAATGTTTTTAAGGAATTAAAGTAATTTCCTTAAATGCATGTAACCAGATTTGTACGGCAAAAAGAATATTATATTTATTCTTTTTGCCTATAAATACCAAGTCACTTCCTCGTCCAAATTACATACTTTTGCAATTTGGTTCCTTTGCTCAAATACTCTCGATCTAAACAGTCATACTTCACAACTTTAAGTATTTCGATCGAAGAGTTTATTTAGCAAAGATTAGATCACTTGTAATTCATAGGTTGTTTAGATACTTACTTTGTAATATCTTGTTCGGCAACAACCTTGTATTTTATTTAACATCAATAAATAAAATACACTTGAAAATTACATTGTGTCTCACCATTTACTTACGTGCTTATCTTTATATTGCTTAAGTACGTATTACGTTATATATATTCTTGCATTTATATTTATCGTAATACTAGTCCAATCTAGTGCTTACTTGACGTTTAATACTAGTTCTATCTAGTGATTACTTAACTTGTTATTCTACACTTGTGGGTTAAACCATCGGGTGGGGGACATTACAATTGGTATCAGAGTAGAAGGCTAACATACTTGCCTAAATCTGCATTCTCTTAATGGCTAACCCAGAGAATAGACAAGGAAACCCTTTAAACACTGGACCTCCACCCATAAATGAATTTGAACAAACCAATGACCATGCTAACAATAATCCACCACCACCACCTCCTATTCCTGCTTCTCCACACGTGCATGTGCACTACTCAAACACTCTTGTTCCCAAATTCAGTGGGAATGGTGATGAATTTGGCACGTGGAAAGCTAGGATGTTATTAAATGTTACTGGTATTGAGAGGAATATGCTTAAAATTTTAAATGAAGGACCCTATATTCCTAGAAGTCCTCTCAATCCACTTCTTGATCCAACTGGAGTAAGATCTAGGAGGGAAAAGAGAGAGAGGAACACTGGTCTGAATAGGAAAAGAGAGTGGTCAATATTGACACTACCTTAAAAGTCATGATCCTCGGGGCCGTTCCTGAAGCTCTTATTCCCACACTAGTGCTTTATCCCAGTGCCAAAAGCATGTGGAATGAACTAGTGAACCAGTATGAAGGTGGTGATGATACTATTGTTACCAGGAAAGTGGCTTTGAATAAGAAGTAGGAGTCATTTTTTGCCCTACCCAATGAATCATTAACTGGTACCTACACCAGATTTATGTCCATCATAAACCAGTTGAGAGGGCTTGGGGTAGAAAAAGACAAGGACATACTTCTTGAAAAATTTTGTGATATTCTTCCTTCAAAATGGTCTCATATGATCGTGGTCTTGAGACAAGGTAAAACCTTGCATTCCCATACTCTATCATCTTTGTATGGAGCCTTCAGATTCACTGAAGAGAATCAAGCCCAGAGAATTGAGGCAGAAAAAGATGCTATTAATCATGCTTCCAGTAGTTCTCCTGTGATTAGTCATACTGAACCACCATGTGCAGCATTAATGTCTTCCGAGAATGTATTTTCGATGAAGAATATGATGTCTGAATTAATGGATTCTGGAGTCATGAATAATATCTCTCCAGATTATGATGAAACTGATAGTGATGATCTGATGGCTATGATGGCTAAAACGTTTAACCATTTGAAAGCCAGAGCTAACAGACCCACTGGAAACACTGCACCAGTTCTTCCACTGACAAGACCAATCTAACATGCTTTAAGTGTGACAGAAAAGGTCATTTTATGAAAGAGTGCAAGTCCAATCAGTTTGTCTCACAATCTGGTCCATCAACTTCTTATAACAAGCCTGATGATAGCTACAGATTAAAATACAAAAAGCTTAAGGCTCAAATTGCTCTCTTGTCTGCAGAAAAAGATAATAATAAATGCATGGTGGCTAAAGAAGAATGGGTTCTCTCTGATGACTCATCAGTTGATGATGAAGAGGAAAGAGATTGTTGTTATATGGCTCTAGCTGATGAAGAGCATCTGGTGAAAGAAGATGTCACATCTAGAAGATAGGTGGACATTGTCATTAAAAAGGTAATAGATTATGACAAAGAAACTGATCTTGAGTTAAAATTGGACATTGCTGAAGCTTTAAACTCTGATTTAATGTTTGTGGAAACTGTTCACTCAGAAATGTCAAATAATTTTGAAACAGATTTTTCTGAAATGACAAACTTACAATCTAAGTCAAAAGAATTGCAAGATATTGAACTCGCTTTCAAAGCACAAGTTTTGGTTACTGAACAACTGGTCCAAGAAAAGGAAGAACTGGAAAATCTTTTGTCAAAAGAAAAACATGTTATCCAGTCATGGCTTGAGACCAAGAAACCATATGATGTTGCACGTAACCAGTACTCCTCCCAAAAACGTGCATATCTGGGGGGTTATGTTAATGTTGTTGCATTAATACCTGTTGTTGACCGACTGCCTGAAGTGTTAAAACCTAGCACTATCTATGATGAACCAACAACACCCAAAACTTGTATTATTCCTCATGTTCAATTGTCTGAGGTTAAGACTGGAGCTCCACAGATGAATGCTCCAGTCAAGAAGGTTAAGCAGAATAAACCTTTGCCTCAATCATCTTCTAAAGAACCCCAGGTTCAGAAAAAGAAGAATGTTGTTCCTCCACCTAAGCCAAAAGTACAGTCAACTGGAAAGGCTATGGTGTCATCTGAAGAAAATATTTTGTTAAAGCTGGAGAGTCAGTTTCAACTACTGGCTCGTCAAGTTCAAAGTTGTAATGCAAGAATTAACAATTTTGAGGGTACTTCATCTGGCCGTAAACAAAATACAAAATCTTTTTCCAAGAAAGAAAAATCGAGCACACCTATTGACAAGAAAAAGAAAAAGGTTTCAAAATTGTCAGTTCCAGTGGTGTTTACTGAGAAACCCACTATTTGTTGAAAGTGAAATCAACCAGATACGAGCTGGGATCCAGAGAACCCATCAGTCGATGGGTTCTCAAACCTTTAAACTAATAATCCGGTGGATGTACAGGGCGATCGAAAGAAATATATTTGGTATCTTGACAGCGCTGCTGGCAGGACAATGACCGGATGTAAGACCCTGCTGGAGGAGTTCGAAGTTTCAGACGGACCCTCCATTAATTTTGGAAATGATGGTTCTGGAAAGACTGAGGGATACAGTGTTCTGAATAATGGTCAAGTCAAATTCAGACGAGTGGCTTATGTAAATGGGTTGAAATATAATCTCATAAGTGTGAGCCAGTTGTGTGATGATGGCTACCAGGTGTTTTAACATCTCTCAAGGCATCGTATTTAATAAGGATTGGAAGGTAGTATTGATTGCTCCCAGAAAAGGGAATGTGTACGTGATGGATATGGAAAACTCTCCTTCAGAGAAGTGTTTCTATACCAAGGCTGATGAAGACACAAACTGGCTATGACATAAAAGGTTGTCCCATTTAAATTTCAAAAATATCAACAAGTTGTCCAGAAAACAACTTGCAGATGGGATACCTTCTATCTCCTTCAAAAAGGAAAGGCCATGTCCAGGATGTGAGATGGGGAAGCAGAAACGCACCAGTTTCAAGACAAAACAGAATTTTAGCATATCTGAACCTCTTCATATGCTTCATATAGACCTCTTTGGTCCAGTGAATGTTCAAACTCGTGCTGGTAAGAAATATACCCTGGTAGTTGTTGATGAATACTCCAGATATTGTTGGGTAATATTTCTTAGGTCAAAGAATGAAACTGCTGCTAAAATCATTGCTCTTATCAAGCAAATTGAACTCAAATATAAGCGAAAAGTGTGTCAGTTAAGAAGTGATAATGGAACAGAATTCCAGAATGCAACTCTGGATAAATTCTGCACTGACACTGGCATCTCCCAGAATTTCTCATCAGCACACACTCCAGAGCAGAATGGAGTTGTAGTAAGAAAGAACAGAACGCTGATAGAAGCTACCAGGAGTATGCTTGCTGAATCTGGTCTTCCTAAAATGTACTGGGCTGAAGCAATTGCAACTGCTTATCACACTCAAAATCGCTCAGTATATGTGAAGAGACACAAGAAAACATCCTATGAAATATTGTGAAATAGAAAACCAAATATTGGTTATTTTCACGTTTTTGGATGTCCAATATACATCCTGAACAACTCCAGTCAGTTAGGCAAATTTGATGCCAAAGTTGATGAAAGATATTTCTTAGGATATTCAGCCATTCGCAAAGCCTTCACAGTCTACAACAAAAGACTGGAAAAGATCCAGGAGTCAATACATGTCACATTTGACGAGTCAAATGAAGCAATCTATAAAGGGCCAACCCTTAATTCTCCCCCAGAAAGTCCAATTATCTTTGGTAAATCTGATCCTATCAACTACAATAAAGATTCATCTGAAGATGTTTCCAGTCATCCTGACTTGGAACCAGTGCAATTTGAAAAACCTTCCAGTAATACTTCATTCTATCCTTCAATAAGTTTCAAACTACCCTCTGAACTTGTTATTGGATCAGATGTTCGTACTACTCCCCCAGTATCAGATTCAATTGATTTTGAGCCAGTAATCCAAGAAATGCCTTTAAATGAAGAATTTCATGATGCAAATCGTGATTTTACAAATTCTGATGAAGATGCTGAAGTTGTCTGGCAAGATCCTACTCCAGAAAATCCACTGAACTCTTGCACTGATATTGTTGTAAGAAACAATCCTGGTCAATACTCTAAGTGGACAAAAGCTCACCCAATCAACCAGATTATCGGTGACTCTAGTAGAGGGGTTCAGATCAGAAGTGCCTCCAGTGAACAATGTTTATATGTCAGCTTCTTATCACTGATTGAACGGAAGAAGATTGACGAGGCAATGAATGACCCAAGCTGGGTGATAGCTATGCAAGAAGAGCTTCACCAGTTCGAACGAAATAAAGTTTGGAATCTGGTTCCTTCTCCAGTTGGCAAGAAAGAACCAATTGGAACCAGATGGGTCTTCAGGAATAAGGTTGATGAAGATGGTCATGTGATTAGAAATAAGGCCAGATTGGTGGCACAAGGGTACGTCCAGACAGACCTTGACTTTGAAGAATCATTTGCACAAATAGCAAGGTTAGAAGCCAACAGAATGTTTTTAGCCTTTGCTGCGCATCATAAGTTCAAGGTCTACCAGATGGACGAAAAAAGTAAATTTTTGAATGGAGAATTAGAAGAAGAAGTTTATGTCAAGCAACCTCCAGGCTTCATTGATGAAAAGCATCCACATTGGGTATATCGTCTGGACAAGGCACTGTATGGCCTCAGACAAGCTCCTCGAGCCTGATTCAGATCATGCAGATTGTAAGATAGACAGGAAATCCACTACTGGTGGATGTTATTTCCTTGGTGGCAAACTAGTCAGCTGGACCAGTAAGAAGCAAACTTCAGTTTCTTTATCCACTGCTGAAGCAGAATATGTATCTGCAGCCAGTTGTTGTTCTCAGATACTTTGGATGAAGCACCAGTTGCTTGGTTATGGTATTAAGTATTCAAAGACTCCTATCTTTTGTGACAATACCAGTGCCATTGCTATCTCAAACAATCCAGTCATGCATTCCAAGACGAAACACATTGATGTCAGGTATCATTTTATTCGCGATCATGTAATGAAAAATGATGTTGAAATCCACTTTATTCCCACTGATAAACAACTTGCTAACATATTTACAAAACCTTTGGATGAGAAAACTTTTCAAAATCTTGTCAGTGAGTTGGGAATGTTGAACCCTTAATCTGGAACCTTGTTATGAACGCCTTTGTGACACTGGCAGGGTTCTTTGATTCCAGATTTATAAATCTATACCAGTAAAGCTATCGAACGCCTTTGTGATACTATCGTTGCACTGATAGATTTATGGATCACCATTCCAGGGGGAAAGACTCAGACCACATTTTTTTATATATATCTGAGTTGAAAGGGAATTTATTAATTTATTTTCTCACTGGACAAATTTTTCTGAAAAATATTTCTAGTACCTTGTAAATGTGTCCCTCTCATTAATACTGGATAAGTTGATGTGCATGTTTGAAGTGACTTCAGTTGCTTTGTAAATGTGTCCCTCTCATTGTTTATATTAGTTGACGTGCGTGTTTGAGGATTACCAGAATGGTCAAATCTGGGTACTTACTGGAGAGTCCTTCCAGTGTACCATTAATGCATGTTCTACTGGCCTAATCCACCAGCGAAACTGGAGTGTCCAGTCAACCTCCAGATGCATTAAAATGAGTCTTTATGTGTCAAATCATTTCTTTTTAAATACTTAAGGATAGTGCATGCCAACCTTACAAATTTTTCATCTGGACCGTTACTGTTCACCTTACGTGGCATGACTTTTTCAATTTAAATGATGGTTTTGTTACCTTGGGAAGACCAAAAGTACAAGTTGGTAATTTTTGTGGGCTTTCAACCATCATACATTTATGTGTGATGGGAAACATTAAATGCGGATGTCAAAACCGATCAAAATTGTTTTGAAATTTTTTCAAAATTACTGTTTTGAATTCCATTTTCTCTTTCTTTTATAAATACCCACATTTACCTTCACTTTCAGTTTCATCTCGAAAATCATTTACTCCCATATCTTCAAATTCCTTCATTTATTTCCTTCTTCATTTACTCTCCAATCATCATCATCTCTCTTATTAAATTTCTGCTTTCAATCTTAAATTCCTTCACTTTCATTTTCATATATCTAAAATGGCTCCTAAATCATCTCCTAAAAATCTTCTACCCGCAAATTATACTCCTGCTGATAATGTCAAGAAGGCAAATCATATATCTCTTTCTGCCGATGCCATCCGCATAAACATGAATAACTGGATGGCCAAACTCTCAACAAATCACACTGCAACTTCAATCATTGGAAGGTTGAACACAATCTTCTTGAGTAGTCCACTCTATGGTGCCCTAACCCTAAATCCAGGCAAAATGTATCATGACTATTTTTGTGAATTATGGTATACTGCTGTGTACGTGGAAAGTGATGAATCCATCCACTACACATTAAATCAAGGCACCAAACACTTCACCATTACTGTTGATTCCCTCAGAGATGCCCTGAGGATGAATTACTTCGATGAGAATGAAATGCCTATTGAGATTCCATCTGGAATCAATACCAGGGAGGTGTACAGATTGATGGGGCACACAGAAATAGTGGATGAAAATGGTCAGCTACTCAAGAAGGGCACTGTATATATGAGCAGGCTGACAGATTCATGGAGATATTTCTTCACTCACCTTGTTGAGTGTTTGGGTGGCAGTTCTGGAGGTTTAGATCAGATCAACCAGATACAGCTCCAGATTGCTTACTGCTTATGGAATGGGTACAGGGTGGACTTTGCCCAGATTTTCTTTAATGATCTGGTGGACAGATTGAGGGTCAAGAGCAGGAAGGCCTTCATTCCATTCATTCGATTTCTGTCCATCATATTCAGAAGGGCCTTGAAGAATGAGTATTATGTAAATACAACTCATTTTTCAATGTGTGAATATCTGAGGGACCTCAACCAGTTGACCTCATCTCCTACTGTGGTCGACATTCCATCGGTGATGCTTTATCAATTTAGAATTCAAGAAGATTCAATTGCATCATCACCTGATGAGGAGGTTGCTGGTGAGCCTCATAACAATGAGGAAATTGCTGATGTTGTTACTGCTGAAAGGGTGCAACCTATTTCCCAGATCGCCCCAGATCTTCAGCAGCCTAGTGTGAATATTGTTGAAATTCTACCTAATCCCACCAGGCCAAGGAATAGAACTCGTCGTCTTAGGAGAGACGGAGTTCTGGTATCATCCCTTCCAGAATCATCTCATCAAGATTCTGGAGAAATTGGTCAGGAAACTACCCCAGCGACCACTTCCCCAGTACAAGTAGAAGGAAGTGGTGAAGAAGAAAGAGGGTCTGGATCACCTCTTGTCATTCCAGTAGCAACTGCTGAAAGTGGGGACATCATGGCTGCTGATGGGTCCCTAATTGTTGAAGAGGTTGAGGGGGAACAAGTTAGGCAGGTTGAAGGAGATAATCTGGAGTAGGTGGCTCTGATTGATTTGAATGTTGGGGTGGAGAATGTACAAGTAGAGGTGATAAATGCGTAACTATTCGTGTTTTGATGCGGAAGATAGGTGTTCAACAATGGTGGTTGGTGTGTGTAAGTGTGTGTTCTTGAGAGAGAAAGATATGTGTGTGGGGGAAGATGATTTCATTCAATACGTAAAATGTGTGGGAAATGAGTTAACAGGTTACAAGGAAGGAAGGTTTGAGGGGTATTTATACTCTAAGGAAACTTACAACAGCTCCTCCTCAACCTTACAATAAGTACATAAACATACATTTTTTTTAACTACAACTAAGCACTATTTATATTTCTAACATTCTCCCCCTTAGTGCTTGATTGTGAGCTTGGTTGTCCATCATCTCTTCCTTTGATGTCTTCTCCTCATGCTTGCTCTCTTTTGTTTGTTCTTTCTCTTCTTATAACTTTGAGGAGCAGTTGATGTTGTAGGCTTATCAATCTTTGAATTCCAGAAGGCTCTTTTCTTATAACTATTCCAAGTGTCTTTCCAATACTTCTTTGAAATAAAATGCCAGTTATCACCTTCAGGACATTCATCTGGCAATCGAATGTTATCTTGGAAATTCACTGGTGGAATGTTATGAGGACCATGTTTGTGACTAGGATTCCAAAGAACCCATGAGCCTGTCTCAGTATGTCTTACTCCTTCTTGAGCCTTGGGAGTCCTTTCAACAATAAGATCTCTTATTCTTTGACCCATCTCAAGAACAGCTTTGATACGTCTTATATGATTTCCTCTCTGAGACTTGATGTGATCATCTTCTTCATCATCAGAATCTTCATTCAATGCACTTAGAATGGACAAGCAATAGTTCAAAGTACCATCAGAGTACTTGGGAAAATCTGAAGCACGAATGAAGATCTTTCTCTTTAAACGGTTAATGAAGACAAACCCATCTAAGTCTTCAATCACATCTCCAATTTGAAATGAATCTAGCTCATAACCTCCAGCTCTTTGATTTGGTTTTGTGAGGTTAATCCTGCTAGTTCTTCTTTCTAAGCCGATCTGAAAGTCATTGAATTCATAAAATCTGATTAAGGCTTGAATGTGGCTTTTCAATGCTTCATAGGCTTGAAGTTGATTAGGAGTCTTGATAATCAAATATGCATATTGATTGTAGAGGAACAGGATGTCTGAGATCTTCAAGTGTTGGAAAGATTCTTCTTGAACAACATACATACAACCATCTGCTTTGCGAACTTTGAATCGAACAAGTCTCATGTTGTGAGTTACCAAGGGAACAAACAACTCTAGCACTCTTGTGATTGGTCTTTCAAACTGCCTATACCACCATTCTTCTCTCACAGAACTTACAGCATTCATCAATTCCATGTACGCATTTCTTCGATCTTTATGTCTGAACAAAAAGAATGCTCTCAAACGATTCAATGTCATGTTTAATCTTTCATCTGACATGCAATAAATCTGGAAAGCTCTTTCTTCAAGATATCTTGCTTTGCACACAAACTCTTCAGGCTTCGTACTTAAATCTAAGATCTGCTCATAGTTCTCAGTGAAATAACCCTCATTAATCTGCCAAATTCTATTTCTTGAAATTCTTGGATGACTGACTCCTTATGCAAGCTCACTAGGAATCTCAAGATTTTTTGGGTTTTTCAGATGATAGACAATCTCTTCAAAGATGTCTTTTCCATATGTTTCTTGCTGAGATTGTTCACTTGTTTGAGCATTATCAGGATCATCAGAATCAGATGAATCAGACTCATCATCTTCAGGTTGAAATGGATCACGATCACTTGACTCGTGGGGGTAGATCATTTGAATCCGATTCATGAACATGAGTTGAAGAAGTTTGAGCTTGTATTTGATCTTGATTTTGATTTGTTTGATCTTGAATCACATCTTGAGCAGTTTGTTCTAGACCACTTTGTTCTTGAGTTTCATGGCCCTCTTCGATATCTCTTATATTCTCCCCCTCGGGTTGATCATCAGGATCTTGATCATCCCGACTTCTGGAGATATCGGCCAGTTGACATTGTTGGTCAAGTTCTCGGATTCTCTTCTGAAGAGCTTCAACTTCAGTTCTATTCTCTTGTTGTGTAGCTTGAAATGACATGTATGCAAGGAGTGATTGAAAGATTGATCATTTATAGGAAGTGAGATGTGGTTCTTCGGATCTCAACCGATTCATGAGTGCAACAATGAGAGTATCGGTTGATAGACCACTGGTGGCAATTCGTCTCGGTGAGCAATGACTTAAATATTCGGCAGAATTAGATGAGTCGGAAGAATGATGCGGTGAACTAGGATCGGGAAATGATTGAGTAATTGGTTTTGGTGTTGTTGTTGGTGGAATACTTGGAATTATCGGTGTTGTTTGACTTGGTGATGATGGAATTGTTGTTGTTGTTTGGATTGTTGTTGTTGGTGTTACACGGGGTGGTAATGAAGATGCTACTGGAGTACCAATACGTAAAGCACCTCCAGTAAGCAATCCTGGTGATGGTGAACTTGATTCGATGGCAGGAAGTTTTCCGGTTAAGATATTTCTAGAAACAAGCAATTCACTTCTTTGACCTTCTTCAATTCCTTCAACAAACTGATATATCAACCTTTGTGCTTCAATCGGTAATGGAATAGAAGAATCTGGCACATCAGTAGTCTCAAGTGATTCTACTGAGTGACCCGAAGACATCATTACTGTCTCAGGATTTCCTGTTGGTTCAAAAGTATGAACAACAGTTGATGATTCGGCTTCACAACCAGAATCTTTTGGGAAATGAAGGTGAATAACTCCGGAGTCACTTAGACTTACCGTTAAGCCTAAAGCACGAAGAGCTGACGCAACTGATTGAGCTAGAAGGAACTCAGACTGTTGCACAGCTAATCTAGCTACTAAGGCGCCTTCGTTCAAAGTTGGCGTGATGTTAGCAATGGAAGGACTTCCAAACAATCCTCGAGAGGGCACAATAGCCAATCTCTCTATGTTTGTTCCGGCAGCATCACTTAGATGTGCAAATGGTATCACAATCGGTGTCATTGGTATCCTAAGTGGGGTACTAGACAATCGTGCAGAAATGAAGTCCAAGAGAGGAGCAGATGTCTCTTGTGTTTCAACATTCACAAACTTTGAAGAAGAATGGAATGGAGTACGTGGATTTTGCTCGTGCGTTAATGAGACGTCAGTCTGTTGAGAGACTTCCGAATAGCTAGCGGAGGTTTGACCTTGCGAGAGTTGGGAGCTCTCGGCTTCTATCCTAGGGCAAACCCGGCGTTGAAAAACGTTTGTAACTAAATGGAGGCCAACGTTTTCTTTTTGCCTTTCACCTAGCCCTGACCTCTCATCCTCTCTGGTATTTTCAACCCCTCCCTCATTTCCACCTTGTTCCTCTGGGATGTCCATGACATCATCTGCAAACTTATTAACGTTCTCAGAATCAGACTCAGCATCACTGGAGTCATGTGCATCTTCTTGCGTTGTTGATTGAAATCGATCATATTCAAAACGAGATTTTTTGAATTTTTTGCGAATATTGACAGGGATCGATTTCCTTCGGCCTTGAAAATATGTAGGTGGAGGAGATCTAGGAAATGATGATGATGAATGAATTTGTGATACAACGGTTTGAGGTTGAGTTTATTCCATTGTTGGTGTTATTGGTGAAATGATTTCGGAAAGTGGTGAAGATTGATGAATAAGTGTTTGAGGTGTCTTAGGTGATTTGGGAGAAGATAGAGATGATGATCTTTGAGGTGACGGTGTTTTGGGTGATGAAGATGATCTCAAAGTAGTTGTTTTAGGAGGTGGAGATCTGATTGGTTTTGGAGACCCATTAACAGAAATTGTCTCCTCAGAAGATGCAGGCGAAGAAGGTTCAGCAGGAGCTTTTCTCTTCAATTTCTTTGACAAGCTCCCCTTATTCTTTCTCTGAAACATTTGTTTCCTTAATCTTAACTCAAACTTTTGGCCTTTCACAATCTTTCTTCTTTTAGGCTCACTGGAACTGGATGCACCCTCATTCTCTTTTCTTTTCCTCTTAGACCCCTCACTTGGTGTCCTATGCACAACTTGGGCAGGAACCGGGAGGCTTTCCGGTCCCAGAGTTGTTCTAATCCAGTCCAGGTAAGCTTTCAAATCATCATTAGACTCAGAAACCAAATCCAGCAAATGTGATGGAATTAAGTATGTATAACTTGCAATTCCCGAGTCTCTAACATACTTGTACTGTTGGAGTGTAACTTTTGCTTCATCATGAAGTCTCAGAATGCTTTTCTCATGTCTGACTGCAGCATAGACAATTACTGTCAGAAATCTGATAAATGGAATATACTTCTTGGGAGTTGAGATTTTTCCATTAACCAATACTATCAATTGGTCCCACAGAAGTTGAGCAATGTCGTAATGTCTATCAAAGACAAGACCATAAAAGATATGCAGCATAGGCTGAGTCAGATTATCCATCCCTCTTGTATACGGAGTCAAGCAGTTGCTGGAGATAGAGTATACATAATACCAGATCTTGGGTAGATTCTTCAGCTTGAAGTCTCTAGTATTGGTCAAAGGACCTTCATACCCAAGTGAGATTAATGCAGCAAACATTATATCATTGGACTCAAGCTCATCAAAATTAGCATGTCCATTAGAATTAGCTTTAGGAAGCATCAGAGTTCTTCTGAAGTCATTAAGATTGAACTCAAAGTCATATATTCTATCTCCAGAGCTCAATTCATATTGGAAGAACCCTTGACAGCGAAGTTCAGGAGATTTATGTTTAGGTTTTGATCTTGAAGAAGATGGATCTTGAGCTTGAACAAAGCATATGGTTCTCCACATCTCAAACAGATAAACTTCAGGCAAGTCTCTTTCGACAGTAAGAACATATGAGAGTGGATGATTGTGAAGAATTCTCGGGATAATTGGGAATCCCGGAGCAACAAATGGATCAGATAGAGCTCTATTGTTTCTCATGTTCTTTGAGTTGCCAGCAACAAGAATTTCTTCAATGGATGCATTTAGAGCAATCTCTTCATCATGTTCAACTTGATCTTGATGTTCCATTTTTATTTTTCTGATTTTAAGATATAAAACAGTTTAACGCACACATAAAGTAAAGTTTGAATAGCAAATAACAAGTTTCATACAAGTGATTTATCTAAAATACAAAGAGGTTCACAGAGGCGATCAACTCAGTGTATTCCATACAAATAACTTGATATGAGAAAATAAACACAGAATAGTTAGATACATTTTTCCATATATAAACATAGTAAGGAAGTACACAAAGGCGTTCAATTCCTTATATTTTTATATATAGAAATATATATATATAACTTTGAAAACACAGTAGAATCATATAAGTACACGATATTTGACAATAGTAGAGAAGTACACAAAGGAGTTCAATTCCTCATATTTCAAATATATTGCAATTATATGACAATACAAAGTACTTTGTCACACCACACAACAAAATAAAAAACTAAAGAAAAATTTTTTTGAACAATCTTGAAAAATTTTCTAAGTATAGAAAACTAGGACGATCTTGAAGAAGATCGTCCTGAGTTTGAACTCAGGTTTTGAAAACAAGACGATTATGGAAATAGCGTCTTAACAATTGAATAGGTGAAAAAGTTTAAGTATTGGAGATACGATCTTGGTGAAGATCGTTTTAAGATTTGGAAAAAAAAAAACTTTAAAAAATGTCAAGTCTTGAAAAAGCAGTGGGACGATCTAGTTAAGATCGTCTCAAAGTTTATTGATGAAAAAAGATTTAAGTATGGAAAAAGAAATGGGACGATCTTGGTGAAGATCGTCTTGAATTTTTGTTGAAAAAGTTGAAGTATGGAAAGGAAAATGGGACGATCTTGGTGAAGATCGTCTTAAGGTTTGTTCTTTGAAAACCTTTTGAAGTGAAGGAATATTGAGACGATCTTGACAAGATCGTCTTGGAAACCAAGTGATAAAACACTTCACTTCATTTTTGAAAAATTCTAATACTTAGAAATGTAAATTGAAATTCTGTCAATTTCTAGAAAAAATTGAGCATAATTTCCCCTTATATTTGAAAGTATTAGTTTTGAGCAAAACCGATCTCTTACGAGTTCAGTTACCCATTCAATTGAATTTTGAAAATTTTCCATCAACCACACAGTGTACAGACCCTAAGACGATCCTGTCAAGATCATCTTGGTCTTGGTCTCAGGGGTTTACAAAGGAAAAACACATAAGTGGAACTAAGATGGTCTTGGCAAGATCGTCTCATTTCCAAGTCGTTTTAGAACCAAGACGATCTTGGTCAAGATCGTCTCAGAACCAACCCAGACTTGAAATTAAGATGACTTTGCCTAGATCGTTTTAAATCCAATCAGTTAACATACACCACAAACATTATCAAACTGATCATCTAAGTATAATACAAGCTCTAAATTGAAGCAATGTAATGTAACACCCCGACTAAGGCGGAAACACGAGATGCCACAGAACGACATGGTACAAAAGATTTAAATATAAAACATCAACTCAAGTTTTCAAATGACATTCAAAATCCAAAAGATTACAAATTAAAGATGACGTCCAAATCCATTACACAACCAAATTCATAATTAAAATGATTAAATGTTTGCAATACTTGTTCAACCATACAAGCATATTAGAGTCCAAAAGGGTGGTCCAAGCTACGCACCTAAATCTTTAACCTGAAAAGCATGAAGAGGAAGAAGTGTCAACTACGAGAGTTGAGTGAGTTCATAGGTTTTTCACTAACAACATAAAGTGTATATATATATATCCATCATAACCAAAAATTTGAGAGTCACCAAAATTTCCATGTATACCTCCAATGTAACATTTGAAAAGCGTATGTTCCACTTACTATAATCAACGTAGTAAAATTACTATCATATAACCACAAGGGTATAATTCAATCAACCTTGATGAGTAAATGCTTGAGCCACTACTACTACCATTTTTTCAAAGTCCAATAATAAATAAATAAATCTTGCACGAGCTGTCAATCAAGTGCCGTAATAATAATAATATGAAAGGGGTCGTGCCATGGAGACGACCTAAGTAAGGTAGCTAGAACACCCGTGGTCGGACTGGAAGCGGAGGTTGTCACAAAGGCAACCAACCTTCCACCGTTACACAATTGGGTGGGTGGACGAAACCTAGTTGCGCAACTAACTAACTACAGGCCTCCATAATCGGAGTAAATAGTAGTGAACCGAAGAAAGCGGTTTGACAGAACTCAAGCTCATCATATAAATCATTTATCATAATGAACATACGAAACAATTTCATTTCATAATCATAATATCAAGAATCATTTCATATATATGTAATAATAAAAGCAATTTAGCTTATATATCATGCTTTTCACCCCGATAGTTAAAATACATAAAATAGTTTGAAAGGGGGCTATGACTCACTTGAATTGAGAGTGAAAGAGGGCTGATCAAAAGCGAGATCTCTGGCTAGTGGTGTTTTTCCTCAAGCAAGCCTAAACCATGGTATTCGAAATATGCACAACGTAAGTGTGTGTTACATGAACTAGTAAACTAGATCATGAGACGTATGCTAGTAGACTTGCCCAACTTTGGTTGTTGTTTAAATTATGGAAATTCAAGTACATTATGTTGTTCACCTCATTTGGTTGGAAGACATTTGGTAGTAAAGGTCATTCATACGATTTTTGTTCGGTTATTGAAATTTCGGTAGTTTAACTTTGTTTTTATATATTTTCCATCGCATACTTTGTTTAATAACCATATTTGACATTTGTGTTCTCATAATATCAATATTGATATATCTTGCTGATTTATAATTATTTATTTAATTTAATATTATTTAATTAATTATTTACTTATTTTATTGGTTTATTAATCAAATAATTCCTTATAATTATTTTTAAGTCCTTAAATTATCTCTAAAATTCATAGATAATTATAGATGGATTATCTACTGATTTTCAAGCTTTTTTATTTGTAACATTGTGATTCTTATATTTATTTGTGCCTTATTTCTATTTATTTAATAATAATGATTAATTAGTGACTTTTACTTAATAATTTACTTTTAAATTGTATAATTCTTGTTCCCTTTCTTGTAGTTATTTTTTCCCAGTAGGTTTTAGTCACTTTTATCATTGGTTAAAGTGGCTTTGATCAGATTCATGGTTTATATAATTTATTTATTAATTTATATATCTTTTAATTACCATTTTAATTCATTAAATCATAGAAATCCTTACAAATCACCACAAGAGTTTTAGTCCAAAAATTCCAGCCCTTTTTGACAACTTATATCAACACAAATTCATATCAATTCAACCTCCCTTGTGTCTTGCTTAAATTGAGGATTTTATATTTGAAAATCGTTTACCGAAATGGTGATTTTAGCCTCATTTCTTAGGCTATTAAGGTACTTCAAAATGGATTTTCATCCTAAATTCAACATTCACAGTAAGTTCATCATATTTTGGTGGTTCAAGTCGTGATGGTGGTGGTGGTGTGATATGTGCAATTTAGTGCTTTCGGTTAGTGATTATTTGACCCGAAAAGACGATTTTTGAGCTTATTCTTGCCATGCATCAAATGACTTGAGTTTTATACTTTTAATATGTCATATTTCCAGTATGTTCATCACATTTTCATGGTCATAAAGTTATGGTGCATGTGTGTGCTCAAAATGCATTTTAACAAGCTTTCGGTTTTCGATTTCAAGCCTATTTTGCCTTGTTTGGTTCCGTAATCATATTTTTGTCATTACCATAATTTTTCCAGAATATTAACCTTGATATTAACACATTTTTCACTTATGACAAGCCTAGCTTCATCTCATAATCCAAACAACAATCCAACTTTCTTAAATCTAGCATGCATGTAATCATCTCATCATTTTTTAACAACAATCTTTATCCAACAAAAATCCATCAACATAAAAATGTATTTTTTTGAAATTTTCCAGAAATATATACATAAATATTATATAAAATATGTTCATCTTTTTATATAAAAAGTTACTTTACAACTAATCAACACATATCCACCTTTTTGATGCTAACTTTCATAGATCCAACACTTTATCAATAAAATCTATATTTTTATAAATATTTCCAGAAATATTAACTTCATAATATGTATGAATATAACCATCTTTCAAAGGAAAAATCATATCAAAAGCTATATAATATATAACTACACTTTTGGGTCTTTAACTAGTTGAATCCTTGGATCTTTCTTCATGGATTCAACATGCATGAGCATGGAAAGAAAGATCCTATCAACTTTGCCCTCATCAAGTGTATATTCAAGAGAAACATGAAGAAAACATGGACTTTTGATAAAACTTTTTTAATATGAACAAGAATAAGATTAAACTAGTAAAGAGATGAAGATATATACCCTTGAAGAACACTTTTAGATGATGAAAATGGTGCAGATTTTCGTGGCCTTCTAACCCCAAAAATATCCTTATTCTTTGCTTTAAACAACCCTTAAACCTTGCTTGGAATAACCCTTGTTTTAAACAACCCCAAAAATTGTTATTGCTTAAATTTGATTTATGTTCTTGTTTTATTGCTCTTTTAAATCTGAAAATTTCCAGGAAAAAGAAGAAGAAAAGTGTTTTTGGAGAGAAAGAGAGTTGTGTGTGTGTATTGGAAGTGTAAGAGAAATGATGATGGAGTGTGAGAGTGTAAGGTTGAGTGTGGGGATGTTGTACCTTGGAGAAGGAAACTAGTTAATCATCTATTGGTGGTTTGATTTTGGGAAGGGGAAGGGGCCGTAAATTTGAAAGCCAAATTCAAATGGGTACATGAATTTTGTTGTTGTATTTTATGTATGCATATGTTATATGTAATGTGCATGAATGTACTAATTTGTAAGCTTTTATGGTACAACTATTTTCCCACACATATATGTATATATGTGGCTGTGAGTTTTGTTAACAATTGAAAGAGTATTTGGTTTTTGTTAGTTATTATAGGTACATGTATGTGATGTATGTATGTACAATGCATAAGTACTTAAGGTACTAGCTTGTAGGCTTTCAAAGTAAAACTAGTGTTCCCATTATTATATATGTGTATAAGTCATGTATATTTATGTGTATGGATATATTTTTGTATTTTTAGTTGGTTACATAGGTCATTGGTTGTAAATTTGTATTAATTTTTAAGCTTATATGCTTACTTATTAAGTTTTCGACGCTTTTACGTACATAATACTTCCAATTATATTTTTAGTTGAAAATTTTATCTATCATGATCATATCCTCTTGATTTGGTTTTATTTTTGATTTGTTGGGCATTCCATAGGAATTTTGATTGGTATCTCAATTTGGGAGTCTTAAGTTATTATTATCGTATCGATTGATCACCTCTAAAAATTTTTGTTCCGAGGTATTTTCATTAGGAAATTCTTATACATATCATTAGCTTTAGATTACTAATTTGGGGCATTACCTACTAGCTTCAAGTATAACTATGGCTTGCGGGAACGTAGACAACCTAACTAGCACATATATAATATTAAAAGTACGGTTGTTACATGTAAGCAGGATATAACAACTCAAATCACAAAAATCAACAAAAATGACCTAGAAACTTTTGAAAAACTGTCCTAGGTTGTCTTCTTCAATAAAACAGGGGTTTGCCATTTTTGAATTTCCTACATCACAACTTTGAGCATTTAAACATGTAAAAACTATTCACACATAACCTAAACATGCTTCTAAATCATATAATCAACACAGATTTGATAACAGAAGCAAGAATTTCGAAATAAATTAGAAAAATGAGATCTACATACGAATTCAAAATCTTACTTGAAGATGGAAATTTTAGACGATGATGTTTTGGAATGAAATGATCAGTGAGAAAAATGCAACACAACCCTTGTTTTGATTTTAGGATCAAACCGAAATGGATTTTGTATGATTAGAGAGTGAGAGAGAGAGTGATCGAGTGTTTTTATGGAAAAATGGAAAAAGGAGATAAAATGAAATGATCATTCCCTCCAACTTGTATTGGAAGACTCGGATCGGGTCAAGTTGACTGGGTATTGATCCGTTTTCACATGGTTTGGGCTTGTGTGGATCAGATTGGGCCTTTTGAAGAACTGGGCTTTTTGTTGTTTTGGTCTAAAATTTTTTGAAAATAAATGGGCTCAATTTCAATAAAACAAATAACAAAAAAATCTACTTAACACAAAAATTAAAAAGTATTTTTATAATTTTTTGATTTTCCAATTTTTTATTTGTTTTTCTAATTATCAATGAGTTTCTCATCAAATAGTGCTAATACACAAACTTACCCTAGATTCAAGATTCATGAATTATCCTTTTTCTCCCCCTCAAACACTGCATGATATTTAAGCACATTGCACATAAACATAGCATGAATGTTTGACAGATAATGAATGAAAGAAAGAGATGAAGGAATTGTACAAAACATGCAGAGGCAAGTAAGTGCATTGGTAATGAGCACTTATTGGAGATTGTCTCTTAGAAAAGAAACTCATTCCAAGATCATGTGTTGAATAGCATCCAGGATGGGAATGCTAAACACAAACCTTTATTACCTACAAAAAAGAATTAGGTCTTTTTAGGTACCCACTCCTGAATGGGTCCTTTTGGGTTAGTGGTATAAGAAAAAGTATACAAATGAGGTTTTCGAAAAAGAGGTTTATTTGTCAAATTCATTACAATCCCATTTGCATTAATAATCAGAGGTTTAGAAATCACAGTAGAAGATTTAGAATTTATTACAGACCATGGTTTAGCTAAATTACATAAATCTGAATCAACTTTCCTAGTGGGAACTTTCTTCTTGTAATCATTAGCTATCCAACTTCTTCTAACTGGTGATTTAGTATACCTTTGTGTTTTAGCATAGCTAGTAGATTTTATCAATGATGATGTGGAAATCCACTTATAGTTACTAGCTAAAAACACATTCTGATTTTTGCCTTGTTTGATGGAAGATTTAACAGTCTGTTTCTTGGGAGTTGCAACAGAGAACCAACCATACGGATCTCTATATCTAGTCATACCATTTGATTTATCTTTGGTTAGCAAAGTTTGACTAGACCTAGACAGCTTAGATAAAGAACTAGGTTTAGAGATAGAATTATTAGCAGCAGTTCTAGAAACAGATAAAATATCAAACTTGACCTTTGAGGTAGAAGGAATGGTCTTTTTACCTTTGACAGCTGAAGCATGCTGACCTTTGGTTGAATAAAATGAATTTGGAGCAACCTTAGACCTAGATTCTTTCTTTTTTTCAATTTTAGGCTTTTTGGTTGAAAGTTTTGCAAGTTCTTTCTCAACTTCAAGTGCAAAAACATGTTCAGTTTTCAAAAACTTATCAAGTTCTTTCACAGAAAAATCTGGAAAAGAAAATGGTGAAACTTTATGTTGAACTTTGGGTTTGGAAACAGTTTTGTTTGTAATCTTTTCAATTAATGCTTTTGCTTTAGCCTTAAGATCTTTAGGAATCTCAATCTTGTGTTTTAAATTCACTCTATTTTGGTCAACAGGGGTGATCACAGGAGTATCAAAAGAAAGTATCTTTTTCACAGAAGAAAGACTCTTAGTTTTCAAAGCTTTAACCTTGTCTTCAATCTGGAGAAAAGATGAGAACATTGAAGTAGACATATCATGAATATCTTGAGAAGAGATTCTTTTACCCTACACAGCTTTGTTAGAAATCTCACACTCTTTGAACTGAGTGGAGCAATCAGGAGAATTAAAAACATGAAACATTTGAACAGGGGTGGTCTCACTTACCTTTGGAGTATGATCTTGAGTTTTCAAATGTTCAATGACCTTTTGCTGAGACTCAATTTTTTGTTTTAAACCTTCAATTTCTTTTTCCAATATGGTAGTTGGAATATAAGTTCTTGTTGAAACTGGTTTTAAATAATCTTTTTGAGAATCATTTTCAGGAATTCAAATGTTGTCTATTTCTTCTAACTCATAGATGGATCTTTTATGAGTGTTCTTGTATGTATCATTTAGAGCAACATAAGCAATACCAATCTGATTTGTTATTGGTCTCTCAACATCATCTGACTCAAAATCATCCTGAGATGGTTTGATGAATTCTTGAATCATGCCAAGTCTCAAAAACTTTTCATCATACAGTGGACCAAGGTCTTCTTTTTGGACTTTTTCCATGTGTGCTGGATTCTCATAACCCAAACCAAGAAGAAGTTCTGACCTATCTATTTTTGACATGTTGTAAAAAGCAGTGAAATTCAGAAGAGGATTTTGTTCAATTTTATAGATTTTTTCTTGGTAAAACAAGACATTTGCTTTCAAATCCTCAACTTGTTTTTGAAGAGTTTCAATTTCAACTCCTTTGAGAAAACAATCACTGTTTAAATCAGAAATCTGTCTTTCATGTTTTTCACAATTGGGTCTAAAATCTTTCATTTTATTTGTGAGAAACTTAACATCAGCTTGTCTTGCATTTGCTCTTATCCACTCATTGGTCTTCTCAAGCTTTAGGGTCTCAATGGTTTGCTTGAGTGAATGGACAGTCTCTTCAAGGTCTTGACATTTGTTAGTTAAATGAGCATTGGGAGAAACAACTTGAGAACTGGTACTTGACAAATGCATTTCTTTTAAAGAATCATAATTCACTTTGAGAGCTTCATGAGCTATTGAGAGTTCTGAAAAACTTTCATTGATTTGATCAAACTCTTGTTTAGCCATTTTCAAATTGTTTTTCAAAGTAATATTTTGCTTTGTCAAAGTATCAGCAGTTGTTTGGACAAACAAAAAATCATCTTTGGAAATGAAATCTACCACACTTGTTGTTTCTTGTGAGGTAGTTTGTGAAGAATTGGTTGCTGAGGTCATCAAGCAATTGAAGTCTTCAGAAACAGCAAATTTTGGTAAATCATCCCATATCTCTTTGGCATTATGATCATGATTGATAGCAGAGAAAATCTCCTCTAAAAGAGATTGATAGATATAGGATTTGGCTTGTTTGTCAACTTGAATTCTTGCTCTTTGAGCTTCAGTCAGTTAGTCATTGGTAATAATAACTCCATTAGAATCTTTGAAATGAATTGGACCTTCAAGAATTGATTCTTTAATGAAAACACCATTTAGTTTGACATCAAGAAAATCCATGAATTCATTTTGCCATTGGACAAAAGAATTTTTGTAAAGAATTGGGGGTCTGATGATTGACATCGTTGGATCAATATTGTTTGTTGTCATTGAAATGAATGAACAATGATTTGGAATTTATTTTTGTTGATTTTGAAGTTTGGTAGACAAGACGATCTTGAAAAGATCGTATTAAAGAAAGTAAGCTAGGACGATCTTGGATAACATCGTCTTAGAATGAATAACAGAAAAATTCTAAGTATGGAAGACAGGAAAGTAAGACGGTCTTGAAAGAGATCGTCTTAAGTTATAAAGTAAGACGGTCTTGGGGAGATCGTCTTAGAACACTTTGAGTAAAAAAAATTCTAAGTATGAAAACTTTGGAAATTTGGACAAAATTTTGCTTAGGATTTCAGGATTTTTGAGCAAAACCAATCTCAAAGAGATTAGTTACCCAGAAAGTGTGTGATTCCTAATCACAACAACTTCGAACGATCAAATCACCACACACAGTTCAAACAGAACCAACAGACGCTAGGACGATCTTGGCAAGATCGTCTTAACACCACAACAAAATATCACTAGGACGATCTTGAGGAAGATCGTCTTAGAACAAATAAGTGAAATGGTCTTAGCGAGGATCGTTTTAAAGGACTTTCCTCAAGAACAGCAGATAAGACACAATAGTCGTGCAGAATCACTAAATCTCTATTTTCTCACTCAATTTTGAGAGTTAGAACTTGATTCAAAAGTGAAAATGTTCAGAATATGATCGCGCACAACCCTAGAAACAAAATTATAGCTCAAATCAACTCAAATTCAAACCCAAAATTTTGGCGGTTTTCCCACAATTTCGGATTTTGATGAATACAGTGAATTGGATTCTGAAATTTAACACGATGTTTTCTGAGGTGATTTAGAATGGATTTGTGAATAAAAACAGGAAAATTGAGTGAAAATTGATGTAGAAATGATGGAAAACAGAAACGGTTATGTTTATACACGAAATTCAATTTTTTTAACAAAATCAACATGAATCTATGTAGAATTTGATCTGGATCTTCAACAGATTGTTGTTTTGATCTGATACCAAATCATAAATGCGTAACTATTCGTGTTTTGATGTGGAAGATAGGTGTTCAACAATGGTGGTTGGTGTGTGTAAGTGTGTGTTCTTGAGAGAGAAAGATATGTGTGTGTGGGAAGATGATTTCATTCAATACGTAAAATGTGTGGGAAATGAGTTAACAGGTTACAAGGAAGGAAGGTTTGAGGGGTATTTATACTCTAAGGAAACTTACAAAAGCTCCCCCTCAACCTTACAATAAGTACATAAACATACATTGTTTTTAACTACAATTAAGCACTATTTATATTTCTAACAAAAGGACCAGGCAGGTGGAACCGGCCCAGATTGGGATATGGTTGATTCTCCACTGTCTGAGGATAATGACTTTGATGTTAATATGATTTTTCTGGGAGAAGAAGAAATTAATCGTACCATCCACTTTGTCTCCCAGTCAATTCTATCTGATATGCCTCCTCCACCCCCAGAAAATACACCAACACCTCTTCCAGAACAAACAACAACTTTTGAATCACCTTCTGGACCAGAAATTCAACATTCTGAACCACTGGAAGTCACTCAACAAACTAAAAATATCACAAGGGTGTTGCCAGTATCATCAATCACCAGAATTACCAATCCTTCCAGTGGTCTCTCCTCTTCTTCTTCAACTGAGGTCCAAGGCCTTTTTGATAAGGTGGCGGACTTGGAGAGATCACTTCAGGCTTCTTCTCAGGTTATTTCTGACTTCAAAACTCTAATCTCCAATAATCTTAAGTCAGAAATGAACATGTTTTCTGGAAATGAGAAGATAGTCTTTGAGAAGCTAGATGAACTTGTCGTGGCAACAAATAGAAATTCTGAATCAATACAAGTTGCAGTCCAGGGAATCAATGGGGATGTGGTGAAAAGTGTTTAGACTGCCATTCAAACTGAAGTTGCTCAACCTCTGGCAAGTCTGACTGGTGATGTTCAGAATTTGACCACCAGAATAAGCTCTCTGGAGAGCAGGCCAACCCTGGAGAAAAACTCAGTGGTCAGCACCCTCAGTGATGAAGTTGTTAGAAAATTCAGAGGAGATATGTTGAAAGAAATCACTGAAGAGGTATCTGAAACTCTCCTTAGAAATCTCCGTGATGGGTTCTTGCCTAAAGTAATGAAGATGATCGACGCCCAGTTGCCTCGCCACTTTCCTCAGGATCTTGAAATAATTAAAAAGGAAGTGATGCAGTTGAGGAAAACTGTGAACAACATTACTCCAGTGTCAGGTTGAACATTTGAGTCTGTTGACAGTCATAAGCTGGATCAGGTGTGGAATCATCTTCAATCTGGATATGCTTCTAAGGGGGAAGGTTCTGGTTCTGGTACAGAGAAGGTTGTTGATCTTAAGAAGAAGATCGAAGTCCGAAAGAAGGTTATTGGAGAAGATGTCACTGGTACTGAAGCCAGTGGACAGGTTGAGGAAGAGGCTGCTGGTACTGATGCCAGTGAGCCAATATTTGAAGAGTTCCCAGACATCCCAACCACAATGAAAAGTCTCAAAAGAAAGAAAGTGGTGTCTGGAGAACCAACAGATGAAGCAGAAGAGGAATATGTGTCTGCTGATGAGGCCAAGGCAAAAAGACTGAAGCAAGAGTGCATCTTGATTAAAATTTTCAAGAAGAATCTAAAAGATGACTTGATTGCCCACCAGTTAGATATGGCCAGGCATGGGACTCTGGATTCTTACAACGCTGGCAGGTTGGGCGTACAAATTGAAGTTTACAAAAAGATAAAGGATGATCCCAGGCTGAAGAAGTGTCTGGATGCCTTGGATGACGTCTATATTCGATCCATGTATGCTCAGGATGAACAAGTATATGATTCTGAAATTTATGGTGTGAGCATACTGGATATTATTGCCCAGAGAAGAGAAAATTTGAAAAATCTCCAGCAACAAGTAAGGAGTAATGCAGCTGCTCTGGAGCATGAATATAGGAATAAGGTTAAGGGTTTGCCCAAGGCACTAGCCAGAAAATCCAAAGCTGCCAGAGATGCAGATCTTAGCACCTTCATTCCCTTGAACACAACTGAAAGGATAAACAAAGAAAAATTTCAACAAGTTGCTGAACAGAGAAAAGTGTCCAGGGAAGTGGATGAAATGGTGAAAAGGGCTCAGACAAAAGAAAAGTATGAACATTTGTCACAATTTAGAGCTGATGTCCGATCATTACTGGGTGTTGAGATCCATCTGGCAGAAAATCATGAGAACTGTTCTAAGTTCCATGTCAAACTCTTCAGAGAAGGGAACTTTACTGATGAAAGAAAAGACACTTCAATCAGGGCTTTTGGGTGGTCAGAATTAAGAGAGATTGGTCTTTCATTCAGGGGTAAAAATGTCTCCCAGGATGTTAAATACTTTATGAAGAGGATTGGCAAGGAATGGATGAGGAAGGAATTCATGGAGATGGAGCTGGGCTTAAGAACTTCTCTTACTACGTCTTCATCTCCAGGTGTAAAGAGGAAGGCCACTGAAGAGCCAGCTGGGCATGCTGAAAAGAAAAAGGCCTGACTCTGATATTGTACTTGTATTTATTTTATGTTGATAAAATTGTAACTTTCCTCCAGTTGATGTCTGTAAATATAAGTTGCAATTCTCTTTTTTTTTTTTACAAGTACTTATCCAGATTAAGTCTAGAAATTAAAATGTACAAACTGGCAACACTAATGATCTATAAAGTGGCTCTCCAGAAATTCAAATTAGACTTAGTCAAACTTTTCAAGGATTCTTCAAGCACAAACTTGTATAGATAAAAGCTTGAAAATCCTTGCATAATTTCTAAACAAATAGGGGGAATTTGTTAGGTCCAGATTTACTGGACCCGCTCCAGACGTGACTACTGGAGCCCTTTAAAGATTTGTCCAGAAATTATGTGAAGACCAGTGAACAACTTACTTGTATAGAAATCTGGATTCCACCAGATTTGTTCATTGGATGTAACAACACGATTTCTGCTATTGATTTGATCTCAACAATGGCGGTTCAAGTGTGTGTGTTCTTGGTGTGTTTAGTGTGTGTGATTTTCTAGAGAGAGAGAGAAAAAGACGATCTGTATATGTTGTATGTGTAAAATGGATCAAAAGCTTATGATTTCTAAGGAGTTGAGGGTATTTATAGTCTAAATCTACAATTAAGCTAATTGACACTCCTAGTCCCTCAACCTTAGAAATCATTTCACCATGTCTTAACAACAACAACGTCCACTAACTTAAATTACAATTTATCACTATTTTTGGATTTCTAACATTCTCCCCCTTAGTGATATATTGTAATGAATGAAGTACGTGTTATTTTGTCTTGTAGGAATTAAGTTGATGAGCCCGATGGTGAAGACAATTGGTGTGATGAAACAAGTCTTCAAAGCTTTCTCATTGTCTCTGGAGAACTTGAATCAATCTTGGTCTTGGACTTCTTGTAGTTAAAACATGATGAAATTCTCAATGTTCTTTTTGAACAGAGAATAAAATGAATGAGTCTAGAATCTTTGAAAAATTTTGAACCATGAATTAGAGTTGTCTTTTGAAGTGCGGAAGGTATAAATTTGGTTCTTCAATCTTCGATTCTTGAATGAAAATTTGTTTCCTTGGAATGAAGTATCAAAAACTTAAACTCTCCCCCTTGATATATGCATTGAAGCTTCTTGATTGAAGATCTTGAATGAAATGTGTTGATGAAGACTCTTTCGAAGTTTTACTTCTTTGTCTTGAATCTTCCAATCAATCTTTCAACTTTTGTAGCTTTGATCTTTGTCATTTTGACTTAAACACTTTGGAGAGTAAACTTTTGAACAAAACTTGAATTAATCATGCTTCCTCTCAATTCATGAGTGTAAGCATTTTGGAGCATCTTTGAATCATCATATCCTTATCTCTGTAATTATCCCTTTTTCCAAGTCAAGAACTCAATTCTGAAAATGAACAACTCAAATCTAAAAATATGAGCTCAATTGACTGAATTTCTATTAATTGCAAATTTTCCCATCAATCCCATACACTAAATATTCTCTCTTATCTTTTATCTGTAACCTCTATACACTCACTACAACCTTCTTACTAACTCCATGTTTGCATAAATCAAGCTCAAAGGTTTTCTTTCTCAATCGATCATAATCTTTTTCTCCCCCTCATAATGACAAAGTTGGGAACCAAAGTCATTATGCAAACATTGATTGATCGAATACGAAAAGAAATATCACAAGTTAAAACTAGATTTGCATGAAGAAGTATCAAACAGCAACACATCAACCCAATTCAATAGTCCTAACTAGGGTTACTAAAATGTAAGCTTGAAATTGTTGAAACAAATGTTATAGTATGATATTGGTGGTTTTTGTGTTTGTGAGATGAGAAATGGAAAAACCGGATAAGGATGATCCGTTAACATGTTCAAAAATCAAAATGATTAATGAAATGACCAAAAGAAATGTATGACATTTTTCGGATTTCCTATGTATCATTGAATTATGCACAAAGCAATTTTCTAACATAGTTCGGTCTTGTAGCTTTTCAACTACGAGATTGCTTCAAAGAATAGAAATCATGGTCAGTGTCACCTAAGGCGTTCGATAACCACAATCTATTATCCTTAAAGACTTGTTAGGAATCATCCGAGGTCACTGATAGACTTCTCGTTCACTCAATAATCACATAAATGTAATTATGAGACCTACGTTCAATGTTGGAAAATATGTTAGCATTGGTAGGATTTCCATTTGATCATTGTGGAATACCTATTAAGATATCACTACAAATGTTCCGGCTATATCACATAGATATGCAATAATATCACAAAGATATGACTCAAATGTGTCTTAAGAAAAATGAATAAGGATCAAAATAATGATCAAGCAAGATAGCTCTAGACACAACGTGATCAAATGAAGTCGGGGACTGGAGCAGAATGTCTCCCTTTTTCAATATCAACATCTTCCACATGAAGAGTTAATAGAGATGTGAAAAATCTCCATGAGAAATAAAACAAGCATTTGTTAAGAAACACTTGAGTGGTTAGGTAAAGATGTGCATCGCTTCATTGGGTCCATGAAGTCTTTATCAAGATATCAACAAATGACATCCGATAGAAATGTGTTATACCCGGCGATTTGAGAGTTTTAGGGAAGGGTATCATTTCTTTTAACCCTTTTCTCACAACATATCACCATAACCTCTCACTTTTCAACTTTACTCCCTCCATCCTATTTGCACGAAACCATCATCACTCAAAATACCCTTACAATCTAAAGAAAGAATTGAATACTCCGGGGTTAGAACTTATCGGTGATGATGAAGTTTATGGAGTGAATGAATCTCTCAAGTGCAAACTAAACACTGAACTTCAATTGATGAGAATCATTTGAAAATCATCAAATGTGTGTATGAAAATGATTTGAAAACACATTTGAAGTTTTTTGAAAAATTTGAAATCACAAAACTCCCCCTTAATCTATGCAAAGGTAGATCAAAAATGTTTTTCATAGAAAGGTAAAGCAAAAATTGGTTTTTGTGAAGTCAACTAGAGTAAAATCTTTGTTGTGATATATACATGGAAAAAAAATTTGATAGTCTAAAAGTGAACAAGTTTTTAAGAAACACAAAGTTTTGCGTCAACAACAATGTTCATAGTAAGATTACAAGGGAGTACACAAAGGCGTTCAATCCTTCGCATCTTACATCAACAAGTTGGATGCAAATAACACATTTAAGCACAAATTTAACTCAATCAATTGTTCAAGATGAGACAACTAGGGAGTACACAAAGGCGTTCAATCCTTTGCTTCTCATATCAACAATTGAGAGTTTTTTGAAACATGAATTGTTTGCAACAAAATCATATTAGACCACTTGGAAGAACACAAAGGCGTTCAATTTCTCGTTATCTTATATCAATCTATATGTATAACAACACATTTTATACCAACTTTGAAATATAAATAATTTCAAATAAGAACGGATTATGCACAAAGTATGCATAAATCATTTTGAAATAAATAGCTCAATGAAGAACGGGTTACATATAGAATATATGCAAGCCATTTTGATAAAAAAGAAGAAAGAAAAAAATAAAGAAAATCTTTTTGTTATTTTTCAAAATTTTATATTTTTGTATTTGATTTTTGTCTTTTCAAATTTTATATTGTGTTTTTCAAGAATGTATCAAGAACAAAATAAGTTAAGGTTCAAGATTTAACAGGCCAAGCTTAGAGATAAGAAAGTTAAACCTTTTCTCATCTAGTGGTTTAGTGAAGAAATATGCAAGCTGATAGTCAGTTCCCACAAAGTAGAGCTCGATGTCAACTTTCTCAATATGATCTTTGAGAAAATGATATCTCACATCAATATGCTTTGATCGCGAGTGATAAACTGAGTTGACTGCAATAGCAATGACACTTTGAGAGTCACAATAGATAGGAATATGATCATATTTCAGACCATAACACTTGAGCACAACAACTAGCCGCAGCCACATATTCAGCTTCAGCTGTTGATAGTGACACACAATTTTGTTTCTTGGAAGACCAACTCACAATTTTATCACCCAAAAATTGTAAAGTACCAGAAGTGCTCTTGCGATCAAGCTTACAACATGCATGATCTGCATCTGAATAGGAAGTTAAATTGAATCCAGTATCCGTTGGATACCAGAGACCTAAATTGGGTGTACCCTTCAGATAACGAAATATTCGTTTCACAGTTTGAAAATGTATATCAGTTGGAGCAGCTTGATACCTAGCACACATACATGTTGCAAACATTATATCTAGGCGAGATGCTGTAAGATACAACAATGAACCAATCATACTTCTATATCTCTTTTGGTCAAATGGTTTCCCATTTTTATCAGCATTAATACTTGTACGAGCAGCCATTGGAGTTGAAATTGAAGAACAAGTTGTCATATCAAACTTTTTCAACATGTCATGAATATACTTACCTTGTGATTTGAAAATACCATTTGGTAGCTGTTTGATTTGGAGACCCAAAAAGTAGTTCATTTCCCCAATCATGCTCATTTCAAAACGATTTACCATTAGAGATGAAAAGTTTCGACAAAATGTTTGACTGGTTGAGCCAAAAATAATGTCATCAACATATATTTGCACAAGAAGCACATGTTTACCTTGTTTGCAAATAAACAGGGTAGGATCAATAGTACCTTTGGTAAAGCCACCTCGAATTAAGAAAGTAGATAAGGAATCATACTATGCTCGGGGTGCTTGCTTAAGACCGTAGAGAGCCTTGTCTAACCTATAGACATGGTTTGGTCTTTTGGGATCAACAAAACCTTCTGGTTGTTCAACGTAAACTTCTTCTTTGAGATCAGTATTCAAGAAAGTTGTCTTCACATCCATTTGAAACACAATGAAGTTTCTGAATGCAGTATAAGCTAAGAAGATCCGAATGGCTTCCATTCTTGCAACTAGAGAAAAAGTTTCGTCGAAATCAACACCAGGTTGTTGGCAATAACCCTTTGCAACTAATCGAGCCTTGTTCCTTACTACCACTCCATTCTCATCCTTCTTGTTCTTGAAAATCCACTTTGTGCCAATAGGTTCATTTTTCCATGGATTTGGAACTAATCTCCATACTTTCAGTCTTTCAAACTGAGCGAGTTCGTCTTGCATAGCTTTAACCCATTCTGGATCTCGAAGAGCTTCAAAAACAGATTTGGGTTCAATGTTGCTAAGAGAAAGTGCAACAAGACACTCATTCACTGAAGTACGAGTAGTTACTCTGGCTTGTGGATCTCCAATAATTTAATCTGTAGGATGATCTTTTCGCATACGTGACCATTTGCGATCATGAGGAAGAGGATCTTGTTGATTGACATCAACATCATCATCATTAAAACCAGAGTTTTGTTGAGAGATGGAATCATAGCTTGGTAGAACAGCTTCCTCGTAAGATGGATGATCGAAATCAAGAGGCAGATATACATTTGGAGTGTTTATCGGATTGGTAGTCTGGGTAAATTGGGTAGGTTGTTCTTGAACATTCACTGGAGAAGAATTATCAGGAGAGGATTGAGAAGAAGAATCATTAGAAGAGGATGAAGAACTACTACTTGAAGAAGTAGCATTTTGCTCAGATGAACTTGATGATGATTCACGAAGGTTGTCAGGAACTGGATCATTGTTCGGAATTGGTTCAATGATGACTTGAGGTTCCTCATCATGAATCGGTTTTGAATTGTAGAATTCTTCAAAAAGAATGTCTAACTCATCACTCGTTGGAGCTAGAAACTTCTTGAATTTGGATGCTAAAGTAGAAGTCCTTGATGAAGTACTTGAATCACTTGGACCATTATTTGTTGGTAGCAAACTTTCTTGCTCGAAAATCATGCCCGACATCTCATCAAACCAAACATTCATTGTTTCTTGAATCGTATTTGTTCGGCGATTGTAGATTCGGTAGGCAATCGATGTCTTGGAATAACCAACAAAGTAACCTTCATCACCTTTCTTCTCGAATTTTCCAAGATTTTCCCGATCATTCAGAGTATAACAAACACACCCAAAGATATGAAAATAGTTGATGTTGGGTTTCCGTTTGTTAACAACCTCATAAGGAGTCTTCTCAAAACGCTGATTAACAATGGACCGATTATGAGTGTGACAAGCAGTGTCAACAGCTTCAGCCCACATGTTGGAAGGTAACTTAGAATAAGCTAGCATGGTTCTTGCAGCTTCCACAAGCATTCGATTTCTCCTTTCAATGACACCATTTTGTTGTGGGGTACGAACCGCAGAGAATTGGTAAGTAATGCCTTTGGATTTACAAAATTCATCAAACACGACATTTTTGAACTCAGTTCCGTTATCCGAACGGATATAACGAACTGGAAGTTGAAGATTTACTTAAGTAGAAGTGATGAAATCGATCAAAGTTTGAGTTGTTTCATCTTTGGAGGCAAGAAACTTGACCCAAGTATATCTTGAATAATCATCAATGATAACCAAAATGTATTTCTTCCCATTTCGGCTTTGAACTTTCATTGGTCCACAAAGATCCATGTGAAGCAAATGAAGAGGTGCTAAAGAATTTAGAGATTTCTTCGGTTTATGAGAAGCTCGTTTTATCTTCCCAACGGCACAAGAAGGACAGACATGCTCACTTTCATACTTATAGTCTGGCAAGCCTTCAACAAGATGCTTATTCACTAAATTATTGATGGTAGGAAAATTTAGGTGAGAAAGTCTTCTATGCCACAACCAAGAATTCTTTGAAGTAGCCTTTGAAATGAGACAAATATTATCGGTTGGTTAGTTATCATCAAGATTGACGGTAAAGAGGTTATCATCGCGGTCGCCACACAAAATGTCAACTCCTAGATGGTCGAAAAAGAACTTGAAGATTGTTGTCACAGAATTGTCCAACACTGAACAAGTTATGACTTAATCCTTCAACATAGTGAACTTTCTTAATGACAATTCCATTGCGTTCAATGTCGCCATAGCCCAAGATAGGAGCGAAATTGTTGTTAAACATCCGGAATCGAGTATCCAAACACAGATGGTTATTTCCTGCAATCAAAGAAATTTAACCGACTTTAGGTATCCACTTAAAGATGGGTCCTTTGTGGTTAGTTAAAACAGACAGGGTATATAACTTAGGATATGCATACAAACATGCTTTTGAATCAACATACTTATTAACAAGCACATTATCAACAAGCACATTTGGATCAAACAAACGAATATTAACACATGAATCAAAAGTAACATGTCTACCACCATTCAAACCATACAAATAAGAGCGAGAATTAACATTGTTTACAACATCACAAGGCATTGCCTTGGCATCATTAACTTTTGTTTTCAAAGATGACTTAAAAGATAAAATGTTTGAAACATCAGAAACAAGCTTCTTCTTACAACCCGCTTTTCTCCTTTGCCTTTTCTTCTTTTTCTCAACTTTAGTGATCTTAGGTACTAATGACTTAGCTACCCATTTAGACTCACTAATCAAGCTCTTTCCACCTGTGGGATTGACACTAAGAAGATTAGAACGAGAATTTTGAAGAACTTTTATCTTTTTAGTCTCTTTTGAGGGTGTGGAAACTTCTTGTTTCTTAGGTTTATCATGAGAAAACCAGCCATATCTATCCCTATACCTAGTTGCACCATTTGAAGCATCCCTAGTTAGCAAAACTGAGCTAGATTTAGATACTTTAGGTAATGAACTAGATTGAGAGTTAGATGAAGAAACATTTGAGTTGATTTCCAGAAGTTTCTCTTTGTTGTATTTGATTTTGGGAATGGTCTCAACTTGTTTGGTTTTGACATGCTTTTCAGAGGTAAGACACTTTGTTTTTAACTTATTAATTCTTGGTTTTTTGACAGTCTTGGAATGACTTGTTTCTTAGAATAATGTGAAGTTGGATATTTGGAAAACAATTTTGGAAATTCCTCTTTTGATTCAACTTTGATTTTGGTAGATTCAATCTTTTTCTCAGTTTCAGAATCAAAAGCATATTCTCTCTCCATGAATTTATCAAAATCATCTTTTGTGAAAGGTTCAACCGGAGATATTTTTGAAAAATCAGGAATCTTGGTATCCAACTTTACACTATGGGTAGTCTCAGGAATGAAATCAACTTGAACTGACACATCTTTCGTTTCACAAGAAATTAAAGTAGAAGTATCAACACCTATACTAGCACAAGTGAAAAACCTAAAGTAGTACCATATCAAAACTAAACTATGCGCAAGTTCGTCATGAGATAAATCAGATTGCACATAATCATCAGCTATAACAGTAGCTGCATTTTGACATGAACACTCAAGAGAATCAGTCAAGGTTTGGGTGGAGGAAACAGTAGATGAAATACAAGTAGTCTGAGTGAAATGGTCTACTAAAGCACTTAGGTCAGTTTGAGTAGAAGCATCCATACAAACTTTCTTAGTATCCACAACAACTAATTTATCCTTCGAATTCAAACTTTGAGACTTAAGTTTTTCAATTTCATTTTGTTGAGATTTCACCGTATGTTGCAAACCTTCTATTTGTTTTTCCAAAATGGTAGATGGAACATACATTTTAGTAGGTTTAGGTGAATTACCAACTGACTCTTGGTTTTGGAAATTTGATGCTATTTCTTTCAATTTGAAAATTGAAGATTCTTTCGAGTTATTTGAAGCATTAATAACATCATAGTTAACCAAAAAATCATTTTTTGGTATTTTTGCAACATCATCATTCTCAAATTCGTCATCCAGTAGACGAATAAATTGTTGTACCATACCAAGGCGAAGAAATTTTTCATCATACAGAGGTTCAATTTGATCTTTGGCTTTTTGTAATGGAGAGATATTCTCAAATCCCAACCCATGAAGAAGTTCCGATCTGTCAATCTTTGACTTGTTGAAATAGGCGGTAAAATCCAAAAGAGGGTTTTGTTCGACTTTATATAACTTTTCTTGATAGAAAAGTATATTCTTTTTAAATTCCTCTATTTGGTTTTGAAGATTTTCAATCTCAATGCCTTTCAAAAAACAAGTATGATTTAAATCAGAAATCTTTCGTTCAAGTTCAATATTCTTAGGTTTGGATTCTAAAAGTTTCTTGTTAAGAATATCAACATCCATTTGTCTTGCATTGGCCCGAAGCCACTCATTGGTCTTTTGAATTTCAAGATCTTGATTGGCTTTTTCAAGATCATGAATGGTCTTTTCAAGTTTATAACACTTATGCAATAACTTAGAATCAGGAGATGCATTCAACTCACACTCTTTAACCAACATTTGATCTTTGTAGGTTTGAAAATCTTGTTTAATAGTATCATAATCAAAAAGTAATTTCGAATGTTCTTCAAAGAGTTTTGAAAATTCACTTTTAGAAAATGAAATACTATTTTTCAACTTCTTAATTTTGTTGGTTAAAGACGTAATATGAGTTATCAAATTTGATAAAGCTAAATCAAACGACTCTTTATCTTTAACTAAAGAAAAAGTAGAGTGTAGATTAACCTCATCATCCGGGTACTCTTCATCAGTGCTTTCAGCTTCAAATGCTTTGTTCTTGGCCAACCTCGCCATGAAGAACACATTTGCAGAGAGATCTTCATCTTCATCATCTGATAGCAAAAGCCACTTACCATCTTCAGCCAACAATGCATGACCAGCTTCCACTTGCTTTGCTAAAAGCATCTTCTGCTTGTAGTACTCATAGTTTCTCTTGCGGGGTTGCTTGCAATCAATTGCAGAAACTGACCAGGAATACCACAGTTGTAGCATTTTTTATCAGAAGCTTTCCCCTTTTCAACTTGCTTGTCATAACTATCAGCTTTCTTTTCCACATGCTTGGATCCCCTTGATTCACCTTGACCATTATTCTTTGAATGATAGTGTTCCTTCTTGGGAAATGCACTTGTGGAAGAAGTGCGGAGATTGTTGTTAGTTGGCCTCGCTTTGTAGTACTTTTTCGTGAAGTGCTTGGTAACTGCGGCAAGAGCTTGATATAATTCGTCAGAAACACCATCTCTTGGAGCCAACATATCATCTCCCTCCTCATCAGATGAAGAAACAACTACCATTTGCCTTTTAAGAGCTTCAAAAACCTTCTTTTCAATAATTAATGCCAAAGGATCAGAAGATACAACTTCTGGCATTTTGTTTGATGAAGCTTTGTTTAGAACTTGATGTTCATTGAGTTTGAAGGATTCATAAAGATTATGGATGGAGAACTTTGCCAGATTTTGATGTTGCTTAATCTGAGTTCCAGAATCTTCCCACTCAGGACCAAGAGTTTTGATGAATTTGATGTTTAACTCAATCTCTGATTTCTTGACATTGTTCTTCCTAAGTTCATTTATGACATTGCAGAATCTACAGTAACAGCCTCTAGAGATTCATTTGGCAATTTGCTGAACTTGTCAAACTCAGTCAACACATTTGTCAATCTAATTGTTGAAGTTAGGTCAGATCCTTCCATTTGTCTTGCCACCTCATCCCATATCTCCTTGGCTGTATCATAAGAATCAACAGAACCATAGATTTCATCAGGCAGTGCTTTGTATAAGCATGATCTAGCTCTGTTATCTGCAGTTGTTCGATCTTTTTGTTCAGCATTCAAAAGAGCAAGAGTGAGTATTGCACCAGTGGTGGGATGGCGATGAACTGCAAGTCCATTAAGAATGGAATCTTTTAGAAGGTGACCATTTGGTTGACATTCCACATAATCCATGAATCTTTTCTTCCATAGTCCATAAGAACCACGGTAGAGAACTGGATGTCTTGTGTCAGAACCTAATGCCAAAGCTTCACGAGAAGCCATTTGAAAGAGATTTGATTTGGAACTTGAATTAGAATGAAAGTTGAAATTTTCAGAAGCTGAAACGATTTTGAGAAGATCGTTTTAGGATATGATCGTCTTGGAAGATATCGTCCTAGATGAATGAATTTAAGAACGACTTGGAAAAGATCGTTTTAGGATTAAGAAGAGTAAGACGATTTAGAGAAGATCGTCTTGAATGAACTTTGATGAAATTTGGCTAAGTATGAAATGAAACTGAAATTGAGGAATGATTTTGTGATTTGGAAATGGAAATTGAAAAAGAATTAAAGGAAATTGAAAAAGAAATTGAAGTATAAAGAACTTTGAAAATGAAACGATCTAAAAAGAGATCGTCTTGGAATTTTGATCAAGGAAATGAAACGGTCTTGATAAGATCGTCTTAGAAGACTTGGAAATTTTTCTAAGTGTTTTTGAGAATTTTTGGACAGAGATTTGTTTTGAATTGGAAGGAATTAGATTTGAACAAAACCAATCAATAATGATCAGTTACCCAGGAAGTGTGTGATTCCCAATCACAACAACTTCTGATGATCAACCTCACCAACACAACAAACAGCAAACACTGAGACGATCTTGGTCAAGATCGTTTTAGTGTCAGGTAACTGAGACGATCTTGGCAAGATCGTCTTAGTTTCTGCCAACTCTTTTTCAAAGTTTAAACACTTTGAATTTTGACCAAACCAATCCAAAATGGATCAGTTAGCCACAAACAACACGTTTCCAACAACCACACTTGCTAGAACGATCTTGTGAGGATCGTCCTACAAGCCACAACACAAAATGTATCAAATATGGAAAAACAACCACTGAGACGATCTTAAGGAAATCGTCCTAGTGAAGATCGTTTTGAGGTCTTCTTCTCCAACAGAACATAAAGTAAAACCTCCATTGATGAATTTTCAAGCTTCAATAACTTTCGATTTACTGAGTGTTAGAATGTGAAATCACTTGCCAAACGTTTGTAATTACGTACGCAACAAATCCTAATACACAATTCAGCTTATAACACAACAGAATCAAAACCCAATTTTTAGCGCCAAAACTAAAAAATTTCAATCTAGAGATTTAGATCGAATTGGAACTTGAAACTTGACAGAATTATGTTTTGAGCTATAAGGAATCGATTGGTGAACAAAAACTAAAGATTTTATGTGATTTTTCTGGTGAAAAATGATGAAACAGTGACGGTATGAAAAACGATTTTTGAAATGAAATTGGATGAAAATTGAGATCAAAATTAGTTATGGATCGATATCAAAGTAATGTTTTGCTCTGATACCACATGTAACAACACGATTTCTGCTATTGATTTGATCTCAACAATGGCGGTTCAAGTGTGTGTGTTCTTGGTGTGTTTAGTGTGTGTGATTTTCTAGAGAGAGAGAGAAAGAGACGATCTGTATATGTTGTATGTGTAAAATGGATCAAAAGCTTATGATTTCTAAGGAGTTGAGGGTATTTATAGTCTAAATATACAATTAAGCTAATTGACACTCCTAGTCCCTCAACCTTAGAAATCATTTCACCATGTCTTAACAACAACAACGTCCACTAACTTAAATTACAATTTATCACTATTTTTGGATTTCTAACATTGGACTTCACTCCAGTCAAGATCTTTCCGCTGAAGAACATTCTCACTGAAGTCGAAGACTGAAGTCTGAAGAAAAAAGTCTGACAAATAGCGGAGCTCACTGAAAGACTTACCTGATCTTCTGACTGGAGTCCTTGTCAGTGTTCTAGACCTTACAAATCTGAACACTGATTACGAGGAATTGACTTTATGCCTTTACATGCCTTTAACCGGACAATCCATTTGTCTTTTGTTAAAAGCCTTACACGCATGTAAAGGTGGTTGGTTAGTTAGAAGACAAGTCACTATCATGTGACTTTATTCTTGTACTTTAATCATTGTTTTTAAGGAATTAAAGTAATTTCCTTAAATGCATGTAACTATATTTGTACGGCAAAAAGAATATTATATTTATTCTTTTTGCCTATAAATACCAAGTCACTTACTCGTTCAAATTACATACTTTTGCAATTTGGTGCCTTTGCTCAAATACTCTCGATCTAAACAGTCATACTTCACAACTTTAAGTATTTCGATCAAAGAGTTTATTTAGCAAAGATTAGATCACTTGTAATTTATAGGTTGTTTAGATACTTACTTTGTAATATCTTGTTCCGCAACAACCTTGTATTTTATTTAACATCAATAAATAAAATACACTTGAAAATTACATTGTGTCTCACCATTTACTTACTTGCTTATCTTTATATTGCTTAAGTACGTATTACGTTATATATATTCTTGCATTTATATTTATCGTAATACTAGTCCAATCTAGTGCTTACTTGACGTTTAATACTAGTCCTATCTAGTGATTACTTGACTTGTTATTCTACACTTGTGGGACATTACATTGTGTCATTATGTTGTTATGGCAATGAGCTATTGTTTATCTCTGGATTGCATATGTGAACAACCGTAGGATGAAGATGAGATTGGGAGATGTGTTGAAATCAAAAACAAACATATAGGCTGTTTTAAGAATTTTGTAGAGAAAAAGGGGGGGATAAAAATTCAAAGCTTCCATGTTTTCTATGCAAAATTCTTGGGTGTTCGTAGCAATGAAGATCATAGTGTTTCGACGGGGTTTAGTCATGGTATCTTTTTGGTTTTGAATCTGTGTGACATGTGTCCGACCTAGTTTTTGGATCAAAGGCGCCTGATTTAAGATTAGGTGAATCAAATGAAGATTGAAGACCGTGATTGAAAATCCGAGTAAACTGTTCATGATCCTAGCTTAACATGTGTTTGGGATTTTGTCGAAAAGCTTTTGTGTAACAACACGATTTTATCAATTGAATTCACATCAACAATGGTGTTTGGTTAGTGTGTGTGTTGAGAGAGAATTGGGATCAAGAGTGTGTTATTGATATGATCAGTGTTAAGAGTTATGCTAATGTTATGATTTCTAAGGAATTGAGGGCTATTTATAGTCTAAACAAATCAACTATGCTAATTATCACAATTAGCCCCTCAACCTTAGAAATCATCAACACATGACTTAACAACAAGTAAGTCAATAACTTAAATTACGATGTATCACTATTTTTGGATTTCTAACATTCTCCCCCTTAGTGATATATTGTAATATCTGAAGTACGTGTTGGTTTGTCTTGTAGGAATGAATTTGATGAGCCCGGTGATGAAGACAATTGGTGTATTGAAACAAGTATTCAAAGCTTTCTCATTGTCTTTGGAGAACTTGATTCTGTCTAGGTCTTGGATTTCTTGAAGTTAAATCATTTGTTGATTCTCAATATTCTTTTAGAACAGAGAATGATGAGTGTGTGTATGTTTTGAATCTATGAAGATTGTTGAATCATGAATCAGAGTTGTCTTTTGAGGTGCGGAAGGTATGAACTTGTCTTGAATTCTTCAATCTTCGAATCTTGAAGTCTTTTCTTTAAAATCTTGGAATGAATTTTCAGAGATATGTACTCTCCCCCTTGATATGTGCAATGTAGCTTTAGGTAAAGTGTTGTTGTATGACTTGAAGATCTTTAATTTGATGAAGACTCTTTTTGAAGCTTTTCTTCTTTGTCTTGAATCTTCAATCTTTTGTCCTTTGACGCTTTGATCTTTGTCACATCATCTAAAGCACTTTTGAGAATAAACATTTGAATGAGGATTTGACAAGTCTCTTATGAATTAATCATGCTCCCCCTCAATTCATGAGTAATCACAGTCTCTTCGATTTTTGAAAAATCTCTTGTTAAATCTTGAATGCATATTCTTTTCTTTTGAGACGAATAATCTTCAATTTGAATTTGGAACCCTTGCAGTTTGGAATGAAATTTTCACACAACCTTTGAAGAAGAATGATGAGTTGATGTCACAAATGAAATTTTGAGATAAAAAGAACTCCAAATAAACTTGAAAACTTTCAACAAGAAGCTGAATGATAGTATCTCTGAAAGCAATTGAAACAACCAAACGCAAACTTTTCTCCTTGTCCTTATCAATCATTCTAATTTCTTCTCCTAATCAATAATCAATCATACTATTTTCTCCCCCTCATAATGACAAAGTTGGGAACCAATGTTATTATGCAAACATTGATTGATTTGATTGTTTAAAAGAAATAATCATGACTAAAATCTAGACATTATGCTCATGGAGAATTATCAACCATCAAAACATCAATCTAACCATATAAACCAACCCAATTGTTCCTATGGATGACTAAAATGTAAGATTGAAGTTGTTGGGATAAACATTGTATCATGGTGTTGGTGTTTTCTGTGTTCGGGTGATGAGAAAAGAAACCGGATAAGAATGATCCGTTTGCATTCAAAAATCGAAAGGATTAATGAAATGACCGAAAGAAATGTATATCATTTATTGGATTTCCTATGTATCATTGAGAAATGCACAAAGCAAACCTCTAACATAGTTTGGTCTTTTGGCTTTCCAACCTTAAGAATGCTTCAAAGAATGTAAACCATGGTCAGTGTCACTTAAGCGTTCGATAACCATGTTCTACTATCCTTAAAGACTTTTAGGAAAAATCCAAGGTCACAATAGACTTCTTGTTAACTCAATAATTACACAAATGCAATTATGAGACCTACGTTCAAAGCTGGAAATGATGTTAGCAATGGTAGGATTTCCATTTGATCATCGTGAAATATCAAATAAGATATCACTACAAATGTTCCGGCTATATCACAAAGATATGCATGTATATCACAAAGATATGACGCAAATGTGTCCTAAAGAATGAATAACGATCAAATTAATGATCAATCACGAGAGCTCTAGACACAAAGTGATCAAATGAAGTCGGGGACTGGAGCAGAGTGTCACCCGTTTTCAATATCAACGTCTTCCAAATGAAGAGTCAATAGAAATGAGAAAATCTCCGTGAGAAATAAAACAAGCATTTGTTAAGAAACACTTGAGTTGTTAGGTAAAGATGTGCATCGCTTCATTGGGTCCATGAAGGCTTCTTTAATACCGAGATATCAACAAATGATAACCGATAGAAATGTGTTTTACCCGGCGATTTAAGAACTTTAGAGAAGGGTATCAATTCATTTAACCCTTTTCTCACAACATTATCACCATAACCTCTCACTTTTCGGCTGTACTCCCTCCAACTTAGTTGCACGAATTCATCATCACTCAAAAAAAATACCCTCACTATCGAATGAAGAATTGAACTCATCGGCGATGATGAAATTCATGGAGTATATTTTTGAGAAAAACCTAGTCGCTCATGTGCAAACTAAACACCGAACTTCTTTTGAAGTAAATGTTAAAAAAAACATCAAATGTAGAAAAAAAATGTTTAAACAACACATTTGAAGTTTTGAAAGAGATTTGAAATCACAAACTCCCCTTTAATCTATGCAAAGATAGAGCAAAAAGATTTTCATAGAAAAGGTGGAGCAAAAATGATTTATGTGAAATCAAATCAAGTTTTATGAAAAGTGAACTCAATCAATTGTTCAAGATGAAATAACTCAGGAGTACACAAAGGCGTTCAATCCTTTGCTTCTCATATCAACAATTGAGAGTTTTTGAAACAGGTGTAACAAAATTGCAATCAACATCTTGTATTACACATATACATTCATATAAGACCACTTGGAAGTACACAAAGGCGTTCAATTCCGCGTTATCTTATATCAATTTATATGTATAACAACATGAATTAATTTCAACTTTGAAACATAAATAATTTTTCTTTTTAAAACTGGGTTGCATACAGAGTATATGCAAGCTTTTTATAAAATAAATAACACAAATAAGCATGGGTTATACACTGAGTGTGCATAAACCACGAAGTAATAAATACATTATTTAAACACGGATTACATACAGAGTATATGTAAACCATTTTGAAGTAAAAAAAATTAAGAAAATTTTTTTTTTTTGTTTTTTAAAATTTTATATTTTTGTATTTGATTTTTGGTTTTTCATTTTTTTATAATTTTTGAAAAATGAATCAAGAATTCCTTCCATGGTAAAGGTAATTAAGGATCAAGATTTAGCATACCAAGTTTAGAGATTAAGAAATTAAACCTCTTTTCGTCCAGTGGTTTTGTGAACAAAGCAGCGAGTTGGTAGTCAGTTCCCATGAAGTATAGTTCGATGTCACCTTTCTCAACATGATCTTTGAGAAAATGATATCTCACATCAATGTGCTTTGAGCGTGAGTGAATGACTGAGTTGACAGCAATTGCAATGGCACTTTGTGAATCACAATAGATAGGGACACGATCATATTTCAGACCATAGTCGGTAAGTTGAGTTTTCATCCATAACACTTGAGCACAACAACTAGCAGCAGCTACATATTCAGCCTCTGCTGTTGACAGTGATACACAATTTTGCTTCTTGGATGACCAACTAACAATCTTATCCCCTAAGAATTGTAAAGTACCAGATGTGCTCTTGCGATCAAGCTTACAACCTGCATGATCTGCATCTGAATAGGCAGTTAAATTGAATCCAGTATCCCTTGGATACCAGAGACCAAGATTGGGTGTACCCTTCAGATAACGAAAAATTCGTTTCACAGCTTGGTAATGTAAATCAGTCGGAGCGGCTTGATACCTAGCACACATACATGTTGCAAACATTATATCTGGGCGAGATGTTGTAAGATACAACAACGAACCAATCATGCTTCTATACCTCTTTTGGTCAAATTGTTTCCCATTTTTATCAGCATTAATGTTTGTACGAGCAGCCATTGGGGTTGAAATTGAAGTACAAGTAGTCATTTCAAACTTTTTCAACATATTTTTTATGTACTTACCTTGTGATATAAAAATACCAGTTGGTAATTGTTTGATTTGTAGACACAAAAAGTAATTCATTTCCCCCCCCCCCCAATCATGCTCATTTCAAAATGATTGACCATTAGAGATGAAAAATTTCGACAAAAAGATTGACTGGTTGACCCAAAAATAATGTCATCAACATATATTTGGAAAAGTAAAACATGTTTACCTTGCTTACGAATAAACAGGGTAGGGTCAATAGTACCTTTGGTAAAGCCTCCTTTGAGTAAGAAAGTAGATAAGGAATCATACCATGCTCGGGGTGCCTGCTTCAAACCATAGAGGGCCTTGTCTAACCTGTAGACATGGTGTGGCTTCTTAGGATCAACAAAACCTTCAGGTTGCTCCACGTAAACTTCTTCTTTGAGTTCTCCATTCAAAAAAGCTGTCTTTACATCCATTTGAAACACTGTGAAGTTTCTGAATGCAGCATAAGCTAAGAATATACGAATGGCCTCCATTCTTGCAACAGGAGCGAAAGTTTCGTCAAAATCCACACCAGGTTGTTGGCAGTAACCCTTTGCAACCAATCTAGCTTTGTTCCTTACTAAAATTCCATTTTCATCCTTCTTGTTCTTAAAAATCCACTTGGTGCGAATTGGTTCTTCTTTCCTTGGATTTGGAACCAATCTCCATACCTTCAATCTCTCAAACTGAGCTAATTCATCTTGCATTGCTTTAACCTACTCTGAATCACAAAGAGCTTCAGAGACGGTTTTGGGTTCAATGTTACTCAGTGAAAGTGCAACAAGACACTCATTGACTGTAGTACGGGTAAAAACACCAGCTTGTGGATCTCCGATGATCTGTTCTGTAGGATGATCTTTGTGCATACGTGACCACTTGTTGTCATGAGGAAGAGGATCTTGTTGATGAATGTCAACATTATCATCATTAAATCCAGAGTTCTGTTGAGCAATGGAATCATAACTTGGAAGAATTCTTTCCTCAAAATTTGGATGATCAAAATCCAGTAGCACATACACATTTGGAGTATTTGATGGATTTGTTGTTTGGGTGATTTGAGAAGGTTGTTCTTGAACATTCTTTTGACAATAAATATCTCTCGAAGGTGATTCTTCTTGCTCTGCAGAATTTGAAGATGATTCATGATTGTTGTCAAGAACTGATTCATTTGTTTCAATGGGGTCATTGTTCGGAATTGGTTCATTGATGACTTAAGGTTCCTTTTCTTGAATCGGTTTTGAGTTGTAGAATTCTTCAAAAAGAATATCTAGCTCTTCACTTGTTGGAGTTAGATATTTCTTGAATTTTGAGGCTAAGGTAGACGTCCTTGAGGAAGCACTTGAAGTACTTGAATCACTAATTGTTGGTAGCAAACTTTCTTGTTCAAATATTTTGCCAGACATCTCGTCAAACCAAACATTCATGGTTTCCTGAATCGTGTTAGTTCGACGATTAAAGATGCGATATGCAATCGATGTCTTTGAGTAACCAACAAAGTAACCTTCGTCACCTTTCCTTTCAAACTTTCCAACATTTTCCCGATCATTCAAGGTATAACAGACACACCCAAAAATATGGAAGAAATTGATGTTGGGTTTGCGTTTGTTAATAACCTCATAAGGAGTCTTCTCATGACGCTGATTGATGATGGACCGATTTTGAGTATGACAGGCAGTGTCAACAGCTTCAGCCCACATGTTTGATGGTAACTTGGAATAAGCAAGCATTGTTCTTGCTGCTTCCACCAGCGTACGATTTCTTCTTTCAACAACACCATTTTGTTGCGGGGTTCGGACAGCAGAGAATTGGTGAGTAATGCCTTTTGATTTGCAAAATTCATTGAAGATGGCATTTTTGAACTCAGTACCGTTATCCGAACGGATATAACAGACTGGTAGTTGAAGATTCACTTGAGTGGAAGTGATGAAATCGATCAAAATTTGAGTTGTTTCATCTTTTGAAGCAAGAAACTTGACCCAAGTGTATCTTGAATAATCATCAATGATAACCAGAATATATCTCTTCCCGTTTCTGCTTTGTACTTTCATAGGCCCACAAAGATCCATGTGAAGCAAATGAAGAGGTGCCAAAGTGTGTGGAGTTTTCTTTGGTTTATGAGAAGTTCTTTTGATCTTCCCAACTGCGCAAGAAGGACAAACATGCTCACTTTCATATTTGTAGTCAGGCAAGCCTTCAGCAAGTTGCTTGTTGACTAAAGAATTGATGGTTTGATAATTCAAGTGACAAAGCCTTCTATGCCACAACCAAGAATTTTTCGAAGTAGCTTTTGAAACAAGACAGATATTATCAGTTTGTTGGTTATCATCAAGATTAACTGTGAAAAGATTGTCTTCACGATCTCCGCATAGGATATCAATTCCATCTAGAGTTTGGACTTTGCACAGAGATTGTCGAAAAAGAACTTAAAGATTGTTGTCACAGAACTGTCCAACACTGAACAAGTTATGACTCCGGCCTTCAACATAATGAACTTTCTTGATGACAATGCCGTTTCTTTCAATATCTCCATAACCTAGAATTGGAGCGAAATTGTTGTTTCCGAAACGAACAGTTCCCATGAATCTTTCAACAAAATTCTTGAGCAATGATTTATTGCCAGTCATGTGTTTTGAACACCCGGAATCGAGTATCCATACACAGATGGTTATTTCCTGCAATCAAAAATTTAACCGACTTTAGGTACCCACTTAAAGACGGGTCCTTTGTGGTTAGTTAACACAGGCAGGGGGTATAACTTAGGATATGCATACAAACATGCTTTTGAATCAACATACTTGTTAACAAGCACATTATCAACAAGCACATTTGGTTTAAACAAGTGAATATTAACACACGAATCAAAAGTAACATGTCTACCAGCATTCAAACCATGCATATGAGAACAAGAATTAACATTGTTTACAACATCACAAGGACTAGCCTTGGCACCATTAACATTGTTTAACACAGAGGACTTAAAAGATAAATGGTTTGACTCAACAGAAACATGCTTCTTCTTACTACCAGCTTTTCTTCTTCGCCTTTTCTTCTTTTTATCAACATTAGTGAACTTAGGTACTAATGACTTAGCTACCCATTTAGTCTTACTAATTAAGCTCTTTCCACCTGTCGAATTGACACTAAGAAGATTAGAACGAGAGTTTTGAAGCACTTTTATCTTTTTAGACTCTTTTGAAGGTGCAGAAACTTCTTGTTTCTTAGGTTTATCATGAGAAAACCAGCCATATCTATCCCTATACCTAGTTGCACCATTTAGAAATTGAACTAGAATGAGAGCTAGACGAAGAAACATTTGAATTGAATTCCAGAAGTTTCACTTTGTTGGATTTGATTTTGGGATTGGTCTCATCTTGTTTGCTTTTAACATGCTTTTCCGGGGTAGGACACTTTGTTTTTAACTTATTGATTCTTGTTTGGTGACAGTCTTTGGTTCAGTCTTGATGAGTTTGGAAGTAACCCTTTTCTTTGAATAGTATGAAGTTGTAGCTTTGAAAAATGATTTTGGAGATTCCTCTTGATATTCCTCGTCAGTGTTTTCAGCCTCCAACATTTTGTCTTTGCTCAACCTTGCCATGAAACATACATTGGCAGACAAATCTTCATCTTCATCATCAGTGAGCAAAAGCCACTTGTCATCTTCAGCAATCAAGGCTTGACCGGCTTCAACTTGTTTTGCCAGAAGCATCTTCTGCTTGTAATATTCATAAGTCTTCTTGCGAGGCAGCTTGCAATCCACAGCAAAATGACCAGGAATTCCACAGTTGTAACACTTTTTGTCAGAAGTCTTTTCTTTCTCCATGATTTGTTTCTCAGTTTCTGCTTTCTTGTCTCTTTTCTTGGAAACAGTTGTTTCACCTTGTTCAAAACTCTTGTGATGATATTGTTCCTTCTTTGGAAATGCACTTGTTGATGAAGTTCGAAGATTGTTGTTAGTTGGCCTCGCTTTGAAATACTTTTTCTTGAAATGTTTGGTCACAGCGGCAAGAGCTTGGTAGAATTCATCAGGAACACCATCTCTTGGAACCAAGTATTCTTCTCCCTCCTCATCAGACGAAGAAACAATAGTCATTTGTCTTTTAAGAGCCTCAGAAACTTTTCTTTCAACGACCAATGCCAAAGGATCAGTAGATACAACTTCTGGCACTTTGTTGAATGAATTTTTGCTTAGAACTTTGCTCTCATTCAACTTGAAAGATTCATAAAGAGTATGAATGGTGAATTTGGTCAGATCTTGATGTTGCTTGATTTGAGTTCCATATTCTTCCCATTCGGGACCAAGTGCTTTGATAAACTTGATGTTCAGCTCAATCTCATCTTTCTTGACCTTGTTCTTTCTCAGTTCATTGATCACATTGCAAAATCTGTAGTAGACGGACTCAAGAGATTCACTTGGAGATTTCTGAAAATTGTCAAACTCAGTTAAGACATTTGTCAGTCGAATTGTTGAGGTTACATCAGAACCTTCCATTTGTCTAGCAACTTCATCCCAAATCTCTTTTGCTGTGTCGTAAGAATCAACTGAGCCATAGATCTCATCAGGAAGTGCGTGGTACAAGCATGACCTAGCTCTTTGTCAGCAGCAGTACGATCTCTTTGTTCGGCATTCAAAAGATCAGGAGTCAAAATAGTACGGGTAGTAGGATGACGATGCATAGCAAGTCCATTGATGATTGAGTCCTTAAGCATGTGACCATTTGTCTGACGTTCCACATAATCCATGAACCTTTTCTTCCAAAGTCCATAGTTACCACGATAAAGAACTGGTGGTCTTGTATCAATACCCAGAGACAATGCTTCACGAGTAGTCATTTGAAATTGATTTGAATTGAGAATTGAAATGATTTTGAAGAAAGTATGAAACTATGAAACGATCTAATTTGGAATGAAATGAAACGATCTGAATTGAAATGAAAATGAAACAATCTGATTTGAAATAAGAATGAAACGATCTGAATTTGAATTAAAATGAAACGATGTAGAAGAAGTGTAAATGAAACGATCTAAATATTCAGGAATGACATGATCTCAATGTGCAGGAATGAAACGATCTAATTTGAAACGATCTAAATTGAATTAAGAATGAAACGATTTAAACTTGAAACGATTTTCAGAAGAAGAAAAATTCTAAGTATTCTAAAATGATTTGGGCAGAGTTTTGTTATGAAATGGAATGAAATGAATTGAGAAAAACCAATCACGAAGATCAGTTACCCAAGAGTAGTATGATTCCCAAACACAACTCTTCACAAATTACACAAACCAGAGAATGTTCAAGTAAACCTTGAAACGATCTAAAAGAGATTGTTCTGATTTCAAAGAAAACTAAAACGATCTAAAATAGATCGTTTTGGTTTCTTTTCAAAATTTCTCAACAACTTGTGTATTTTCAAGAAATTGAATTGACCAAAACCAATCCAAAGGATCAGTTAGCCACAATCAATTCTTCACACTACAACCACACTTGTCAAAACGATCAAAATTTGAATCGTTTTACAAGCCACAACACTGAAATATATGTACCAAGGAAAGAAAAACTAAAACGATCTAAATGAGATCGTTTAGCCTCTCACAGTCGTCTTCAACCTCTGAGTATGAATACCTCCATTGACGATTTTTAAAACTTCAATATCTTTTGATTTTCTGAGAATTGGAACATGAAACCACTTGCAAACAGTTTGTTTTCACCTCAGCAATGATCCGATTAACACAATTTAGCTTATAACACAACAGAATTAAATCCCAAATTTTAGCGCCAAAAACTCATAATCTGAACTTTTGATCCAGATAGAATTAGAATACGAAACTTGAGAGGATTATGTTATTAACTATGAGGAATCGAACGGTGAACAAACATTTGTGATTTTATGTGATTTGAGAGGTTAATTTTTGGATTTTCAGTGAAGAACAAAAACGAACAGAAACAGAAAAAAAACAGAATTAAACGTGATTTTTGATGAAATGTGATTGAATTCAGTTATGGATCGAGATCAAAACGATGTTTTGCTCTGATACCAAATGTAACAACACGATTTTATCAATTGAATTCACATCAACAATGGTGTTTGGTTAGTGTGTGTGTTGAGAGAGAATTGGGATCAAGAGTGTGTTATTGATATGATCAGTGTTAGGAGTTATTCTAATGTTATGATTTCTAAGAAATTGAGGGCTATTTATAGTCTAAACAAATCAACTATGCTAATTATCACAATTAGCCCCACAACCGTAGAAATCATCAACACATGACTTAACAACAAGTAAGTCCATAACTTAAATTACGATGTATCACTATTTTTGGATTTCTAACATTTTGTGATAAAGTTAATCATTTGTAGCCGAGTAACTGAAAATCAAACCTTTATTTAATGCCAATGATGTAGAGATGACTAATCCAGTGACTAGTGAAGAGGTTGCAGATTAAGTGGTTCTCTATGTATTTTGGAGATGCTTACCTTGAGGGGGAGAGTTGATATAAAAGACTTCAGATTATTGGTGGATTCATGAAGATAAGACAAAGTCAGACACTATTGGTAGAAGACATAGATCTTGTGAGTGCTGCATATTTGAAATTCAAGTTACAGGATTTCTTATCGTTGTGAGAGCTGATTAAATTCGATGCTGATTGTTGGAGATTCAACTTCTTTATCATATGTCGGTTAAGCTTGAAGATCAAAATTGATTGAGCGATGTTATTTTGCATAATATTTGGAGAGATGATATCCGAATTGCATGAGGAGGCAATGATGTTTGTATTACTATGAAGTGATGATGTTTGGCATGATAATATTGCTTGGAGCTTAATTTGGATGTTATTGTTCAAGGGGAGAATTACAATCTGAGTATTGGATTTGTTAATTGTCATAAGGATACAGAGATTTTGGAGTTTGAAGATCAGTGTGTAGCGCATAAAGATCAAGTCTTACCAAAAGAAGACATAATATTATTAGCTAACGAAAATTTGTTGATTGCAGATTTTTAACTAATGATTGTCATAAGTGATAGCAATAGTCAAGGAGTGCTTGATTGGGCATTTCTGTTACTATTTCCATACATTACAAGTGAAGACTTTGAAGATCGATGAAAACTTCAAAATGCCGATGTCAAGGGGGAGTCTCTTGGTGCATTTCCGGGTGACAACATCATTATAGAAGTTTGTCTTGAGTCTATTCAATATGTATTTCTAATAAACGTTAAGTTTTCGGGTATAATAAAGTCAACCTCGAATTGGTCAACATGTTGACTTGGTCTAGCTCGACCTGGTCAAGCTCGAATTGGTCAACACGTTGACTTGGTCGCGCTCGACCTAGTCAAGGTCGAGTTGGGCTCGGTCCATGAAATTCGAGGTCCGTCAGGTCCATTAAGTTTTAGTATAAATAGAGATTAAACCTTATGTTTAAGGTTAATCTTCAAGTCGTTTTGTTTTTCATATTTTCGTATTCCGAACCTGGTATTTTACTTGTAATTGTATTTACTGAAGTAATATACGGTTCAAGTTTATTTTCATATTCGTGTTCGTTTTGTTGATTGCTAGTGTATAAGATTTTCCGCACTTATACATTAGATACTTAATCTCGTTAGATCCGATCGCTAAGGGACTTTCAATTGGTATCAGAACCTACGGAGATATTCTTTTGGTTCGGGATTAAGGTTTCAACAACGATAAAGGTGGTTACATTTGGTTTTTGGTCCAGTCAAGCTTCATACGCTCCATTCAAGCTCGACCAAGACCAGTCAAGCTCGAGTATGTTGACTTGGTGCTCCAAGTGATTGGTCTTTTTAGAATTTGCAATCTTGATTATGTTTAGGTTCTAAACTTGTCTGAATATTGAACTTGTAAACTCTTTTGAGTTTAGGTTTAATATCTGTTAATCGAGTTTTAGACTTGTAAACTTGATCAACTTTAGATTCTGATTAATCACTTTTTGAATTGTCAAGAACTTGTAATCTTGATTTAGTTTTGGTCTAAGCTTGTTGGAATATTGAACTTGTAAACTCCTTGAGTTTTGGTTCAATTTCTGTAATAAAGCATTAGACTTGAAAACTTGATCAACTTTAGGTTCTAATTTTAGACAACTCGAATCAATGGCTAGAGGTCTATCCTTCATAGAAGATTCCGTGTAATCTTAGAGGGAATTCAATACCAAGAAAAAAGGTTGTTGTAACAAGGATCTACTAGTTATATGAACCGTGTCATGATGTTATTCTGTCAATGAGCTACTGGGTTGCCTCTTGATTGTATATGTGAACAATTGTGTCTTGATGTTGTTTTAGCAAGGAGTTACTGTGTTATCTCTTGTTTGCACATGTGAACACTGTGGGATGAAGATGAGAGATGTGTTGTACCAAAAAATAAATAAAAATAAACATATAGGTTGTTTTAAGAATTTTGTAGAGAAAAGGGGGGGATAAAAATTCAAGGCTTCCATGTTTTCTATGCAAAATTCTTGGATGTTCGTAGCAATGAAGATCATTGTGTTTCGACAGGGTTTAGTCATGGTATCTTTTTGGTTTTGAATCTGTGTGATATGTGTCCGACCTAGTTTTTGGATCAAAGGCGCCTGATTTAAGATTAGGTGATTCAAATGAATCAGATAAAAATTGAAGACCGTGATTGAAAATCCGAGTAAACTGTTCATGATCTTTACTTAACATGTGTTTGGGATTTTGTCAAAAAGTTTTTGTGATAAAGTTAATCATTTGTAGACGAGTAACTGAAAATCAAACCTTTATTTAATGCCAATGATGTAGAGATGACTAATCCGATGACTAGTGAAGAGATTGCAGATTAAGTGGTTCTCTATGTATTTTGGAGATGCTTACCTTGAGGGGGAGAGTTGATATGAAAGACTTCAGGTGATTGGTGGATTCATGAAGATAAGACAAAGTCAGACACTATTGGTTAAAGACATAGATCTTGTGAGTTTCCTCAGGTTTTAACTCAATTATCCTATCAGATTCAGATACAGCTTCAGCAATGGTTTGACCAATAATTTCAGGATCGTCAAACCCAATACCAGATTTCTAAACCAAATGAATTGGTTTAGAATTCTTTCCTTTGGTTTGTATCTTGGGTGGTGAAGGAGGCTGATAACAGGGTTCCATGGCACAGACTTCACTAATAGCAATAGCTCTATAATAATCACCATCAAAAATAGCTTGAACTTAATGAGCAACTTGCACATTAACACATTTTGCAGCTCTTTTGGAACCAGTACACCATGATTTAGTTATATGTTTGATGTTTAAAAAAATTTCTTCTGACATTTTAGCTTCTTTAACTAAGATGGAATTCATATGTTTTTGAGCTTTTACTTTAGATTTCAACCTTTCAATAGTGACATTTTTTGAGCTTACCTCTTGTTTCAAATTTGAAATTTCCTTTTTGAGTTCTTGGTTAAAATGTTTTTGCAAGAGAACCTCATCACCAAGTCTATTTAATCTTGACAGTTTTTTATCATCACACAGATTGGAAAAGATTGTTACCTCAGGTGGAGCAGTCTGACTTGTAGATGCTTTGTGAGTTGACTCAGATTGTTGTTGAATCTTGATAAGATCTTCAGCAAATTTTTGAGTAGCTTCTCTTGCCATGAAACACTTGGCATCTTTGTACTTCTCGTCATCAGAAGATGTGGCACTCTCAGCCTAATCTTTAGTTATCAGACTCTTCTCATCTTTCTCAATTTTCTTACTCAGCTCAGCCACTTATGCTTTCAAGGCTTTATATTTGGTCTTGAGCTTTGACTATTTCTCACTTCTTCCACCTTTAGCTGACACAGCTTGGGAAGACTCCTTGGATCTGCAATCACCAGCCATGTGTCCAGTCTTACCATACATGTAGCAAGTGACTTTGGACATGTCATATGGCTTCTTAGTCTTATCAGCTTGTCCACTCTTTCCCTTTCCTCTGAACTTACCAAAGGATCTCCTTCTTATCCTTTCAGCTAACAAAGCCACTTCATTAGCTATCTCCTCACTAATAGCTTCATCATACTCAGATTAAGAACAAACAGAGATATTGTTAGAAATCACATGAACAGATTCATTGACACAAGGTATGACCTCATTTGATATTGAACTAGGGTGTTCAGTCATAGATGCAACAAGTGCAATAGCAGGCTGACTATAAGAATCACCCGTAGCTATCAGCTTCCCAGCTTCTGAACATTCTTGGTTATGAAGCAAACCAAAAAGTCCAGGGAGATCAAGATCTTGGTATACAGAACTTAATTTCACAGAAGAGATATAACTATTCCATTTAGGTGATAATGAATCGAGAAATTTGCTTTTCAAAACTTCATTTTTCTTAGTAATTCCAACAGTAGTTAAATCATTTCTTAATGAGAAAAATCTCTCATACCTCCTAGTGAGAGTGGTAATGGTAGATTACATGGAGGTAGAGCAACCCTCAAACATGACAGTCAACGTACCTTCACATCCAAGTTCGCTAATCTTCTATCCTCATCCTCCCAATTTGCCTTGTCCTTCACAATGGATTTAACTATGGCAGGAATGGTTGGGTGACATTACCTTACCACAGCTTCAACCACAACAGTCGTTGTAGGCACATTAGGACCATCCGCTAGGATGTCAGGAATATTGTTACCAATGGATTCAAGGAATAAAGAAATACGACCTTTCCACCCACTGAAATCATCTTTGTCAAGCATAGGTGGTCGGGTAGATGAACCATTATCAACATAAGATGACATTATGCTTTACTATAAGTAAAAATAAACAAGGATCAAGTCAAGTTAATTCTCAACCACCACTCTGATACCACTTTTAACGTCCCACAGTGTCTCAATATTCAGGTGAATAATGGACACAAAACAGTTGTAGAGGGGGGTGAATACAACTTTTTCTTTTTCCTTAACTAACTTTGAAATTAGTTTTAACGACTCAAATATAAATATAAGTAATGTAGATAATATGAATCAATAAAATAGTAAAGCAGTAAATAAACATTCTTGAACACAAATTGTGGTTTTCAAATGTAATCCTTTATTAAGATAAAATCTATACAAAGAATTACAGAATTGTTGCAGAAACAAGATAACCTACAATATCTAAACAACCCTTGAAAGTGACAAATAACAATCAATAAATTCTTGCTAAAGAGAAGCAGCCCAAGCTAACTTCTCACTGACTAAGCTGTATATAAGAGGAGAGAACTTTTGTGTGAAGAATGATTCAAAGGAATGTCACACATATGCCTTCAAGTATAGGAGCTTTTATAGGCGAGAGCTTCAATATCTTTTGTTGTCCAATATAGCCATGTATCATAATTCTGGTGGAGTGACAGAGAGAATATTTGATCGTGCCTTCCTCATACTTGTGGTCCCCAAAACATGCAGCACGATATTTTGATCCACCAATAAAAGTATGGACACTCATATGTAAATCCAACCACCAACCTAAATACTAGGAACCTTCCTAGTCACGTCAAACATCCTTATCAACAAATTCAGGTTGTAATATTCACTTGATTGTCAGACACAGATTGCTCATTTGTCAAGAGCAAATCTGTCTAAGTGTTTCCAAGCTGACTACTAATCCCACGCTATCTTCCACTAACAACTTGGTCTTCTATCTTCAATCATCCTCTTTGACTTGGACTGAATGGTATAATCATTTGATGCAGCTTGAACAACACTTGCTTCCATAAAATTAATAATTACAAGCATGAAACATGATCTATGTAAGGTACATATCGCAAGCTGTGTCAGCTCAGTCTGATCCAGATCAGATTACAAGAACCAAAAGATTTACAAGTGTTTATACATCAGATTTGTCATTATTAAATTTACAATTAACATTGGGACTCAACATATACACATGTGATCAAATTATTAGAAGGATAATTAGAATTGTTTTTTTTTGAAAGGATTTATCATTTATTTTTCTTAATCATTCTCATATAAGGAGATTAGAACAAAAATTTTCTTCAAAGGAAAACGGATGTCAATGACTATAAATATTTCAATTATTAGAATTCTTTCAACTATATGTAACAATTTTTCGTAAAATTACTCTTCCTTTCGGATTGTGGTAGTACTAAGGCCATCTTCAATGGGGTAAACCATGACAGTTTGCATATTAGGGTTCTCAAAATGCTTCCATTGAAGTCTCAAAATGCTAACCAATATGCTTAAACAAAATGTCCGTAAGCATACTGAACGCATTTCTTATAGTGGGCCCTTAGTTCCTTTTCTTTTGTCTTTTTCTTATATAACAAGTAATATAATGTGTGTTTATTACGGGTAATGATCAATCCTCCTAACTCATTAGCCTAAAAATCCTCCTAATTAATAGGATTATTACATGTGAAAGATCAGGGGGTGAGATTAGGAAAGAGAATTAGTGGATTTCATGTGTTAACAAGTGGATATATTAGGAACATTTTTAGGAGGATTGGATAGGAGGATTTATCATTTTCCTTAAATATAATATGAATGATGATATGGTATGAGTAAATCGAGTTCCAGTATGTTGGGTTTGAGACAAAATAAGTTCAGTATGTTAGTTCAATATGTTGGAACAATTTATTGAGATGTCCAGTATATTTGAGCATTTTGTAGAAACCATTGGAGATGGCGTAATAGGGGTGTGGCCGTGTGGTTCACTTGCCTACTGGGAAACTAAGACCACAAGTATTAAAAATAATAATAATAATTCCCGTTAGACCCCAACCTCATTTACATAGTATAAGCCCAAAGCAAAAGCTTTTCTTTCTTTCTTTTTTTTTTTCTTTTATTATTCCCTTCAATGTATGGGTGAAGGTGTGTTTCATTTGTCTCAGTTTTTCATTTCAATTATATATTTATATATCTATGAACATTTGCTTATTTTATATTTGAATTTGAAAACTAATCCACACATATATGTACTTTATATTCGGCTTAAGGTAAGGGGTGTTTGTTGTGCTATATTAGGGAATGGGTTTTGGGTTTGCATTGGATAAAGGGAGAGCCACAGGGGTCAAGTTGAAGACATTTTGATTTTAACTCTTGATTAAATTTTGACCCTTAATTGTACTTTAAATAAGTTTTGCCTAACATTAGTAGTCAACTTTAGGGAATCTTCTCCCTCAGATAAAAGTGGTTTGGTTTAGTTAGGATGGGGATGTATGATGACGTTCTATCTCCGGTTCTTTTGGTGAACGATTAAATACTAAACAACAATGTAAATGGAAATTAAGAACAGAAATTTATTTTCAATTGATTTTTTTTTTAATGAATAATTAAAGAATTACAAAGAGTAATTCGGAATAAAATAATCAAAAGACAATTTAATTTTGAATTATTTTCACTTAATACAAATTATGTATGATAAATACGTAATTTATTTATTAAACACGGAGTTATTAAAAAAATAATATTTGAAAAATATAAAATATATATTTCTACGAGCACTTTCTCTCGATGAATAACTTTCTTTTTATAGATAAGATTCACTTTGTGATTATAAAACCATTATTCTGAGTGAATAGATAATTAGATATAGATATTATAAACATTGATGTATAATTTATTGATACCCGTTTTAGCTTTAAGTGGAAATAGTTGACCCAAAACACAACCCAACCAGCATTAATTCTTTGTTTGTCCACCATGGGTCTACCATGAATTTTTTTTAGCCCCGACGATGACTTCAAGAGATGAACTCGATTACGGTCTAATTTGTAAACATATCTTTTTAAAAGTTATTCACATATATCCTATTACACCGCAATTACGGAGTAGAACCAAAATTCTTAAACCAATTATCCCAAGTGATACTACCTTGTTTCGTTCTATTGTTATACCAAAGAAAACTAACATTCTTAATTTCACTAAAAACCGATTCACTAGAAGAAGAAGCTTGATGAAATATCCTTTTTCTAGCATTCCAAAAGAAGATAAAACAAAACTCCCTACTTTGCACTAAGCATCACATATAATAACTTAATGAATAATTTTTATGTGACACACATATCACAAGATAGTTTTTTTATGAAATATTTACTTTATGTTATTTCCAAACCTCATAAATGCAAATTCAAAGTTTCCAGCATGCTTCCGCATGCATCTTGTTTATTGGCTTTGGTTTTCACTATATTATGCCCCCAATTAACCTCCCTTTTTGTTGTTGGTTGTTGGCCAATTCAATGCCCTTCCTCCTCCTCTTCCTCCTAGCTCTACTCCCATTTATGTATATATATATACACACACACACATATATATATATATATAAGCAATGCGTATTTTAATTTCTTCATTAAATGGATTAGATTCCCATGGGGACTCACTGTCATCCAAGCCATCCTTTTCTTCTCTCTGTGATGGTGCATCCACCGTCACCCAGGATAAAGCCTCACCTTGAGAAGGCTAAGAGATTACCTAGGGAATTACGTAGCCCGGGATAAAGAAAATAAACATAAGAAAGATACGATCATATCACCTCCTTAAATAAGGAAGATTGTTGCCAAAGATAAAAAACTGCGTATGGAGACTTACTCTCCACGAAAAACCACTATAAAAGGGGGAAAACTTTAAATCATGATCATCATACTCACTACGAGAAAACCCTAAAAACTTATACTAGATCTCCGGTAAAACCCTAAGAGATCTGGACACATCTAAACTGGCGTAAAAGGGAGAAAAACTCCTACCAACAGGGAATCGCCATCCAATCCATCAAACACCTCCAAATCACTTAACCCGATCCGCTGTACAAACAATTGGCTCCATCCTCAGGACAATCGCTACTCATCACCACAACCGACACCAAAAAAGGTTAAAATCCGGAGAATTTTTCTCATAAAAATCACACAAGAACGTTCAAATTCCCTGTTTCGATACTTAGATCCTAGTAATGTATGCCGACACAGATTCTAGCAAAGCAAGCACGAAACGAAAAGATCCTAAAGACTCAGAAATCCAATCAAGGGATCTATGTTTTCCCACTTTGGGAGACAAAAAAGCCAGCAAAGATCCATTAATAATACAAGCACAAATATTCGATATTGCGGTACGAAGAGTATATATTGATAACGGAAGCGAATGCGACATTATATATGAACATTGCTTCCTGCAATTACCAAAGGCGATAAAGGCAAGAATGACAAACCCCACAGCCCACTCGCAGGATTTGCTGGAAACCGCGTGTGTCCCCTAAGGGAAATAGATCTTGACGTCACCCTGGGGAACCCTCCGTTTACACGAATGGAAACCCTAGATTTCATTGTAGTGCGAGCACCCTCACCATACAACCTTCTCCTGGGAAGACCAGCAATTCAGCAAATGGAAATGGTACCTTCCACGGTCCACGCTATGGTACTATTCCAAACGAAGTTAAAAAGTCAAAGGAGGAACCAGAAGAAATGAAGACACCTAGTAAGAACGATGACAATGACAACGACAAGGTACTTGTGAACCCAGCCTTTCCGGATCAGCTAATTACCATAGGGAAGGGGCTGCCAGAAAATTTCAAAAAGAAGTTACAAAATTTATTACAACAAAACATCGATATATCTGCATGGGAATACGCGAATATGATAGGGGTCCCCAGAGTGCTCACCCTAGGGGAACAGACCTTTATTACGGAGCACAAGCTGAATGAACGGAAAAGTATGGAACCCGTACGACAAAAGAAAAGAAGTCTATCAAACGATAGTGATGAGACAGGATGTAAAGTAGATGAGCTGGTAAAGGCCGGAATTATAAGAGAAGCCACGTAACTTACGTGGATTGCAAATCCAGTAATGGTGAAGAAGGGAGACGGAGGCTGGAGAATGTGTGTAGATTTCACGGATATAACTAAGGCATGCCCAAAAGACTGTTACCCATTACCAGAAATAGACTGGAAAGTTGAATCTTTAGCAGAACATAAATGGAAATGTTTCCTAGATGCTTATAAAGGATATCATCAAATACAAATGGCTAAGGAGGATGAAGAAATGACATCTTTTCATACAGGCAATGGAACATTCTGCTACACAAAGATGCCATTTGGACTAAAGAACGCAAGAGCAACCTACCAACGACTCGTAGACAAAGCATTCCACAAGCAAATTGGGCGAAACCTAGAGGTCTACGTAGACGACGTGGTCATTAAAAGCAGAACAGAGGAAGAACTACTCGCAGACATCCAGGAAACCTTTGACACGCTACAGAAGATAAAAATGAAGCTCAACCCCAAAAAATGCTCTTTTGGAATGGAAGTTGGGAAGTTCCTAGGGTATTATATCTCAAACAAGGGAATCCAAGCAAACCCATCTAAGGTAAACAAAATACTTGAATTACCAGCTCCAAAGACAGTAAAAGAGGTGCAAAGCCTAAACGGAAAACTCGCAGCATTAAGTCGTTTTCTCTCAAAAGGAGCGGATAGGGAACTGCCATTTCTTAAGACACTAAAAAGCTGTGGGGCAAAAAAAGGATTCGAATGGACAAAGGAGGCTGACGAAGCATTTGAACAAATGAAAAAACACATAGCAGAACTCCCCACCTTGACATCCCCCAAGAAAGGGGAAACCCTGTTCATATACCTCGTAACCTCCGCTGAATGTGTTAGTGCAGTTCTATTAACAGAAAGGGACAGGAAACAAATGCCAATTTACTTTGTAAGCAGAATACTACAAGGAGCAGAAGCGAACTACCCCGAGATGGAGAAACTTGTGTTAGCACTTGTTCACGCAACAAGAAGACTACGCAGGTACTTTCTAGGGCATCCAATTGTGGTACTCTAAGACAAACCGCTACGACAAATTTTAACAAAGCCAGAAAAATCTGGAAGGATGGCAAAATGGGCAATCGAGCTAGGAGCATACGATATCGATTATAGGGCAAGGCACGCAGTCAAAGGACAAATACTAGCAGACTTCATCACCAAAATAAGGGAAACAGGAAATTCAGTAAGCCACTCCACTACACTCACAGTCACCGGGGAAGCAGATTCTGAAACCTAGGAATGATATACGGACGGGGTGTCAAGTTCAAAGGGTTGCGGAGACGGAATACGTCTAGCAAGCCCAGACAAGCAAGAATACACATACGCCCTAAGATTCGAGTTTGAAACAACGAACAATGAATCAGAATACGAGGCATTGACAGCAGGTTTGGACCTAGCCAAAGATATGAAAATCAGAAGCATCAAAGCATTTGTGGACTCCCAGCTGGTAGCCAACCAAGTAAAAGGAGAATACGAAGCCAAAGGAGAGATCATAAAGCTATATTTGGGAAAAACAAAGGAATTAATCGAGCAATTTGAAAGCTTCGACATTGAGCACATACGAAGAAATCAAAAAAGCCGATGCTCTAAGCAAGTTAGTCTCATTAACATTTGAACACCTGGGGAAGTTACTACTAATAGAGGTTCTGAAAGAAAGATCTATATATGAGAAGCAGGTTGTAAGTCCCAACTATTACTAGATGAGTACTGAAGACACCTCTATGTTGATGGTGAGTTTACTTTGCAACACGTTCACTATATCTGGACGTGACCAGTTGCAGTGAATAGTGTACCAGGCTAACTGGAAGTTACTTATTAAAGTGACAATACAAATAAGTAAATACGAAGCAATAATGTAAAGTACAAGTAAAGTAAATTGGTGAGACAATATGTAATTTTTCAAGTGTATTTTATTTATAGATTGTTAAATAAAATACAAGGTTGTTGCGGAACCAAGATAATACACGAATGTAAATATCCTAACAACAACTAGCTGCAGAAATGTACTCTGCCTCAGCAGTTGTCATTGACTGACTTCTGCTTCTTGCTAGTCCAACTCACTAGTTTTCCCCCTAGGAAGTGATAACCACTAGTTATAGACTTTCTATCTATCTTACAATCTGCATGATTTGAATCAGAATAACCCATTAGATCTAACCCCGATCCTTTGGGATACCAAAGGCAAAGGCTAGGGCACCCTTTCAGGTACCTAAAAATGCGCTTGACAGCGTGCAAATGTGATTCTTTTGGGTTAACCTAAAATCTGGCACATAAACATGTTGCAAACATTATATCTGGTTAACTTACAGTTAAGTACATCAGTGAACCAACCATTCCGAGATATTCTTTGGTCTACTGGTTTTCCATTTGGGTCAGAATCCAAATTTAAAGTTGCTGCAATGGGTGTGTTTTTCAATGGTATTGAATCAAATTTGTATTTTCTTAACAAATCTCTGACATATTTTTCTTGGTTAATAAAAATACCATCCATGGTTTGTTTAATTTGTAAACCTAAGAAAAATGTTAATTCATCCATTAAACTCATTTCATACTCAATTGACATGATTTTTGAAAACTTTTCACACATTGCATTATCAGTTGACCCGAATATAATGTCATCAGCATAAATTTGTACCAACAAGATATTACATTTTTCTTTCAAGATAAACAAGGTATTATCTATTGCACCTCTTTGAAAACCATTATTGAGAAGATGTTTAGTTAAAGTATCATACCAGGCTCTTGTGGCTTGACGAAGACCATAAAATGCCTTGTTCAGTCTGTATACCCAGTGAGGATACTTCCCATTAATGAAGCATGGAGTCTGCTTAACATACACTTCTTCTTCCAAAGTTCCATTCAGGAACACACTTTTGACATCCATCTAGAAGACCTTGAACTGCAGATGGGCTGCATAAGCCAAAAATATTCTAATGGCTTCACGTCTTGCAACTAGAGCAAAAGTTTCATCAAAATCAACACCCTCAGCTTGACAATAACCCTTCACAACTAATGGGTTCTTTCTTTAACCCTGGAGGACAAGGAACAAGTTCCCAAACATTGTTCCTTTCGAACTGGTTGAGCTCTTCTTACATAGACTCAACCCAGCTTGGATCTGCCATAGCCTCGTCAATCTTCTTCGGTTCAATCGGTGATAAGAAGGTGACGTTCAAGCATTGTTCACTTGTGGCTCTTCTAGTCTGAACCTCACTATCTGGATCTCCAATAATTTGTTCAATTGGATGAGCAGCTGTCCATTTAGTGTATTGACTAGGTTGATATATCACAACTTCAGTGCAAGTCACCTAGGGATCCTCAACAGTTGTAGCAACTGGAGAAGGATCAGCCCAAACTACTTCAACTTCGTCATCAGAGTCAACTGGATTAACAATGTGTGTTTCTTCAAATGAAGGCATGTCTTGAAGAACTGGAGAGGTTTGAACTGGTTCTGATGTTGTTTTGGGACGTACATCTGATACATTCACCAGTTTATGTGGTAGATTAAAACTGATGGAAGGATTGAATGAAGTGTCACTGGAGCTTTTCTCCTGTGCAACAGGGTCTAAGTCTTGGTGATTGGAAACATCTTTTGGTGCAATAACTGATTGATGAACTTGATCAGATACACCAAAATCAACTGGAATAACTGAAGATAAATCAAGGCTTGGTCTTTTATTGATTGCTTCATTTGATTCATCGAATGTGACATGAATTGACTCATGTACCTTTTGGAGTCTATCATTATAAACTCTATAGGCTTTTCTAATATCTAAATATCCCACAAAAACACCCTCGTCAGCCTTTCCATCAAACTTTCCCAACTGACTAGAATCGTTTAAGATATAAACTGGACAGCCAAATACATGGAAATATCCAATATTCGGTTTACGATTCCTGAGGACTTCATAGGCAGTCTTCCTATGTCTCTTGACATAGACTGACTGATTTTGGGTATGGCAAGCAGTTGCCACTACTTCAGCCCAAAAACTGGTGGGACGACCTGATAAACTGGAGGATTGTTTTCAGTTTCAGAAGTAAAAACAATTGGTTTGAGGGGAACAACCTCTTTTTTTCTTTCCAGATTTTGCTCCTTTTTGAGCAGTTTGCTTTTGTTTTTGTTTTAAAGGAGGGGTTTTAACAACTTGTTTTTCAACTGAAGGAGTCGAAGCTCCTTCCAGATTTTAATTCTGGCAGTACAACTTTGTACCTGCCTTGACAAATTTTGGAGTTGACTCTCTAGTTTCAACAAAAACTTGTTTTCTTCAGGCTGTTGACCCTTGGACTTGGGGTCAGTGGAATTTTTAGTCTTGGGAGTCTTGGGTTCTTTGGACCTTTGAGGCAAAGGAACATCACCAGCTTTTTTTTTAACTGGAGCTTTAGCCTTTTTGGCTCCCGTTTTGGCCTCAACAGGGGTGGTCTCAACAGATTCAGATTTGGCAATGTTAGAAGAGTCATATGGAGTCTCAATTCTAACAGATTCAGGCATATGGTGGATTGAGGGTAAAATAGCTGCCATCTGGAGATCACCAGATTTCCAGGCAGTTTCTTGAGCATCAATGGTTTTTGAAAATGCATCATAATTTTTACCAGATGCTTGTACCCAAGATTTGATAACCATGTGTTCCTTTTCAAGATCATATTTCAATTTTTGGTTATCTCTTTCCAATGCCGCATTTTTCAAATCTGACTCTTTGAGAGCCAACTGGACACTTTGCAAATCATTCAACTGAGGTTTCAAATTATTTAGCTCAGTTTAAACAGTTTCACGATATCTTTCACATTTAGTTCTCATTGTTTCAACAAAAAGTAAATCATCATTAAGTGATTCAGCAATGTCCAATTTTGATTCTGTATCCATCTCATCATCATAATCCCTTACCTTCTTTAAAATGATGTCCACCCATCTTCCAGAAATAACATCATCTTTCACCATCGGTTGTTGATTTTCCAGAGCCATAAAACACACATCCCTGATCTCTTCGTCATCATCAGATGAGTCATCAGAGAGTTTCCACTTTCCTTCAGTTTGAGCCATCATGCATTTGTTATTTTCTTTTTCTTTTTCTAGTTCAAGTGACATGAGGGCAATCTGGGCCTTTAACTTTTTATATTTGGCCTTATAATCATTAGATTTAACAAAACTTGGGACAGAGGGACCAGTTTGATTGTTCGACTGACTAGATCTACATTCCTTCATGAAGTGACCTTTCTTACCACACTTATAGCAGGTAAGATTGGCTTTATCCAGAGAGATGGAGAAGGAAGCATTATTGGACCAATTAAATTCATTAGATTTATGCTTATACCTGTTAAAGGTTTTTGCAATTATGGCGACCAGATCATCATCATCATTTTCATCACAACCATCATTGAGATCAGTGGTTAGGCCAGAGTTCAAGAAGTTGTTTAACATCTCCTTCATAGAATGTGGCTGGACATTCTCAGCAGATATTAAAGCAACACAAGGTTGCGTAGTTAAGCTGGCAACCTTGGAACTATGAGCATGGTTTAAAGCATCTTGCTCAGCCAGTAATCTTGTAGCATTATTATCTTCAGTGAATCTGAAGGCTCCAAAGAGAGATGCAAGAGTATGGTTGTGCAAGGTCTTTCCTTGTCTTGGGACAAGAACCATGTGTGCCCATTTGGATGGTAAAGTATCACAGTACTTTTCAAGAAGAATATCCTTATCCTTCTCTACACCCAAGCCTCTCAGTTGGTTAATGAGGCTAGTAAATCTGGTGTAGGTACCAGTTAAACTTTCATTGGGAAGAGCAAAGAAGGATTCATACTTCTTGTTTAAAGCAACCTTCCTGGTGGCAATGGTGTCATTTCCTCCTTCAAACTGGAGAACTAATTCATCCCACATTTACTTGGTACTGGGGAACAACAAAAGTGTTGGAATTAGTTCCTCAGGGATAGCAACGAGGATCATGTTTTTCAGTCTGGTATCAAGGTCAACCAGTCTGCGATCCTCATCAGACCAATGTTCTTCTGCTTTCTCCCTGGTACCTCTTCTCTCAGTTGGGTCTAGAAGAGGACTTACCCCACTAGACATGGGTATATATGGTCCATCCTTGAGGATTTTCAACATATACCTCTCTATCCTACCAAAATGCAAGAGCATTCTAGCTTTCCATGTACCAAAAGTCTCACTGCTCCCATCGAACTTGGGAACAGGAGTGCTAGAATAATGTACATGGACGTAGCTGGTTCCAGGTGTAGGAGGAAGAGGAGGAGGGTTGGTATTTAAAGGAGTAACAGGTACAGTGTTATTGGGATTAGTTTCATTTTGAGGACCAGAACCATTCTCACCTTCAGTAGACATCTAAGAAGACCTAGTTTATAGAATTGATACAATTCAACCTGCCTACTCTGATACCACTTGTAGGTCCCAACTATTACTAGATGAGTACTGAAGACACCTCTATGTTGATGGTGAGTTTACTTTGCAACACATTCACTGTATCTAGATGTGACCAGTTGCAGTGAATAGTGTACCAGGTTAACTAGAAGTTACTTATTAAGGTGACAATTCAAATAAGTAAATATGAAGCAATAATGTAAAGTACAAGTAAAGTAAATTGGTGAGACAATATGTAATTTTTCAAGTGTATTTTATTTATAGATTGTTAAATAAAATACAAGGTTGTTGCGGAACCAAGATAATACACGAATGTAAATATCCTAACAACCTATGAAATACAATTGTTCTATACTTGGAAATTCTCTTATACAATCGAAACACTTAGAGTTGTGAAATGTTCCTTTTAGCGATTGAGAGAATATTGCACAAGTTCACCAACGATATTGTAGGTATATGTGTTTTTGCAAAGTTATTGAAATGCTTGTGCAAGGACCTCCATTTATAGTCGAAGGTTGAGCATTGGGATCTCAACTTTGACGTACAAATATGGTTGACAGCACACAAAAGTATTAGTAAATAATTCTTTGTGTGTGTGCTTAATAAAGTAAGACAAAAGGTTACTTTATTCAACCAGTCTACATCTTTGCACTTATTTCCACAGACAAGATTATTTTCCGGGTAAAAGGATGTAGTGTAAAAGGTCCTCCTCGAAATCAGTGTAAAGCTTTGTAAGAGCATTTACACTGAAGGATCTCTAGTTGATTTATCTGATCAGAAAGTCAACTAGGCTTCGCTGCCATTGCCTTTCTCTTTCTTCCATTTGTTTTCTTCAACTTCAACTGGAATGTCTTCAGTGTTGTTGTTCAGATCTCAACTGGAGGAAGTCATTAGTTGTATAAACTGTACATTGCAACTGGACTTCAAATATTTCAGACAATTCTTCTGTTCTCCAGATGCAGCTGGAGAGTTCCAGTTTTTTAGCGAAACTGGACCTAACACAGGTGCATAATTTAGTTAAAGAAGAGGGGAAAAACTGGATGACCCCGATAACCGAATATTTGGTGAGCGGAATACTGTCAGAGGACGAAAACGAAGCAAGGAAAATAAGAATTAAAGTCCCACAGTACAAGTTGATGGATGGAAACCTTTACAAGAAGGCATTTTTGACCCTATGGTTACACTATGTGGGACCCAAACAAGCAGAAACAATAATTTTTGAAATCCATGAAGGAATCTGCGGACTACATGCAGGACCCAGATCAGTAGCAACAAAAGCACTGCGCCTATGGTACTTTTGGCCATCAATGCATAGAGACGCAACCAAGCTCTTACAAAATTGTGAATCATGTCAACTGCACGCAAACGTCCCCAAGCTACCAAAGTAGGACATGACGTCGGTAACATCTGCATGGCCATTTACAAAGTGGGGAGTCGACATAGTGGGGCCACTACCAAAAGCACCCGGAAAGGTAAAATTTCTAATTGTGGCTATTGATTATTTCACAAAATGGGTAGAAGCAAAACTAGTGGCAACAATAAACGGGAAGACAATTGAGAATTTTGTCTAGGAATATATAATATATCGCTTTGGGTTACTACAAATGATCGTCTCGGATAATGGCAAACAATTTGCGGAGGATACGTTCACAGAAATGTGTCAAAGGCTAAAAAAACATATATATATATATATATATAAACCTGCGTAAGTTTTTTGCTAAAAAAACATATATATATATATGAGTTGTATTCACGTGAATCCATCAAAATTGGTGCAACCCAAGGGCTCAATCTCAGCCCTTGGATCAACAATCATCAATAGTTGAAATTAAAAATAAAATTACACATGAAAGTTTCCATCTCCGGCGACATCATCCATAATCTTCGACGACATCAACCATCATCTCTGACGACATCAACCATCATCTCCGGCGACATCTCCGGCGGTCAGATTCATCTCTGACGGCGGCAATATCTCAGGCGGCATCTCCGGCGATTATCAATTTCGTTTTCGGGTGGATACGGTACGGGCCAGAGGCCCTTATCCGTTCTAAACTTAACAGTCAAGGGATGCATGTAAGTCCCAACTATTGCTAGATGGGTGCTGAAGACACCTCTATGTCAATGGTGAGTGAACTTTGCAACACAATCAATTAATCTGGATATGACCAGTTTAGATTGATTGTGTACTAGGTTAACTGGAGTTAATATATAAAGGTGACAGAATGTGTAAGTAAAATACAATGCAATAATATAAATGACAAGTATATAAATTGGTGAGACAATATGTAATTTTCAAGTGTATTTTATTTATTGATTGTTTGAATAAAATACAAGGTTGTTGCGGAACCAAGATAATACAAGAATGTAAATATCCTAACAACCCATGAAATACAATTGATCTAAACTAGGAAATTCTCCTAAACAATCGAAACACTTAAAGTTGTGAAATGTTCCTTTTTGCGATTGAGAGAATATTGCACAAGTTCACCAATATTGCAGAATGTATGTGTTTGCAAAGTTATGAAAATGCTTGTGCAAGGATCTCTATTTATAGTCGAAGATTGAGCATTGGGATCTCAACTTCGACGTACAAATATGGTTGACAACACACAAAAGTATTGTTAAATAATCCTTTGTGTGTGATAAATAAAGTAAGACAAAAGGTTACTTTATTCAACCACTCTCGAGACAAGATTATTTTCCGGTTAAAAGGATGTAGTGTAAAAGGTCCTCCTCGTAATCAGTGTAAAGCTTTGTAAGAGCATTTACACTGAAGGATTCTCCAGTTGATTGATCTGGTAGATTGTCAACTGGGCTTCGCTGCCATTGCCAATCTCTGTCTTCCATTTGTTGTCTTTGACTTCAACTGGAAGGTCTTCAGATTCTAGTCTTCAGATCTTAACTAGAGGAAGTCATCAGTTGCTAAAACTGTACAATGCAATTGGACTTCTAATATTTCAGAAAATTCTGCATGCTCTCCAGATGTCGCTGGAGAGCTCCAGTTTATAGCTTAAACTGGACCTAACAAATTCCCCCTAATTGTCCTGAAATATTGCCAAGTATTTTCAAACTTGTTTCTAAACAAGTTTAAGTTTGAAATACTTGAGTTTGATAAAACCTATTAAGTTTCCAAGACATTTTTATAGATCATCAAATGTCTTGGGTTTAGTTTTAATTGTTTGTAGATCTTATCAGATATCTAACTTGTGAGTTACAATCTGGCAACTTGTATATATACAACTTTACAAAGAAGTTACAAGAAAGTAAATAAAATTACAAGCAGATAGATAGGAGGAAAACTTAAACAGATGGCCCTTCGCCAGTTTTCCTTCTTTTGGCAACTGATGAAATTGGTTGTTTGTCCTCAAGATCAAGGCCTAATCTCTCTTCAATGTTTTCCTTGAACTTGATCAGATTTTGCAATACATATTCCCAGCCTTTTTCAACCTTGTTCTTCCTCTGCCTCCCTTCCAGCAATCCCAACATCTCCACATGCTCTGAATGACCATACTGATGGACATCAGGGTTCTCAGTTGTTCTCTTAGGTCCACCAAAGTATTGTACCTCAACAACAAAATGTTTGGCACCAGGCTTGATCGAAACTTTAACATCAGTGATCTTACCTCTATTGTGCCTTCGACTCTGTACATCAGACAAATATGTGTGAGCCTCTGATTCATTTGTCAGTTTAATCTTGCTCGTGCTCAGTTTTTGAGTAGCAGCTCGAATATCATCAGTTGTGGGTTTAGATGGTTCTACCCAAGTCCTTAGATTTGCATCTCTTGATAAAGCTTTCTATTTTCTTCCTTTGGACTTGGGTGGATTCAATACTTTGCTGACCACCTTCTTTAGCTGTTCAATTCTTTTGAGAATCCCTTCTGACCTTATCTCTTTGGCCTTCTCCACCGATACATTCAAACACTTGGCATCAAGTCTAGCCTCATCATCTTGATAGTGTTTGTCCAGTTCAACTTCAAGCATTTCCTTCAGTGTATTGACAATCCTTGGATCTTCTTTGATTTTCTTGTATTCCACAAGTGTCAAGCCAAGGAGTTGAGCATCAGTTACATCAACAAGAGGGGTTGGAAGATTTTTCCTTGATTCGAATTGATTCGCCTTCATTTGTTTCTTCCTTTCTTTGACCAGATATCCCACTCTTGCTAATTTCTGACTTTCGTTTTCAGTAACTGGAGGCAATTGATCAACATTGCCAGTTTCCAACATGGGTGTATCGGTGGCAGGTTCCATAGAGTCATCAGTTGCAATGGCCTTTCCCTTATCCATATTCCCCCTCACAACATCATCAAACGATTCAATCACCTGCTCACCAGCTTCAGTGCTGGTAGCAACAACCATCTCCTTCCTTGCACCTGAAGTTTCAACAAGAGTGCGAGGGGCATGAACAGACCTTTCCCCCTTGGCAGCATCTAGTCCTTGCCTTATAGCTTCAAAATTGGCATGACTGGAGGGCAAGCGATCTAGAGGCTGCCATGATTGCATTGTCTTGCACTCTTTGAAGACTCCACATATCATGCGAACTGTCCTCCACAGATGATTGATCTCTTGTGAGTGAGTCATTACATTTCCACTTGTTTGTTCTTGACTCTTTAAGATTTGTTTAAGTATGGAGAGATCATCTGGAGAAAGCCCAGTTGCAGGGATTTCCTTAACAACTTCCTGCACAACCTCTTTACCTTTACCAACTTCAGTGGTCAGATTTGATATAGCTGTTGAGTGATCAGACACTTTGCTGGCCAGTGTATTAAGACTGCACCTCAACCGATCGATCTCAGATGTAATGGGAGTGAGATCAACCTGGGGCGCTGCAATCTTGGTGATCTCAGACATCACCTTTTCAATTAAACTTCTCTCACTGGCAGCCAAGGTTTCTTCAATCTTGAGACCCACTAAAGAGGCCAACTGACTACCAAGCTCAGTCACATCTAGGCCAGGTTTCTTACATAATTCTTGCACCTGCCTTTCCAAGTTCTTAATATCAACCTCTGATGATCTGATAGTATTGTTCAGCAGGTTGGTTATTGAAGATGTGACTCCAGAATGAGTCAGTGCGAATGCCTCCCTTAAAGATGTTGCCAGTTGGTTGGAGGATTCCACTAACTCATTGAGCTTGCCAAACACCAAGTCCTCATTAGCTGAGAACTTGTTTATCCCCAGGTCAACCACTTTGACATTCTGCATATGATCCTTTTGGTACCTGGAGAGGGACTTGGTGTTTTTGTCCAGTGTCTTTTGAATCTCCTCAACCCTCGTGAGAAGGTTTGAGAGACCGGCTTGGAAAGACACAAATTGGCTTTCCAGTGACTGAGAAGAAGGTGTCACTGGACCAGCCCGAAAAGCTACAGGTGCAACTGGACGAGGTATGACAATATTTGGTTCTCCAGTTGCAGTAGCATCAGTTGATAGAAGAGGAGGGGTTGTAGAAATGAAGGGAAGAGATTCAAATTGTCGTTCATGCTGAGAATGCTTAGGTGTGAACGACGGCGACGGTGGTGTTAGGATGTGTCTATTTCTAGGCACACCCATAGAAGAAAGTAGTTGGCGAGAGGCGAATATTGGAGGTATATCTAAGCTTTGTAAGTTTGTTGGGGAAACTGAAACTTGAGGTTCTTGGGGTTGACTAAGGAGAAAAGGGAGCTGATCAAGTACAGTTGCATCAGCCATCTCCTAGTCAGATTCAGTCTCAGATGAATCCGAAGACTCAAGCTGAAACTCACCCTCATTTATGCCAAGATCCATAAATGTTGGGGGTGGCTGAACAGGTTGCTCAGACTCCTGATGACCAGTTTGAGTATCCTCAATGGTTTCATCAGTTATAGGATCCGTTGCCAAGGCATCTTCTCCCTGGAAAGAGGTAACTGGAGCCTCAACTACAACTGCTCTTTCCTCAGTTACAGTATCACTGGCTACGGCTTCAACGACCACAATCACAGGCTGTGACTGGTCAGATGCAGCAAGTCCTGATCTGGATCTTCTTCTACTTTTGGTAGATCTCCTTGCTTTTGGAACTGCCTGGATACCTGAGGGGAGGTCTCCAGTTTCTGCCACAGTTACAACACCTGCAGACGAACTAGTGGGTCCCTCATTATTTTGAGGCCCGCCCAATTGCCTTTCTGACTCACCAGATGGTGGTGCATCAGTTCTAGAGAATGTAAGTAGCATTCTTGGGGAAATCTGGACTTCATCAGAAGTGGACACAAGATTGTCCAGATTTCTTAATAATTCTGGCACAGAGAATAAGGATTGCGTGTTATTGTACTCTTCTCTGCCCAGAATATGGATGTAACAAAGGGATAGAAATCTAGAGAAAGGGACACAAGGACCCCTGTTGCCTTTCAACTTAAATACCAGGCTTCTAAACAAGATATTAGCAAAATCCACCCTTAGTCCATTCCATAGGCAGTATGCCATCTGTGCCTGGAAGGAGTTTATATGGTCCAAACCACCAGAACTCCCACCCAAACTTTCCACCAAGAGGACCATGAAGTACTTCCAGGATGGTGAAAGCCCTCTCATAGTTATAGATCCCTTGGTCTTCAATATATCCCCTTCCACAACTTCTGTATTTCCCATGTCAAGGAAAACCTGACGGAAATTGATATTTGAAGGAATCACCACTGGACTTTCATCTGGTCTCCAGTAACTGAGGTTAAGGGCCCCCCTCAATGTTCTAGTGGTGATGGTACACGGGACTGAACCATCCTTTAAAGAGAAGGAGATGGATGAGCAGTCATCAGAAAGAGAAGCAGTGTACCAGAAATCGCACAAGTAGTCGTGAAACAGCTTGCTTGGGTTCAGAGAAAAGGCATCGCTGAGGGGAGAAATCCGAAGAAAGGATTGGATTTTCCCAATAAGAGAGTCAGCGGCCTGGTGCCCTTGAAGAGATGCCATTGGATTATTTGGATTTAATTTTATTAATTTAGAGCTAATGAGAGCACCAATAGCACGAGAAACATTTTGTGATGGAGTATACTCAGCAGTGAGTAGATTCACATCACGAGAACGAGATGAAGAAGAAGATGATTTAGGAGCCATTTGTGATATTGGATTTAGGGTTTTGGATTTAAAGAAGAAAGAGAGAAAGGGATCTCGAATTGTGAATGATTGGAAGAGTAAATGAAAGGAATTTTGAGTGAAGTAAATGAGAAAGGTATTTAGTGGGGGTATATATAGGTAATAAAATATTACCAAAATATATACGAAAAGATATTTTAGTCCCCAAATTTTGAAATAATTTGTAAAAATTGATTTTCAGTAATTTTGAGAATTCAAAACATTTAATACCTCCCATCAAGCATTTAATGCTATGACGACTGGTATTCCCACTCACCCACTAACTTCATCAATTCCCATAAAAAGTGCAGTAACTTTCAGTAAAAAGTCTTGACACGTAAGACATGTCAGGTGACGTTTGTGAGTGCCAGATAAACACTCGAGTAACATCACGTGTCACAAGTATCCACCAAGTAAAACATAACGTTATGAAATCTGGTTGATCACCAGATTAAGACAAGACCAAACCAACAAACTGGAGAGATTTTCCAGATGCCAGTTTCAACTGATGACTTCCAGTTGCATTTTTCAAGGAAAAATAAAACTATTTTTAATTTGAAAAATATTTTGAGTCTTTTCCCCCTAAAAATATGATCTATTTGATCAATGACTAGTCTTTGAGTACATCAAGGCGTTCAATCTCCAACCAATCAAGGATCACCTGGACCATCCTCAACTGGAGGGCCTCTCCAGTTTAACGAGGATTTAACATACCCAGTTCACTGATGAGATGTTTAAAAGTTTTCTCATCAAGAGGTTTTGTAAAGACATCAGCTAACTGTTTACCAGTGGGGATGAAATTTATTTCAATGTCTCCTTTCATAACATGATCACGAATGAAGTGATACCTGATGTCAATATGCTTTGTCTTTGAGTGCATCACTGGGTTGTGAGATATAGCAATGACACTGGTATTGTCACAAAAATTGGGGTTCTTCAGTATTTCATACCATAATCAAGCAACTGGTTTTTGATCCAGAGAATTTGGGCACAGCAACTGGCCGCAGAAATGTATTCTGCCTCAGCAGTAGACATTGAAACCGAAGTCTGCTTCTTACTGGTCCAACTTACCAGTTTTCCCCCTAGGAAGTGACATCCACCAGTTGTGGATTTTCTATCAATCTTACAACCTGCATGATCTGAATCTGAATAACCCATTAGATCTAACCCTGAGCCTTTGGGATACCAAAGACCAAGGCTAGGGCACCCTTTCAGGTACCTGAAAATGCGTTTAACAGCATGCAAATGTGATTCTTTTAGATTAGCCTGAAATCTGGCACATAGACATGTTGCAAACATAATATCTGGTCGACTGGCAGTTAAATACATCAGTGAACCAACCATTCCACGGTATTCCTTTTGGTCCACTAGTTTGCCATTTGGGTCAGAGTCCAAATTTAATGGAGCTGAAATAGGTGTGGTTTTTGATGGGATAGAATCATATTTGTATTTTCTTAACAAATCTCTGACATATTTTTCTTGGTTAATAAAAATACCATCCATGGTTTGTTTGATTTGTAAACCTAAGAAAAATGTTAATTCACCCATTAAACTCATCTCATATTCTTGAGACATAATTTTCGAAAACCTTTTACACATTCCATCATCAGTTGACCCGAATATAATGTCATCAACATAAATTTGTACCAGTAAGATATTACCTTTTTCTTTCAAGATAAACAAGGTATTATCTATTGCACCTCTTTGAAAACCATTTTTGAGAAGATGTTTAGTTAGAGTGTCATACCAGGCTCTTGGGGCTTGACGAAGACCATACAAGGCTTTGTTCAGTCTATATACCTAGTGAGGATGCTTTTCATTTATGAAACCTGGAGTCTGCGTAACATACACTTCTTCTTCCAATTTGCCATTCAGAAACGCACTTTTGACATCCATCTAGAAGACCTTGAATTGCAAATGAGCAGCATAAGCCAAGAAAATTCTAATGGCTTCAAGTCATGCAACTGGAGCAAAAGTTTCATCGAAATCAACACCTTCTGCTTGACAATAACCCTTGGCAACCAATCTTGCTTTGTTCCTTACAATGTTGCCATCTTCATCCATCTTGTTCCGGTAGACCCACCTCGTTCCAATGGGTTCTTTCTTTAACCCTGGAGGACAAGGAACAAGTTCCCAAACATTGTTTCTTTCGAACTGGTTGAGTTCTTCTTGCATAGCTTCGGCCCAGCTTGGATCTGCCAAAGCCTCGTCAATCTTCTTCGGTTCAATTAGTGATAAGAAGGTGACGTTCAAGCATTGATCACTTGTGGCTCTTCTAGTCTGAACCCCACTATCTGGATTGCCAATAATCTGCTCGATGGGATGAGCAGCAGTCCATTTAGTGACTAGGTTGATATACTACAACATCAGTGCAAGACACCTGACGATCTCCAACAGATGTAGCAACTAGAGGAGGATCAGTCCAAACTACTTCAATTTCATCATCAGTGTCAACTGGAAAGTTAACACGATTATCTTCAAACAAAGGTATATCTTGAAGAACTGGAGAAGCTTGAACTGGTTCTGATGTTGTTGTGGCACGTACATCTGATCCAATTACCAGTTTTTCAGGTAGGTTAAAACTGATAGAGGGATAAAATGAGGTATCACTGGAGCTCTTCTTTTCCTTAACTGGTTCCGAGACTTGATGACTGGAAACATTTTCTGGTGCAGTAACTGATTGATGAACTTGATCAGATACACCAAAATCTACTGGGACAACTGAAGATAAATCAAGGGTTGGTCTTTTGTTGATTGCTTCATTTGATTCATCGAATGTGACATGAATAGTCTCATGTACCTTTTGGAGTCTATAATTATAAACTCTATAGGCTTTTCTTATATCTGAATACCCCACAAAGACTCCTTCGGCAGCTTTTGCATCAAACTTTTCCAACTGACTAGAATCGTTTAAGATATAAACTGGACAACCAAATACATGAAAGTATCCAATATTTGGTTTATGATTCCTAAGGACTTCATAGGCAGTCTTTTGGTGTCTCTTGACATAAACTGACCGGTTTTGGGTGTGACAAGCAGTTGCCACAGCTTCAGCCCAAAAACAGGTGGGAAGACCAGATTCAGATAACATACTTCTGGCAGCTTCAATCAATGTGCGATTCTTTCTTTCAACCACACCATTTTGCTCTGGAGAACGAGCTGACGAGAAGTTTTGAGAAATGCCAGTGTCAGTGCAAAATGTCTCCAATTCTTTATTAATGAATTATGTACCATTATCACTTCTCAACTGACACACTTTCTTGGTATACTTGAGTTCAATTCTTTTGATGAGAGAGATAATTTCACCAGGTGCATCACTCTTTGATCTGATCAATATCACCCAACAAAATCTAGTGTATTCATCGACCACAACTAAAGTGTATCTCTTGCCAGCTTTAGTTTGAACATTCACTGGACCAAAGAGATCCATATGAAGCATGTGAAGAGGTTCAGTGATACTGAAATTCTGCCTGGTCTTGAAACTGGCGCTTTTCTTTTTGCCCATTTCACACCCTGGACATGGTTTCTCCTTTTTAAAGGAAAACAAAGGTATCCCGTCCACCAATTGCTTCCTTGACAACTTGTTGATATTTTTGAAATTAAGGTGGGATAACCTTTTATGCCACAGCCAGTTGGTGTCCTCATCAGCCTTGACATAGAAACAATGCTCTTTTGGAGCAGGCTCCATGTCCATGATGTACACATTCCCTTTTCTTGCTGCAATCATAACCACCTTCCAATCCTTGTTAAAAACAGTGCCTTGAGCAATATCGAACAGTACCCTATATCCATCATCACAAACTTGACTGACACTTATCAGGTTATATTTCAAACCATTAACAAATGCAACTTTTGTGAACTGGATCTGCCCATTGTCAACAACACCATATCCTTCAGTTTTCCCACTTCCATCATTACCAAATGTCACTGCCGGTCCATCACAAACAATGAACTCTTCCAGCAGGGGCTTACATCCGGTCATAGTTCGGCCAGCAGCGCTGTCCAGATACCAAATATTCTTCTTTCGATCGCCCTGCACACCCAAGCAAATAATTAGTTATTTTTGTGAACCCATCTTTTCTTGATGGGTCCACTAGACTCCTTCTGAGAAGTCCCATGAGTTTGACTTAGTGTAGAACTGGATGAAGAAACTGGAGGGTTCTCTCCAGCTTCAGGAGTAAAAACAATTGGTTTGAGTGGAACTTTATCCTCCTTTTCTTTTCAGAATTTGCTCCTTTTTGAGTAGATTGTTTTGTCTTTTGTTTTTGAGGAGGGGTTTTGACATTTTGTTTTTCAACTGAAGAAGATGAAGCTCCTTCCAAATTTTTAATTCTGGCAGTACAACTTTGTACCTGCCTTGACAAACATTGGAGTTGATTCTCCATTTTTAACAAAATGCTTTTCTCATCAGGCTGCTGGCCTATGGACTTGGGCTCAACGGGGGTTTTAGTCTTTTGAGTTGTGGACTCATTTGACTTGTGAGGTAGAGGATTGTCACCAGATTCCTTTTTAACTGGACCTTTAGCCTTCTTGGCTCCAGTTTTGACCTCAACAGGGTTGGTCTTAGTGGATTCAGATTTGGCAGGGTCAGAGGAATCATAAGGAGTTTCAACTCTAACAGATTATGGCATTTGGTGAATTGTGGGTAAAACAGCTGCCATCTGAAGATCACCAGATTTCCAGACAGTTTTTTGAGCATCAATGGTTTTTGAAAAAGCGTCATAATTTTTACCAGATGCTTGTACCCAAGAATTGATAACCATGTGTTCCTTTTCAAGATCAAATTTTAGTTTTTGGTTATCTCTTTCCAATGCCTCATTTTTCAAATCTGACTCTTTAAGAGCCAACTGGACACTTTGCAAATCATTTATTTGACCTTTCATGTTGTTAAATTCAACCAAAACTGTTTCCATGTATCTTTCACAGTCAGTTCTCATGGTTTCAACAAATAACAAGTCATCATTCAATGATTCAGCAATATCCAGTTTTAGTTCTGAATCTAACTCGACATCGTAATCCCTTACCTTCTTTAAAATGATGTCAACCCATCTTCCAGAAACAACATCATCTTTCACCACTGGTTGTTGATTTTCTAATGCCATGAAACACACATCTCTAATCTCTTCTTCATCATCAGATGAGTCATCAGAGAGTTCCCATTTTCCTTCAGTTTGAGCCAACATGCACTTGTTCTTTTCTTTCTCTTTTTCTTGTTCAAGAGACATGAGAGCAATCTGGGCCTTAAGTTTCTTGTATTTGGCCTTATAATCATCAGTTTTAACAAAATTTGGGACAATAGGACTAGTTTGGTTGTTCATCTGACTAGATCTGCATTCCTTCATGAAATGACCTTTCTTACCACATTTGTAGCAGATAAGATTAGCCTTATCCAGAGAAATTGAACTGGAAGCATTATTGGACCCATTAAATCGATTAGATTTATGCTTGAACCTATTAAAGGTTTTAGCAATCATGGCTACCAGATCATCATCGTCAGTTTCCTCTCAACCATTACTTAGATTAGTGGTTAGGCCAGAGTTCAGTAAGTTGTTTAACATTTCCTTCATAGAATGTAACTGGACATTCTCAGTAGACATTAAAGCAGCACAAGGTTGCCGAATAAAGTTGGCAACCTTGGAACTCTGAGCATGGTTTAAAGCATCTTGCTCAGCCAATATTCTTGCTGCATCATTATCTTCAGTGAATCTGAAGGCTCCATATAGGGAAGCAAGAGTATGGTTCTGCAAGGTCTTACCTTGTCTTAGGACAAGAACCATGTGTGCCCATTTGGATGGCAAAACATCACAAAATTTTTCAAGAAGAATATCATTATCCTTCTCCACTCCCAAGCCTCTAAGTTGATTAATTAGGCCAATAAATCTGGTATAAGTACCAGTTAAGCTTTCATTGGGAAGAGCAAAGAAGGATTCATACTTCTTGTTAAGAACAACCTTTCTGGTGACAATGGTGTCATTTCCTCCTTCAAACCGGAGAACTAATTCATCCCACATAGATTTTGCACTAGGAAATAGCACAAGTGTTGGAATTAGTTCCTCGGGAACAGCAGCAAGGATCATGTTGTTTAATCTGGTATCAAGATCAACCAGTCTGCGATCCTCGTCTGACCAATGTTCCTCAGATTTTTCCCTGGTGCCACTTCTCCTAGTAGGGTCGAGAAGAGGGCTAACACCACTGGACATGGGTATATATGGTCCATCCTTAAGGATTTTCAACATATACCTCTCTATCCCACTAAAATGCAAGAGCATTCTAGCCTTCCATGTACCAAATGTCTCACCATTCCCATCAAATTTGGGAACAGGAGTGTTGGAGTAATGTACATGAACATGGTTCGCTCTAGGAGTAGGAGGAGGAGGAGGAGGAGGGTTAGTATTTAAAGGAGTTATAACATTAGCATTAGATTCATTTGGACCAGAACCATTCTCACCTTCAGCAGCCATCGAAGTAGACCTAGGTTATAGAATTGAAACAATTCAACCTGCCTACTCTGATACTACTTGTAAGTCCCAACTATTGCTAGATGGGTGCTGAAGACACCTCTATGTCAATGGTGAGTGAACTTTGCAACACAATCAATTAATCTGGATATGACCAGTTTAGATTGATTGTGTACCAGGTTAACTGGAGTTAATATATAAAGGTGACAGAATGTGTAAGTAAAATACAATGCAATAATATAAATGACAAGTATATAAATTGGTGAGACAATATGTAATTTTCAAGTGTATTTTATTTATTGATTGTTTAAATAAAATACAAGGTTGTTGCGGAACCAAGATAATACAAGAATGTAAATATCCTAACAACCCATGAAATACAATTGATCTAAACTAGGAAATTCTCCTAAACAATCGAAACACTTAAAGTTTTGAAATGTTCCTTTTTGCGATTGAGAGAATATTGCACAAGTTCACTAATATTGCAGAATGTATGTATTTGCAAAGTTATGAAAACGCTTGTGCAAGGTCTCTATTTATAGTCGAAGATTGAGTATTGGGATCTCAACTTCGACATACAAATATGGTTGACAGCACACAAAAGTATTGTTAAATAATCCTTTGTGTGTGCTAAATAAAGTAAGACAAAAGGTTACTTTATTCAACCACTCTACATCTTTGCACTTTTATCCAGAGACAAGATTATTGTCCGGTTAAAAGGATGTAGTGTAAAAGGTCCTCCTCGTAATCAGTGTAAAGCTTTGTAAGAGCATTTACACTGGAGGATTCTCCAGTTGATTGATCTGGTAGATTGTCAACTAGGCTTCGCTGCCATTGTCAATCTCTGTCTTCCATTTATTGTCTTCGACTTCAACTGGAAGGTCTTCAGATTCTAGTCTTCAGATCTCAACTGAAGGAAGTCATAAGTTGCTAAAACTGTACAATGCAACTGGACTTCTAATATTTCGAACAATTCTGCATGCTCTCCAGATGTCGCTGGAGAGCTCCAGTTTATAGCTTAAACTGCACCTAACAACGCATATGGGAATCGTATGGATTTAATGGGTGGCGGTGTGCTACGGTACGGGCGAAGCCCTTGCTACCGGCGCCGGCGCCGTGGCTGGGTGGTCGGAGACGGAGGAGGAGGTGACGGCGGCGCCGGAGAAGAAGAAGGAGGTGGTAGCAGGCGGCTGTCTCGCCGGAGAAGAGAAAAAGGTGGTGGACGGCGGTTGTGTTGCCGGAGAAGAGTGAGAGAAGAGAGAAGAAGAGGATTAATCTCATCCATTGATTAGGATAAATCAAGGGTCAAGATTTGGTCCTTGGGTTTCACCAAAATTATAGATTCAAATGAACAATCCTCATATATATATATATATGTATAAATAAATATATAAAGAGAAAAGAAGAGAAGACCTTCAACTCTTATGAGCAAATAAATATTCTATTCCGATTAAAGTGCACTACTTAAAAATTACAGGCCTCAAAAATTAAAGAACGGTGGGGACGCCTACCGGACTAATACAAGGACGGGTTACAAACCCTCCAGTATGAAAAAAAAAAAAACAAAAAACAAAACCACGATTACAGTCGTCGGAACTATAGCCTGGACAATAAATCCAAGAGTTAAAATTACGAAACTGGCAACAAAAACCCGATAACTAACTTTAAACCGGATAAAGAGTCTGAGAACATAACTACGACCCAACCGACGAATCCGGACATATCTTTCAAAAATATTAAATTCTTCACAAGCATCTTGGTCGACAAGAGACTTCCCGGAAAGCGGATTCACCTTGGTCAAGTGGTGCACAAAAGGAATTACTTTTGTCATTACCTTCTTATACTTCACCTGCAGAGCGAAGAGTTCAGAAGGAAGAAGCTGCACCTGATTTTCCCTATTCACCATCCCATCTCGAGCGATCTGCAGCTGGACATCTTTCATATCAAGAGCGTGCTTCAAATTTTGAGAATCGGAGGAACGATCATCGGTAGAAACAGAGACGAAACCATGGGACGCGCCACCATCTTCAGAACATCGCTTTAGGATTTCCAGATCCGACTCCAACCGGCGAATTTTTATCATATCAACATACGACCTCACACCAAGCTTAAAGTTCTTACCAATAGTTTTTATTCGGCCATGCTTGCAGAAAACACTCCTCCTTTTTCGATAACCCCACTTCATTTATATAAGGAACCTATCAGCAAAGGTGAAAAACAATAAACCAGATCCAATTACTCACCTTATATTGGGGTAGGAGACGCACTACCACCGATTTACAAAAAGACCCATTAAAGACTAGCTCTAGTCCAAAACCGCCCCTTTTAAAAGCCTTCTTGAAGACAGCGGACTCCCAGGATCAGCTCCTCGGCAAAGACTAACAACACGATCTTGGCACATCATATTATTAGTCTGGGGGCTTGATGGTGTATCCACCGTCACCTAGGATAAAGCCTCACCCTAAGAAGACTAAGAGGTCACCCAGGGTATTACGTAGCCCGGGATAAAGAAGATTAACATAAGAAAGATACGATCATATCACCTCCTTAAATAAGGGAGATCGTTGCCAAAGATAAAAAAAAAATGCGTATGGAGACTTACTCTCCACGAAAAACCACTATAAAAGGGGGAAAACTTTAAATCATGATCATCATACTCATTACGAGAAAACCCTAAAAACATATACTAGATCTCCGGTAAAACCCTAAGAGATCTGGACACATCTAAACCGGCGTACAAGGGAGAAAAACTCCTACCAACAAGGAATCACCGTCCAATCCATCAAACACCTCCAAATCACTTAACCTGATCCGTTGTACAAACACTCTGAATAAAATCATCATGAGAGTAAGGACGACTTCACAAATTGGTTTAACCTAATCTTTGTATCAACACTCATGATATCGTAAGGGTTACGTGAATACCTATATATATACACACACATTATGAATCTTTATTAGTAAATTAGTGATGTTGGATGGCTTGTTTGTGTATTGGTATAACAATAATTCGAGATGTTGGTGCGGTTCAATCAGAATGTCATGTTCTAATAGGTTTTTTCTGAGCCTTGTTTTCTGATTCAGCCGTGCCAGTATCACGTATGACTATCTCAAAACTGTATGTCACACAAGTTCACAAATATTTTTCTTAGCAATCCTTAATTAGGTTTTTTTTTTTGTTCCTTTTCCATGACATTATTCTTAAAGTTTCATTAATCGGGTTCTAGTTATTTGTTGAGTAAACATCATGCAAATGCTGGTCTAAAGCATCTAGCTTCCAGGTATGATTTTGTTCTTAGTCCTCATTATTTTCGTGATATGTTTCTCATCTTTATGAACATTGAAAAGGGTTGAACCTTTTTACACTTAGTGCATATCGAATTTTATTTAACGGCAAATGTCCGTGGTTAATAGTTAGTTATCCACAAGTTAATAGTTATAAGTAAATGTGGGGATTTAAACCCAAGACCTCGAAAGAGACAAAGTCTTCCACCTCCCCTTGAACCACTAGATGAAGAGTTCGTTGTACAATGATTTAAAATGGATAAAGATAAATATTATATATGTTTTAAGAGTATTATAGTATGTATTTTGTGTAATATATATTGGTAAGGAATTTTACACATATTTTGGCATCATGAGTCATAAAAGGCAGTATCTTTTACGTACATTCTTGTCAATGTGGGGTTTTGTTATTTGTATTTTTGTTGATTTCTGTTGGTTTCATTAATTGTTATCATTTCAATTTAGATGTATTTATCTTCCATAAAAAGGGACATATCATTTTCCTTTAAACATCTGGTTCCCTTTCATCTCTTGATGTAAACTTAGTTTCTTCATAGTTTTAACTTTGTCTTGTCTACGATGACATCACATAAACAAAGAAAAGAAAGAAAGAAACCGTTCAATACCGCATTCCGCGAGTTTTGTGCCCCAATACCTTGATGGTGTATGGGGGTTAAAATGTTAGTAGACCTTACATCTACCTAAGTAGTGAGGCTGCTTTCATTTTCTACTTAAATGATAGAAAAAGGACCTCCAACCATTGCATTGGATAAGGATCGAACCCATGGGATGACATCACATAAGGAAGGGTTACTTTATTGGATTCAGGATTATCCGTTTTTTTTATTAATTACTAATCCATCTTAAACTTAAACATAATTTAGAGCCACCAAACTTAGAATCAGATTTGGGTTAGTTCGTCGGATTTTGAAACAGCCAAATAAAAAGATTTCAAACTGATTTAACTTATTTGGCTGATCATACTACCTAAATCCCAATCTAACAAGTTTAGCGATTTGTATAGGTCATTTTGGATAGACGGATAGCTATATGATGACATACCTAGCTTAAGCACCATTAACGCTAGTAAATAAGCCAAAGTCCACTAATGATAATTAACCTAATGCATAGCTGCGGTTAAGTACTACTAAGGTCGCAACCCATCCTATGCAGGTCGCAGCCTTATTGGTTACTTGGAAATAGCTATGGCCAGCTACTTAGGCCGTATCCCTCCTCCTCCTGGCCGCAGCCTGCCCGCTGCTTGACTTTAGGGTGGAGCTTCATGACGTCGGTTATAGCGACATCTAACAAACCCTGCAACAGCTTTGTCTCTTCCTCGCAAGGGACAAACGCTTACGTATAAAACGACACACCGAATAACGTCTCCCTGCAATACGAAAGTCACAACTTGGGACCAACGCATACATCTACCTGCAGGACGAACGTCATGGCTGGGGACTAACGTGTTGACCTATCCTCAACCCCTATAAATACCCCTTCATTGGCCTACTTCTAGGACCAATGAACAACACACAAAAACACACACACTTTACACTTGGTGGCGTGAGATCAACACCTTCATTTCATACCAACTGGGAATCGCCAACAAGTCCAAAACATTTCTCAAACCCTTTTTTCCATACAAGATTAACCCCAAGACCTTAAGTGAGAATCCTTGCTTAAACGAGTGGCGCCATCCGCAATATCTACATAATCTTGTAACGAAAATCAAAAAAAATGTCGGCAGAGGGCCCAACGGAGCCTCCGCGGTTCGACCCTCCTCAAAACGAGTCATCTGTAAACAGAAACTCGTCTCGCATAACACCAACGTCTGGGCAGATGGAAGAATTAGCCCCGTTGATGAGAGAATATCTCTGGAGGATGAATATGGATAGTGTACGTACTCGCCTGACTTACTCAGACGACAGTGAAGACGTGGATGAAGAAATAGAAATGGAAACACCTCTTCCGGGACCCCGTGGAAACAGTTCCGGAGCCAGAGTACACTTTGGCGATACACCGCAGAGACGTGTCAATGGTAATGCTAGAAACTTCCGGCCACAAGGTCCAAACTTACTACCTATGGCAGCTGAGCAAGTACACAACCTGGGGTAGACGTACAAGCCCACCTACCTTGGCTATGGCCAACCATAAGCCACACATAATGACCACTTCACTCCCAGAGTCAATATTTCACGCCGCAGCCTACACACAGCTCGCGGTGTGCTTATTGCCAACCTTTCACTCTGCAACCTACCGGACCACAACCGATGCATACAACCAGTACACATCCTCACCTCCAACCTACACACAAAACTTTAACCGATACCAACAACAGACAATGTTTACTAATCCAGCCAGTGGCAGTCTCAACCCTCATGGTTTCCAAACGAGCAAGACATGATGATCCAAACAGAGCTGGGACCGTTCGTACAATGGACTGAAGACTACCCGTTGCCACCCGGAGGATTGCCGAAGGGAATAGAAATGTATGATGGCAAGGGTGATTCCGACAATCATCTGAAGCACTTCAATGGCATGATCAAGATGCAACGTTGGAATGTTCCGGTTGCTTGCCATATGTTTGCTCTTACTATGAATGACGTAGCCCGCGCTTGGGTAGACGGACTACCGGTCGGGAGTGTAGTAAACTTTGAAGATCTTAAGAGAAAGTTCAGATCCCACTTCAGCCAGCAGAGGAAATACCAGAAGATCCATTTAGAAGCACACAACATAAAAAGAAGAAAAGGTCTAGCTGAAACAACACTCATCAAATGTCTAGCTGAAAGTCAAAAGATATCCGGTTTCGTGCACGGACTGAGATTCAAGCCATTGGTCGAATTTTTATCTACCGACCTCCCACAGACATATACAGCTCTAACTGACAAGACACGTAGTTTCTTACATGCAAAGGACACGGCTGGTAATTTGGGAGGGGCGGAGCCAGTAGAAGGAAGTCCGTATTTCAATCTGCAGCCTTGTGGAAGGGGCGGGGGACAAGGCCGGAGGGGTTGTGGAGGTAGAGGACATCACTTCTCTCCATATCAGCGAACGCAGGATCATGCGCCTGCTAATCATGGCACCCTGAATAATACACAAAGACCCCCACGAGATGTATTAGCTGCAAAAAGATCACCACCAAAGCCAAGGTCACAACAGCGGGGGAAAGACATGAGCAAATTCTATGATTATCATAATGTTCGCGGTCATGACACAAATGATTGTAAAGTATTCAAAACCAAGGTAGAGGAAGCAGCCAAAACTGGAAGGCTGGCCCAGTTCTTAAAAGGCTTGAAAGAGCAAGGGCCAAACGATAATAAAGGAAGGCAAGACAACACAGATGCTCAAGCAGCAAGGCCGGAGGTAATGGAAGCACCTATAACCATGATAATTGGTGAAGTTCGACGAGAAGAGCAGATACCAAAAAAAAGTTAGCCATGGAAGTTGGTGGCGATCAGTTTCCCGCTTATTGAAGAGAAAAATGCATCAGATGACCCAATTGTGATCCAAACGATCATAGGGAAACACCAAGTGAAAAGAGTGCTTGTAGACACTGGAAGCGGGTGTGAAATCATGTACGACTATTGCTTCTAAAAATTATCGCCAACTCTCCAAAAGTTAAGGAAAGGCTCAGCAAGTTCCTTAATTGGATTCTTGTGGTAAAGAGCATGGTCAGAAGGTGAAGTAGCTCTACAAGTAACTGTGGGAGATTGGCCGAGGCAACGTATGTAAGTGTTAACGTTCACCATCATCCGGGCCGACTCCCCATATAATGTCATCTTGGGGAGGGTAGCCATGAAAAGAATGGGAATAATCCCCTCCTCAACTCATGCTACAATCAAATTCCCAACACCGCTAGGCATCGGATATGTGAAATCAGAGCTACTTTTCAATCGATATTGTGCTAAAGTAGAGCCGCAAGACGTAGCCTTGGATAGGCCGCCAACTCCCAACAGAGTACAAAAGAAAGCTGAAGGAATTACTTGAAAGAAACAAAGATGTATTCGCATGGACGCCATCTGACATGACCGGTGTCCCAAGGCAGCTAAAGATAGGAAGTGAAGTATTTGATACCCAACACAAGCTAAATGCGCGACCGCACATGGAGCCAGTAAAACAAAAAAGAAGAAGTCTAGCCCCGGATAGATGCAAGCCGCGCAAGAGCAAGTAGTAGACTTGGTCAAAGCAGGTATCTTGAGGGAAGTCAAATATCAAAGATGGGTAGCCAACCCAGTTATGGTGAAAAAACATGACGGAGGCTGGAGAATGTGTGTCGACTTTACGGACATTAACAAGGCTTGCCCTAAAGACTACTACCTACTACCAGAAATCGCTTGGAAAGTAGAATCATTGGTGGGATTCAAGTTGAAGTGTTTTCTTGATGCTTACAAAGGATATCACCAAATACAGTTGCACCCTGATGATGAAGACAAGACAGCATTTTACACTGCTGGGGGCATTTACTGCTTTAAGAAGATGCCCTTTAGGTTAAAAAATGCAGGTGCAACATATCAGAGGCTAGTAGACAAGGCATTTGGAAAGCAAATCGGGCATAATCTGGAGGCTTATGTAGATGATATGGTTATCAAGAGTAGAAGTGAAGAAGACATGTTGATGGACATTCAAGAAACCTTCAAGACAATCCGAGCCATAAACATGAAGTTGAATCCAAAGAAATGCACCATCGGAGTGGAGGAAGGCCAATTTTTAGGCCACATTATCACAAAGGAAGGATTCAAAGCAGATCCAGAGAAAGTAAAAGACATCCTCAATCTAAAACCACTAAGTAGCCTGAAGGAAATACAAAGTCCCAATGGAAAGCTTGACAATGAGGTAAGTACTCCATGTTTGACAATGAGGATTGAACGTTCTGATTAGGCATTTATCCTTTTTGTAGGGTAGTGGGTCTCATTTGCTGATGTGGCAAATGTCCCCGCTAAGGAGTTATAGGCCTCACTTGCTGATGTGGCAAGTGTCCTCTAAGGAGTGTTATTCCTAGAATTTGATAGAGCTAGCACAGATTGAGGTGCCACATGGGTTTGGATATCAGCAAGTTCATCCTTTGTGGGAGTTATTTGCTGATATCTCACATCAGTGAACCTGACACGTCGTTTAATAAGGCGATCATGCTGATCACCCTTGTTGTCAGCATGAGCAGGTTCCCGTTGAGTAGAAGAGGACTGAGCATAAAAAGGTTGCTGCAAGACTGGTTCCACTCGCTGAGGAGTGCTATAGTCGTATGGCGTAGCAACAGTGCTCCTTTTAAAGGGTTCAGCAGGTTTTCTGGATAGCTGCTGAGGAGCAATGTCCCCTTTAAAAGTTATTTGAGGAGAGTATTGACTCCTTCCTTCATGTAGCATAATGCCAACAATAGGGAGATGAGAGAACATGTTATTGGAGCTGGTTATAGAACCAGTACCTTGAACATTTGTGGAAGAGGATGCACTGGTGGAGGAAGAAGTAGCACCATTATCCATTTCAGCATGGTAGTCACTTTGTCCCTTGACAAAGTACCACTTTTTCATCTCATCAGTAGAGATAGAAGCTGAAGAAGAGGGAGGAATAGAGATTTCTGGTTTAACATCATCTTTGAAGGAGTCAGCAAGTGAGACAGCAACATCAAAATTGCCACCAATCACTGCTTGTACTTGAGCAGGAACTTGTTCACTCAGGCACTGATGACGAAATTTAGAAGCTTTTGACCAAGAGGTCACAATCTTCTTTAGATTTGAGACTTCAATCTTGAGTTTTTCATTCTCAAGTTGGAGTTTTTGGGTCATTAACTCATGAGATTGAAGTTCAACATGAACATTTTTCAATTTCAAGAGTTTTTCAGATTTTTCACTTAACTCTGCGCCAGCATAGTTGAGTTTTGCTTGAAGTTCAGCACGTAGAGTTTCTACAAACTGAAGATCACAAGACAATGACTCAGTGATTTTAGTCTTGTCAGTTTCATAGGAAGAAAGCAGAGAGTGTACCTTTTTAACAGTCATATTTACCCACTGACTGGAGGAGACTTGATCTTTTGTCAGTGCATCACCGTCAGCGAGTGCCATTAGGCACATGGTGTCAACATAATCATCATCATCTGACTCATCTGAGTCAGCCCAATCATGTTCTTTAGCAGCAAGTCCTTTTGCTGGAGTTCTGGCCTCTTCTGTTACAGCCATCTTTGCCTTAAGCTGATAGTATTTATTCTTGTACTCATCAGCAGACTTAGAAGAATTAGCTTTAGGAGCTGCTGGAGTGGGAATAGAAACCCTGCACTCCTTTTGGTAGTGGCCTTTTCTGCCACACCTCCAGCATTCTTCCTGTTATTTATCAACAGGAGGTTTGAAGGGAGCAACCGTTTTACGGTTGTTCCACCTTTTGGAGTATTTTCTACCAGCAACTAGGGCAAATCCCATGAAATCATTAAACATATCTTGTTTCTCTTCATCATCCAGCTCATCAACAAGAGTTTGAATGGGTGTTGGAAGATTTGAAATACTGGTGCCATCATAGAGATCGATGGACTCAGTAGAAACAAGAACCAGAGGGTCAGAAAAAGGATGGGAGGACATGCTGATAGAAGTAGAAGAAGTGTCAGCATGTCTTCTGGTATCAGCAGAGGCTCGAATGTTTTGAGCCAATGCTCTCTCTTCAAATTGAAGAGTACCAAAGAGTTCTTCAAGATCAAAATCTTGAATTTTCTTTGTGGTACAGAGAGTCTGTCTCAAGTTTTGCCACTTAAAAGGGAGAGAGTCAATGAATTTGTGGCATACCTCAAAATTATCATGAGTAATGCCGACATTAGTCATATCATTGAGCAACCCTTTAAAGCTAGTGTAGGTGCCCTCAAGACTTTCATCAGGAAGAGAGAAGAAATTTTCATAGGCCCTTTTAAGGTCTATTTTCTTGATTTTAATAAGGTCAGCAGAACCTTCATAGGTGCTGACCAGTCTATCCCATACTTCTTTTGAAGAGGGATACTTGATGACTAGCTTCATGATTTCAGTAGGAAGAGTGACAACAATCATGTTTTTAAGCCTAGCATCGGGATTTACAAGCTTTCTTTCTTCATCCGTCCATTGGACCTCTGGTTTTACCAGGTCAGTGATTATCTCAGGAGCTTCAGGTGTAGCTCCTGGAGTTCTTTGGACGTACATCGGCACATATGGACTCTCAGTTAATATGGTGATTAAATAGGGTTCCACACCAGAGATGTGAAGAAGCATTCTCTCCTTCGAAGACCAAAATCTTTGGGCTCAAATTTTGGAGGTGTAGACACATAGCCAAAGTCACGTGTGTTCACTAAGCTGGGAACAGAAGACATGTTCTTGTTTTAGAAGATTTTCAAGAAAAGTAAAAGAACAGAGTTTTAATGTAAACACAAGGAGGCAAACAGATCTTGTTCCAATGATTTAGGAACCTGGATCTGATACCACTTAACAGTCCATGAATGCACAACTTATGTTATAGTTAAGCTAGACAAGAAAGTAAATAAGAAGATAAACAACAAGAACAATGGCAAGTTCAATTGTAATAAATCAATGCAAGTATAATCATATGTATCATTGATTAAACGATGAATACATGGTCGATCTTACAAACTTGACTTATAAGAAATACAAATGAACAATGTAAATTGCTAAGTCTAGACACACTAAAAACTTGAACAATTTTACAATAGAAAATACAAGTGACACACACTTTCAAGGTGACTAACACACTTGATACAATGCGGTTGTGTTGCTTTATATAGAGGAAGAATTAGGGCAACACAGCCTTCCTTTGATGGTGATAGATGGTGGTTGTCGACGTCCCATTAGCTCCTTGTACTTCCATGCAGGAGCCCTTGTCTTTTTTACCAAATCGGGTATAAGAGAGAACCCTTGAATTGGTCCCAACTGTACCTTAGCCATACAAGTCAAGTTACAATTGGAAGAACCACCATATGACTCTTGTCTTCATCTAGTTTAATTTCTTCCCGCCATGACAAACATTTGGGCAGCATCCAACCCACTGAAGAGAGTCACTGGACTCGCTAAAGACTTGCTGACGACACATGTCAGCGAGCAAGTGTGGTCAGCGAATCCAAGACTCAAACAGAGTATCTTCCCTTTTAAATTTTCAATATCGGCTCAAATTTTCTCCCAACAATCTGCTCAGTTTTGCCACATCATTGTGTCTTTCTTATCAGTTTTGCAACCTCAATTCTTACCTTGCCAATAAGGTTGCGCCCAATGGTGAATAAATCAGTTGCTCATCACATTTGCCGCATCAACACTTCGAAACTAACACACCCCCTGCCAACAGCAAGTCAGCAACTCATCATTTCATTTTCTTCATTACTTAAACAAATAATATGAAACACATATGTTAAAAAAAACAAACTCATAAACCACAATAATAAGAAAAAATGAGTCTAAGATATGTTTGGGAACAAATTAGGGATAATATGCCATGACTGCAATTTATCAAAAGTTGTAATGTATCCGAATTTTACCATCTTTTGATTTTGCACCATTGATTAATCTCCAAAATATGGAAGTATCATCAAGATCAGATTTAGCCATCTCAAACTTGGATCTAACAATTTATCACTGCCTTTAGATAAGGTTTAATTGGCCGGTTTTGTCGGTTTTCATTTACGGGAAATATGAACAAGGACCAACTTAAGCGATGATATTAAAATTTGACAACGTTTGTCGATTATAGACATACTAACAAGAAAATTAAACGGTGATCGAGGGATTAGGACTAGCTCTTGTCTGTTAGTATATGATCACGTAAAATAAACGTATGTCCGGAAATGATTTAAGCCTACGGGTCACACAAAATGACACGGTAAAAAAGTAAGTAACTGCTCAGTGCCGCCTTCCGCGGGTTTTTGAGCCCCAATACCTCGACGGTGTTTGGGGGAGGTTAAGATGTAGACAGACCTTACCCCTACCTAAGTAGAGAGACTGCTTCCAGTTTCTACCTAAATGGTAGAAAATGCCCTCCAACCTTTGCATGGGATGAGGATCGAACCCATGACCTCTGTCTCCAGAGGCAAGGGTGTTTACCATTGATCCAACCATGCTGCTTTTAATTAATATATTAGAGTAATATATTAATTAGTTTGATCACAAAATAATTAATTTAAATAAGTTAAAAGGTTAATTGTATTTAATTAATTAAAAGGAGGTTAAATGTGAAATAAGAAATTTATAGTTGGGCTCTAATTCCTTATAAGGGTGCCGAAAATTCTCAAGGGTTTTGGCCTTGAGATTACTTGTTCACCAGGTCTAAAACCCTAAGAATTAATCCTATAAATAGACGCTTAAGTCTAAGGGTTTTATGCAATTCAATTCACAAAATTAATTCTCTCCTCTCTTCCCTATTTCTTGATTTCTTGGCTTCAGCCGAACTCCCGAAAGAAAAGGGTTTTCGGGTTTAGGCTGGTTTGATTATTAGGGATAAAAACAAAGGGTTGTTCGGTTCGTGATCAGGGTACTAGCATACGATATAAGAGGTGTCTAGTGTACGATCGTAGAGGGATTTACTTCAAATCCTTTTAAAGTTTCTTTACTTTATCATCTACATTAAGAGATATTCTTTAATCCTATTTCAAGGTTAATTATTTGATTATATTCTTTTATTTGCTTTCGTTACGTACACGTAAATAATGATATTTAGTTATATATTCCAAAGACTTTGTCAGTTAGATCGGACCAACAACAAATAAAAGGGTGGACTTAAAGGAGACTGACCTACAAGAACCGAGTTAAATGCCAGATTAAAAAAAGTCCGGTGACCACCAATACTGATATAATGGTCGGATAGAAAGAGGGTGACCCGGCCACCATACGCTTGTCAACACTGGTCGGTTAACCGACGATTGAAATCGCCAAACGAAACTGACAATGGTGCATGATGGTGTCACCTAAAGGACAAGAACCAACCAAGGAGGCGACGAAACCATTGAGAGCAATCAAATTGTTGTCGTAATGATTTTTACTCAATAAATGGAAAATGAGAAGTCATGATATTGTTGGTACGTAGAAATGTAGAAAGTTGTCTAATTTAGCAGCCAGTTTTATAAACAAAACGAGAAACACGCTACCATTGCCGTAATACTATTTAACAAACTTAACAAACTTTAAACCAATAAAAATCACAAAGATAAAACTGTTAATTAATTAATCAAAAGCCTAATAACAAAACTTAAAAAATATCATAAACTATGAATACATACAGTAACTATCGATATACTTTTTGTTTACTTTTTTGGTCGCCCCGTACAACGTACGGGGTTTAATCTAGTAACCAATATGCAAAAATGATATTGAATATATAAAGTTTCTGAATATATGTACACACAAAGAATAGGAAACAACAAAATGGTCTTTTCTAGAAATTCTCCTCTGGAATGCTGGATAAGTTGGGCTTCCATGCATGCTGATGGTGATAATGGTCGTCACAATCATGGATATCGAATTGTTCACTAGAATCAATTAAACGATCCAATAATTGATCCATAGGTATATCATGAAGATTCTCAACCTTACCCAATAATTCTTCTAGCTTCTTTTTGCTCAATTTAATCTTCACTTCTCTAGTTTTCCCATTATTATTGCTGCTGCTATTTCCATTTATAGAAACCGAGGGACTTTTCGAATGGTTTTTGACCTTTTCGTCTGCTAAAAGACTTTCTTTGTGTTCAAGATTGGGGTCAGAGTAGTACACCCATTGATCATTTTCATCATCATCAGCCCAAACCAATCTGGATCGTCCTTTTAAACAACAGTTACCCATCGATCGATCGAGACGGCTAAATGATGACCGAGAATGTGACCGGCAAACTCGAGTGTTGTTGGTTCTAATATACAAAGATTAATTTGATGAATTGAGTTGAATAGAATGGAGGAAGAATCATTGGGTTAGTTTGAAATGTATATATATACTGATCGATATACATATAGTGTGATTTATATGGGGGAGGGTGAGGTAAGGGAGGACCTAGTAAAGCAATTGAGGTGGAGGGTTAGTTGACCAAAGAAATTAAAGGAGGCTACGTGGCTCCATGTTGAAACTGCTTTGACGGGTTCCATTTTAACAAGCCATAGCTTGGTGGCTTGGCTTGAATCAGTCAAGCCGGCTTAATTAATTATATTTTTAACTTCACGTACTTGTAGTCTTGTAGACACGTATAACTTATTATATCTTCTAATATCTATCTAATGTTAATAGCGTCGACGAATATTTTAAAAGGTATAATGTTGCCAGCATTATCTATCATAATAAAATTATAAATTTTCCAGGATATAATATTATGTTAGCTAGTATTAATATTGACACAAGGAAATGAATATCTGTATGAATTGATATCAGTTTGTGTTTAATGTAACAGTCGTATGCTAATATTGTTTTGGAAGGTGCAATAGGGTCTAAGAATGAAATAAAGTTTGATTAAAGTGAAAAGATCGGGAAACGAACACTACTGTCATCATTTTACACAGTTTTTTAAGCAACCGTGTAAAATAAGCATAGACAAGTATCCAATTTTGTAGTAATATACGATAAATTCAAATAGTTGAATTAGGTTTGAATAATTAACTTATAGAAAATGATACGAGTATTATTTATTCAAATTTTCTGTAATGAAATGACATAAACTTAGTGGATAATAATATTTGACGCCGAGCCGAACTTGGAAAAGAAAAGCACGAGTAATCGTCTGAACGGCATAGTGTGAAAGGTATATAACTTTGGATCTTCAGGAAATGTTGCTATATTCATATTGAAATCTTTAGAACTACTATTTGTCTATTTTCTTATTTGTATATTACTGTATTACTTTTATGATAGAAAAAAATATTCAAACTGTAGAATAGTTTTAATTTCAAAAATAAACACAACACTTATACATAAGTAAATAACTGAATATATCTACAATAACACCGTCCGACAAACTCCCTCCCTCAGATAAATAGTAAATCAGTATGTTTCGTCTGTTATGGATTAATGATTAAGCAGACTGCAAGCTTGTTTCTTTTTTCATGTTTTTCCTTTATCTATTTAAAAAAAGTAATGTCTCAATTGTATTGGTGGGATAATATGTACTCCGGTATATATCTTCCTCGGTTCTATTAGAAATATTCTATTTTGATTTTTTCATTTTTTATTTATAAACTTTAACATTAAATATAGTTTTTTGTGTTATATGAAAATTGATGAAATTTATAACAAGAAAAACATTTCTAACACGCATTCAATTAATGTAACATTCATCAACTATAATCTAACATAAACAAAATTATTTATGATGAAAGTTTCAAACTTTAAAACATGACATGGAATGATGGAACTTATATAGGTAATATTTATACTCGTGATGTAGTATGAACTTATTAACCTTATATCGATTTGCCGTCACAAAGTACATACGGGGAAAAAATTATTTGTCGTTGATTGTTATATCTCATTTTTAGTCAAGTATACATTCTAGTTTAGGTGAGAAAGTTTACATGATTCAGTTATCAAAAATGTTAGGGGTAAGAGTGTAATCGACAAAATATATCGGCAAGAATTGACAGATCGGCTCACTACACCCTACACTTTGGCAAAATTCGGCAAGAACCACCGGCAACTTCAATCGGCCAAGAATAGCCGATGCATGTGAACGTTGGACATCTTGAAAATGGTGATGTTGACTGTTCACTTTGGCGAAATGGTGTGACATATTATTGATAATAATAATGAAATAATATATCCTTCTTTTTGCCGGCTCCAAATTGCAAACTACAACCTTCTTTTTGGCATAAAGTTGGCTAAATTTGGTATATTTTTGTTATGTCACATGTCGAATTATAAGTTTACACTAGAATAAAATAAGTTTACACTACAACTTTGCCCTAGAATAAAATAAGTTTACACGACAATTGTCCACGTATGATATCATATCTGCTGATTTGTTTAGGGGCGTACTATTGACACCAAGGAATTTGGCTATTGACTCCATACCTTAAAAGGGGCGAAATTCGCCCCTTCTGCTAGTGACGGTCAACCTTTATTCAACGTCATTAATTAAATTTGACTTTTACCTTGGGCAGAAGGGGCGAAATATCTTGGCCAGAAGGGGCGAAATTCGTCCCTTTTGAGTATATATTTAAATTCCTAATCCATACATATTAAAGGTGCGTAAAAACCGATCCGAAAAACCAAAAATAGAAATAAAGATAAAACTGAACCAAGAAACCGAAAACCAAATAAAGGATTGGTTTGGTTTTGGTCTTCTAGAAACCGAAAGGATCGGTTCGGGTTTCGGTTTCATACATAAAACCGAAACGAACGGAAATTATATATGACTTAACTTATTATATATTTGTGTTCTAGTGTTAATATTTAGTACATGGTCTTTGGTTCATTCAAACATTAAAGAAGAATATGTGGAAGTATCAATATACTCACTCATGATATACCCATACGGAGCTTTAGCTCCGTACCCGAAGCAAAATACGAAGTCATCTTCGTACAGGTAAAAACACTTATACCCATAACGGAGCTCGATCTCCGCTTAACATGACTACCCCGGAGCCCCAAAGGTAACGAATACCCAGCTCCGAGGAGATATACAAGAAAGATCAGATAAAGATCTTTCCCATGATAATCTTATTAAACATATATCGAAGCTCCTATATACTCGGACACAATTTGGTAACAAGATTACCACAAATCTCCTCAAGAAGGAAACAAGATATTCACAAAGGAGGAAGAGATTTACCCTAATTCTCTTACCAAGTTACCATCCTCTCCAAGTTATTTACCCTCTATATAAATAGAGGACGAAGCCTCACGGCAAAAATATAATCAACAATACATTCGATATACAAAAGCCTACAAATCATTCATAGTTTATTCGACCTTCGTATAAACCCTAAATAAAACCCACAAACCCTAAGTCGAACATAACGACTTAGGACCAATAAATCATAGGCATAAAACGGTCTCCGAGCCTCTGACCGTAAGAGAATCACTGATAAACACCAACAACCACACTCACACATCCGGTTGGACCATAGTGCGATTATTTGATCAAACACTCGTTATGTTTGAAAACGAGAACATGATTATAATATTATTATTCATGCAATCTTCTTTCACTGTTGTTAATATCTTTGAAAGTATATTCTGGTTGTTTAGATTAATGCAGCCATTATGGTTCTTTTATCATCAATACTCTTATTTATACTATCTCCGATTTGAAAAACCAAAAACTGAATCAACGGATTGGTTTGGTTTCGGCTTCAATTTCATATATAAAAACCAATGGTAAAAACCAAACCGACTTAAGTAATACTATGTCCTTACGTGTTCTTCTTCAGCCAGAGATAAACGTCTAGCAAACGCATGACCATACACATCATCTATGTCATAATATGTGTATGATATATCACATTTACTCTCCAATCATATGCCTTTGAATAATGACCATGCAACTTGAAAGGACAATTACATTTTTTCAATAAAACTTTTTTTGATGTTCGTCCTCCTCTTACGGTATACTCTACCACCATCACACATGAATAATACCATAGAAATATCATCGCCTGCTTTTTTGTTTGATCTACCCTTGACTAGGAAATAAAACAACATTTTATATAGTTATGAGTTATGACACTATTACACAAATGTAAATAGGACACCCTAAATAAAATCCGTTATTCTTATTGACTGGAACATATTACAGCCACCTAAATAGAACCCCCCAAATGGAGCCCGCTATCCTTATTAATTAGGTCATATTAAGGCTACCTAAATAGAACAGCCTAAATAGAACCCGTTTTTCTTATTAACCGGGACATATTAAAGGCACCTAAACAATAACCCTAAATAAAACCTGCTTTTTTCAACACCGGTCATATTAAAACCACTTTTAGGAATCCTAATGAAACCTCAAGTTAAATAGAATTTGATTTTTGGTGTAAGACCATGGCCAACGTCCCGCCCTATTTCTTCTTAAATTTTTTAAACATTGGTCTTTCCCTCCCTCAAATTAGATTTTCTCAAAATCAAAATCATGCCCTTAAAAAAAATCAAAATCATACAGACTAGCTATCTCTATCTTCCTTGACTCCTTTTAAGCCCATTGAATTAAAATGTCTCGTTGAGCGTTCTCTCACAATCATGTATGTCTTTTTTATCTTTTTCAAATTAGCCTCCATTAATTATTAGGGCTGATATTGTCAGATAAAAGGGGCGAATCTGTGAATGTCTTTCGTTCTTTCTGCCCTTAAATTGTCGGATAAAAGTGACATACAGGTAATAGGGGTATGAGAAAAATTGTTGAAATTGTGTGAACTTTCGTTGACCCGACTACCATATGTCTTCGGATCTTTGAGCCTGTAGGGTCATACACAATTGAACATATATAATATTTAACCATAAAGCTACAGAATGATATTTGATCATTTACGCATTTAATTAAATAGTTTTAATTAATTTATACGTTTATAAATTAACGCGAGTTAATTGAGGATAAACGGATAAAACGACAACCATTATTTATAGTAGTCGATTAAAGTTAGTTTTAATTGATTGATAAATAACTTATTAATTAAATGAGTTTAATTTATTAATTGAGTTAACAGGTTGGATAATTAATAAATGTCCATATTTAATTAATAGTTAATTAATTAAATAAGGAAAGTCCGGTCTGACCCACATATTCTCATGGGGCGGTTCTAGATCAATCCTAGGAGGGGGAGGATGAAATTTGCAAGGGATTTTTAGGGTTTTTGGTTTCATAATTTGATTAGAATACTTCCCTATAAATACCTTATGAAATCCCTAATTAATTCATTTATTCATAAATCCTTAACACAGACATAAAGGTGAAAATCTTATTTCTCCCTTTTGTGTGTGTCAAACAAAACATCCCAAAATAAGCAAAACCCCAAAATTGTTTTAGCTATAGGGGTTCGAATTCCACTAGGTGGAATTGTAAGGATTTCGTTTGTTGTGGTCGTAAGCTTCAAGGTGTCTAGCAGATCCTTCGTTAAGACATTGTTCGTGTATGCACTTACGGAGGGTTCCACACTTGGAATCTCGTTTCCGAAATCTTCCACATCACGAGGGATCTTGTCTACCGCAACGAGGTCAGTTTTGTATTTATTAAGTTACTTATATTGCATTGCATGGTGATCTTGGTCCGAGATGTTAGAACTATTAAATGTCTCTTAAAATATTACCACACGTTTTTAATAGTTGCTAATAGTTTATTAACACGCTTCCGCTTAGCAATTTGATTTGTATTTTAAAATTTGTTTTAAAACTGGGTCGTTACCCGACCCCTTTTATGTTAGCCGATTAATGAAATCCCAACAAAAGTGTGGGGTCAGATGGGGCAAATTTCGCCCCTTTTGCTTATAAATTCCCCCCTTCTGCTCAAAATTTTGCCCATTCTGCTCTGACATATCAGGTTGAAGTGACGTAAAGTTGACAACATTAAAATAAAAAATGTCAGGTCAAATGAGGCGAAATTCGCCCCCTCTGCTCTTAAAATTCGCCCCTTCTGAGAGATGTCAATAGAAAAAAAAAGGTATCAATAGGAAGCCCCTTTGTTTATTTAAAAAACGATTGCCGAGTAGCCGACCAGCTTTTCTGCCCATAAATCCTGTTTTAGCTTTACTATATTTTATACCAATTCAAAGACAAGTTTGTTGTCATATTAAATTTTCTATAAACTAGTTAAACTAGTTCTACAATGATCACATCATCATTCAGTTTACCATGTCAAGTTAAAGAAAATATCTAGAACATCATCTGTTTATCTATGTCGCCCGGAGTAAAAAAATATCTTAAACTAATACAGGCAATTTAACATATATATATGATGAATCATCATATAGAAATTATTTTTCACTGAGATTAGTTACAAATCCTAATCAACGTTTCCTTAAAGTTTAATTTGATAAATTCCTTGATGAGTTAGGAATAAAATCTTTATTTTATCAATTTTTTTGGATAAATCTGAGTGATAAACCTTAAAATGATAGAAATAAATGTTAATTTCTTTCATTGAATTTTTATCATCAGTTTTTCTTAGAAACCGTTATCGATCCATGACACCATGGTTTAGTTGCAACTTTTGGTCCTTTTTAGCAGTATTATCTATTGGCATCCGTTAAATGCTCCATATGCCGTCATTGTGGTCATATTCTAGTTGTTTTGGAGTTTTTTACTTTGTGATTTTTTTTAGAAGATCAAAAGTTTGAACCTACCACATGTAAATATGGCGAGGGAATGTTAAGAAAGCTATACTCATCTACACATGAGACAATAAACTCTTTGGGGCATTGCCCGCTATGATTCGAACCCGACATGAATGCACCAAAGTTTGAATCGTTGGTCACTTATCCGTTCTGCCTTAAAATAAATTAGAAAGGTGCGGCGGTGACAGGTGGTAGTGGCGTGCGGCGATAACGGGTGGTAGTGGCATGCGGCTGTAACGGCAGTGGTGGAGGTGATAGTGGCGATGGCAATGTAATGCCGTCGACAATGGCAGTAACGAATGTTAGCGTGCACGCGGTAGCATCGACGGTGGCGGTGGTGACGGTGGCGGTGGCGGCGATTGGTGGTGATGGTGGCGCCAACAAGTAGTGTAAGTTATTAATATAATGTGGTTTTGATAAAGTGTATAATATTGAAACTTAAAATTCAATGACATGAGATTTGCTGTATAAATTAATACGAGACAATAAAGTACCCGTGTATTATGGCGGTGAGATGGTGGGGGTGATAGGTCATAGAGTATAATAGATAATAGGAGGTGATTGGTTATAGAGTGTGTTAGCCAAATGCCTTGGCCGTTCGGGCTCCGCCCTTGAATTTAAAAATTTGTCGAAAGTATATCGAATGACATATCTAATGAAAGAGAATGAAATTTAAAGAACACCTATAATTTTTATAATTTATCAATATATAGTTTTTGAAATAAAAGATTTTGAATGAATTAGAAGAATAAAATAATTAATGAAGGAGAGAGAAAAATAAATGATTGAGATTTGAGGAGTGAAAAAAAAATGAGTGGTTGAGATTTATTTTAAAGGTATTATTTGAATGTCAAATTTTAAAAAGTTGAAAGTTCAAAAATGGATTTGTTTTATAATATAGTATAGATATAGATAGATACTTAGATTATAGTTTGCATTTGTGTGGGTTGAAATTGTTAGGGGTATTTTGGGTACATTAAATAAATGAATGTAAAGAATGTTGAATTTGTGGGGGGTGATTTAAGTATTTAAAAATCTTAATTAAATAAGGAGAATGATTGAATTTGTTTTATAAGGTATTATAGATATAGATATAGATGATATATATGTCTCTCAGATAAATCAGTGTCATTTTATAAAGGAACCACTCTTGCAATCAACTCGAATTCAAACGTTCTACCAAATACACCTAATACCCTTATTAAATGCATCCTGCCACCTACAAGTTTTTATTTCCAAAGTTTTATATTCGTAATTTTGTAGAGTAAACTAGCTAATTGAAACGACTCGACTCAATTTAGGAAAATACGATTTTTTAAATTTTTTTTTTTGTTTTGGCCGTAAATTTATGATCCATGGCCGTAAATTTATGGCTTAAAATACATCTAGCCGTAAAATTTGCAACGTAATTTGCTCTTGGATTTTTTTCGTCCCTGTTTGAAAACAACTCAAAATTGCAAGGGCCGTAAATTTACGCTCCCATGTAAATCAATGGGCCGTAAATTTATGGTCAGGGACCGTAAATGTATGGTCTGACCTGCACATTTCCATTTTAGCCAAAAATTCATATTTCACTTTCAATGCTTCAAATTCTTTAAACCAAAACACCAAAATGAGTAAAATTATATATTACAACATAATTGATAGTCCAAAACCTTAACCATTGAAATATACATTAAAACGACCAAACGGGTCATTCGCCCGTAGTTAACAAAAGTGGCAAATGGGTGATTTAACCCTTTTTAGTTGCATACATAATTCAACAAAACTAATGACTTCCAAAACATAATAATATATTTGTTTTACCAAAAACAACAAGTATCAAGAGCCAAAATGTACCAAGGAATTGTCTACACCATTACCCAAGATGTCAACCTTCAAAAGCAATAATCAACAATCTTCTATCTTAGCTTTACTTGATCAACTCCTTCTCCTTGCTACTACCACTTCCTATAAAAGTTAAACAACTAAAAATGTAAGCAATAAAGCTTAGTAAATGCATATATGTATGGTCAAAATATCTATATAACTATAACACAATAAAAGCACTTGAGCCATTCAATTAACAACCAAAACAACAATATCAAATCATGATCATATTACTTCTACTTGACCAAGGACATATGCTAGTAGGTATCTCATCATCTACTAGTCTTATACTCAATGTATGCTAGTAGGTATATCATCATCTACTAGTCTTGCATAAAACCAATGTATATGCTAGTAGGTATATCATCATCTACTAGTCTTACACAAATTTAATATACAAATGAAGTCATAGGAATTATTCATTAATGACCTCCATATTACAACTATGAAATTATACATATGCACTCACCTTGATTATGGCTAGTTGATACTAGATGGCTATTAGACTCAATACAATGATCTTCACCACCTATACACAATTCAACACATATTATATATAACTATGAGTTTCATGAACTCCTTTCTTTCACATTTTCTAACTAAATTCACCATAACATTAATTACTATGGTGTTTGACTATACCATTTCATAATTTTCATAATAATTTCATAACATTCTTCTCGCCAAACACCTAAAATGTGTAGCTTATCACTATGGGGTTTTACCATAAAGGCTTTATTTTCATTAACCCCAAATTCTCCCATTCTTTATATTTTCTTTAGGGTTCATCAAATTCCCCAAGTATGATGAAATCCCCAATTTCACTATTTAAGAACCCTAATTTCAACAATAAAACCCTAACTTATAATTCAATAATTAAAGGGAATTCCTTACCTCAAAGAACAATCAAGCAAACTATAAAATCTTCAAATTTCTTCTTCTTTCTCCTTGAAATTTTTGGCCACCACAACCATAATATGAACCCTCAATTGCTTATTTATTATTTGAATTAACTAATTGAAATTAGAAGAATTATTTTATGTCTTACTCTTTGATTAATCAAAAGAGATTAGAAGAATTAAAAGAAAGATGGAGAAGTTTGTAGAGAATAATGAGGATAAGGGTTCATCAACTAAAGTGGTTGGGTTATCCCTCCTGATGGCCACGTTTTCTTTTAAAATAAAAGGGTATTATACCCGCTAGCCACTAAAGTTCCAACTAAAATAACTCCTTATCTTAAAACAAAATAATAGGAAATTAATTTAATGTTAAAACTGTAACACCCCAACTAAGGCGGGACGATGAGATGTACAGAAAGTCGAGTATTCAAAACAAGGATTATAATAACATTCACCATAGCTTTATTTGATAAAAAGGAATTTACAAATGTACAAGCATGTGAACCAATTTCCAAGTACAAATGCGTCCACCATACTTTAATATTAAGTTCGCGAAACAAATATCAAGCACATGAATAGTATACTACAATGATCAAGGCGGATTCCATTGCCCATCACAAGGTTTGATATTCGACTCCAAAAGGCAATACAAACAATCATGATGCATATAAATCCTCAAAGCTTATGCTAATTCCTGAAAAGCATGAAGAAAAAGTGTCAACTACGAAAACGTAGTTGGTGAGTGCATAGGTTTTTATATAAATCTTGGTACATCACCGTTTTAATACTTAGAAAACCGATTACTATTACATTTTGAAGTACCCAAACCATATGACCGACAAAAAAATTCTCATATCATATTATCGAGTTTTTTCCAAATAACACAATGTTATTTAAAACGTTCAAAATCCATGGTAATTATAAAGTTCTCATTTGTCAAATCTTCTTGAGGGAAAAATATATCAAATGATTAATCATTTATCACATCGAAACCATTCGGTCATCAATATTTCAATATCACCAATTTCAATGACTTTCAAGATTTCATATGAGGGACGATACCCAAACCGTATGTTCAAATCAAAATATTCAAACATATTAATATCAATTTCATTTAGCCACCCGGGCATAATTTAATATCAATTTCATTTAACCACGAGGGCATAATTTACATAGTTTTTGATGAGTAAATGCTTGAGCCACTACTACTACCTTTTCATGTCCAAACAATATGTTATTTCATTTCATTTCATTACACGAGCTGTCAATCAAATGCTTTAATTACAATTGGGGTTGTGCCATGGAGACGACCATTTAAATTTAAGGTAGCTAGAACACCGCTCCGGTCGGACTGGAAGAGAAGGTCGTCACAAAGGCAACCAACCTTCCACTATAACGCTCCGGGTGGGTGGACGAAACCTAGATGCGCAACTCTCTAACTACAGGCCTCCACTTTTGGAGTAAATAGTAGTGTACCGAAAGAAAACGGGTTGACAGAACTCAAGCTCATCATAAAACATTTATCACCTTGAACATACAAAACAATTCCATTTCATAATCATTATATCAAGAATGATTTCATATATATATATATATACATATAAGCAGTTTAATTTATATATCATGCTTTTCACCCCGATAGTTAAACACATAAAAATAGTGTGAAAGGGGGCTATGACTCACCTTGATATGCCGAGCATTATATCTATTTATCCAAAATGGGTACTTCCCATCTATTGTTTCCTTGATCATATATTCCATCATGGTCCTCATCCACATTTCAAAGCTAAGACTATTCCTACGAGAGGACTAATATACATAAGTTCCTATCTTAAGCCATTACCTAGAAATGCCACTTTCATTATGATGCTATAAATTATGGGATCCAAGTATATTTCTAACATTCGCATCGTTTTGGTTGTAGAGATTTATGGTGAAAAAGGTTACTTTCATTACATGCGTAGTTATAAGTTGTTAGATTTTTGGTAACTTGGCTTCATTTGTGGTTTCACTTGATATATTAGGTTATCATATAGAAATTCCATATTAAGTTATGTTATCCTTATTCATCTATTGTTGTCTTATCCTTATCATATAAAAATTCCAGATGAGGTCAACTGGGTTGAGGTCCCTCAGATATTCACACATTGAAAAATGAGTTGTATTTACAGAGTACTCATTCTTCAAGGCCCTTCTGAATATGATGGACAGAAATTGAATGTATGGAATGAAGGCCTTCATGCTCTTGACCCTCAATCTGTCCACTAGATCATTAAAGAAAATCTGGGCAAAGTCCACCCTGTACCCATTCCATAAGCAGTAAGCAATCTGGAGTTGTGTCTGGTTTATCTGATCTAAACCTCCAGAACTGCCACCCAAACACTCAACAAGATGAGTGAAGAAATATCTCCATGAATCTGTTAGCCTGCTCATATATACAGTGCCCTTCCTGAGCAGCTGACCATTCTCATCCACTATTTCTGTGTGCCCTATCAACCTGCACACTTCCCTGGTATTGATTCCAGATGGAATCTCAATGGGCATTTCATTCTCATCGAAGTAATTCATCCTCAGGGCATCTTTGAGGGAATCAACAGTAATGGTGAAGTGTTTGGTGCATTGTTTTAATGTGTAGTGGATGGATTCATCACTTTCCACGTACACAGCAGTATACCAGAATTCACAAAGATAGTCATGATACATTTTGCCCTGATTTAGGGTTAGGGCACCATAAAGTGGACTACTCAAGAAGAAGGTGTTCAACCTTCCAATGATTGAAGTTGCAGTGTGATTTGTTGAGAGTTTTGCCATCCAGTTATTCATGTTTATGCGGATGGCATCGGCAAAAAGAGATATATGATTTGCCTTCTTGACATTATCAGCAGGAGTATAATTTGCGGTTGGAAGATTTTTAGGAGATGGTTTAGGAGCCATTTTAGATATATGAAAATGAAAGTGAAGGAATTTAAGATTGAAAACAGAAATTTAATAAGAGAGATGATGATGATTGGAGAGTAAATGAAGAAGGAAATAAATGAAGGAATTTGAACATATGGGAGTAAATGATTTTCGAGATGAAACTGAAAGTGAAGGTAAATGTGGGTATTTATAGAGGAAAGAGAAAATGGAATTCAAAACGGTAATTTTGAAAAATTTCAAAACAATTTTGATCGGTTTTGACATCCGCATTTAATGTTTCCCATCACACATAAATGTATGACGGTTGACAGCCCACAAAAATTACCAACTTGCACTTTTTGTCTTCCCAAGGTAACAAAACCATCATTTAAATTGAAAAAGTCATGCCACGTAAGGAGAACAATAACTGTCCAGATGAAAAATTTGTAAGGTTGGCATGCACTATCCTTAAGTATTAAAAAAAATAATTTGACACATAAAGACTCATTTTAATGCATCTGGAGGTTGACTGGACACTCCAGTTTCACTGGTGGATTAGGCCAGTAGAACATGCATTAATGGTACACTGGAGGGACACTCCAGTAAGTACCCAGATTTGACCATTCTGGTAATCCTCAAACACGCACATCAACTAATATAAACAAATGATAGGGACACATTTACAAAGCAACTGAAGTCACTTCAAACATGCACATCAACTTATCCAGTATTAATGAGAGGGACACATTTACAAGGTACTAGAAACATTTTTCAGAAAAATTTGTCCAGTGAGAAAATAAATTAATAAATTCCCCTTGAAACTTAGATATATAAAAAAAAATGTGGTCTGAGTCTTTCCCTCTGGAATGGTGATCCATAAATCTATCAGTGCAAAGATAGTATCACAAAGGCGTTCGATAGCTTTACTAGTATAGATTTATAAATCTAGAATCAAAGAACCCTGCCAGTGTCACAAAGGCGTTCATAACAAGGTTCCAGATTAAGGGTCAACATTCCCAACTCACTGACAAGATTTTGAAAAGTTTTCTCATCCAAAGGTTTTGTAAATATGTCAGCAAGTTGTTTATCAGTGGGAATAAAGTGGATTTCAACATCATTTTTCATTACATGATCGCGAATAAAATGATACTTGACATCAATGTGTTTCGTCTTGGAATGCATGACTGGATTGTTTGAGATAGCAATGGCACTGGTATTGTCATAAAAGATAGGATTCTTTGAATACTTAGTACCATAATCAAGTAACTGGTGCTTCATCCAGAGTATCCGAGCACAACAACTGGCTGCAGATACATATTCTGTTTCAGCAGTGGATAAAGAAACTGAAGTTTGTTTCTTACTGGTCCAGCTCACCAGTTTGCCACCAAGGAAATGACATCCACCAGTAGTGGATTTCCTGTTTATCTTACAACCTGCATAATCTGAATCTGAATAACCCATTAGATCTAAGCCTGAGCCTTTGGGATACCAAAGACCCAAACTGGGAGTACCATTAAGGTACTTCAAAATGCGCTTTATAGTCGCCAGATGAGATTCTTTTGGGTTAGACTGATATCTGGCACAAAGACATGTTGCAAACATTATATCTGGTCTACTGGCAGTTAAATACATTAGTGAACCAATCATGCCTCTATAGGCAGGTGTTCACTGACTTCCCATCAGGGTCTGAATCTATTGTCAAAGGTGCAGAAATTGGAGTTGATTTTGAAGGTGAAAAATTCTCTAACATATTTTTCTTAAAATATCTCTAACATATTTTTCTTGATTAATAAAAATACCATCACTGGTTTGTTTAATCTGGAGTCCAAGAAAAAATGTTAATTCACCCATTAAATTCATTTCAAATTTAGAAGACATGATTTTTGAAAATTTCTTACACAAAGATTCATCAGTAGAACCAAAAATAATATCATCAACATAAACTTGTACCAACAGAAGATTACCTCTTTCACGAAGAATAAATAAGGTATTGTCAATTGCACCTATTTTGAAACCGTTTTCTGATAAGTGTTTGGTCAGAGTATCATACCAGGCTCGAGGGGCTTTTCTGAGGCCATACAGTGCCTTGTCCAGACGATATACCCAATGTGGATGCTTTTCATCAATGAAGCCTGGAGGTCGCTTGACAAAAACTTCTTCTTCTAATTCTCCATTCAAAAATGCACTTTTGACGTCCATCTGGTAGACCTTGAACTTATGATGAGCAGCAAAGGCTAAAAATATTCTGATGGCTTCTAACCTTGAAACTGGTGCAAATGATTCTTCAAAGTCAAGGTCTGTCTGGACATACCCTTGTGCCACCAATCTGGCCTTATTTCTGATCACATGACCATCTTCATCAACCTTATTCCTGAAGACCCATCTGGTTCCAATTGGTTCTTTCTTGCCAACTGGAGGAGGAACCAGATTCCAAACTTTATTTCGTTCGAACTGGTGAAACTCTTCTTGCATAGCTATCACCCAGCTTGGGTCACTCATTGCCTCGTCAATCTTCTTCGGTTCAATCAGTGATAAGAAGCTGACATATAAACATTGTTCACTGGAGGCACTTCTGGTCTGAACGCCTCTACTGGAGTCACCGATAATCTGGTTGATTGGGTGAGCTTTTGTCCAGTTAGAGTATTGACCAGGATTGTTTCTTACAACAATATCAGTGCAAGAGTTCAATTGATTCTCTGGAGTAGGATCTTGCCAGACAACTTCAGCATCTTCATCAGAATCTGTAAGATCACGATTTGCATCATGAAATTCTTCATTTAAAGGTATTTCTTAGATTACAGGCTCAAAATCAATTGAATCTGATACTGGAGGAGTAGTACGAACATCTGATCTAATAACAAATTCAGAGGGTAGTTTGAAACTTATTGAAGGATAGAATGAAGTATTACTGGAAGGTTTTTTAAATTGCACTAGTTCCAAGTCAGGATGACTGGAAATATCTTTAGATGAATCTTTATTGTAGATGATAGGATCAGATTCACCAAAGATAAATGGACTTTCTGGGGGAGAATTAAGGGTTGGCTTTTTATTGATTGCTTCATTTGACTCATCAAATGTGACATGAATTGACTCCTGGACCTTTTCCAGTCTTTTGTTGTAGACTCTAAAGGCTTTGCGAATAGCTGAATATCCTAAGAAATATCCTTCATCAGCTTTGGCGTCAAATTTGCCTAACTGACTGGAGTCGTTCAGAATGTATACTGGACATCCAAAAACGTGAAAATAACCAATATTTGGTTTTCTATTTCTCAATATTTCATAGGATGTCTTCTTGTGTCTCTTCACATATACTGAGCGATTTTGAGTGTGACAAGCAGTAGCAATTGCTTCAGCCCAGTACATTTTAGGAAGATCAGATTCAGCAAGCATACTCTTGGCAGCTTCTATTAGCGTTTTGTTCTTTCTTTCTACAACTCCATTATGCTCTGGAGTGTGTGTTGATGAGAAATTCTGGGAGATACCAGTGTTAGTGCAGAATTTCTCCAGAGTTGCATTCTGGAATTCTGTTCCATTATCACTTCTTAACTGACACACCTTTCGCTTGTATTTGAGTTCAATTTGCTTGATAAGAGCGATGATTTCAGCAGCAGTTTCACTCTTTGACCTATGAAATATTACCCAACAATATCTGGAGTATTCATCAACAACTACCAGGGTATATTTCTTACCAGCATGAGTCTGAACATTCACTGGACCAAAGAGGTCCATATGAAGCATATGAAGAGGTTCAGATACGCTAAAATTTGGTTTTGTCTTGAAACTGGTGCGTTTCTGCTTCCCCATCTCACATCCTGGACATGGCCTTTCCTTTTTGAAGGAGATAGAAGGTATCCCATCTGCAAGTTGTTTTCTGGACAACTTGTTGATATTTTTGAAATTTAAATGGGCAACCTTTTATGCCATAGCCAGTTTGTGTCTTCATCAGCCTTCGTATAGAAACATTGCTCTGAAGGAGAGCTTTCCATATCCATCACGTACACATTCCCTTTTCTGGGAGCAATCAATACTACCTTCCAATCCTTATTAAATATGATGCCTTGAGAGATGTTAAATAACACTTGGTAGCCATCATCACACAACTGACTCACACTTATGAGATTATATTTCAACCCATTTACATAAGCCACTCGTCTGGATTTGACTTGACCATTATTCAGAACACCGTATCCCTCAGTCTTTCCAGAACCATCATTTCCAAACGTAATGGAGGGTCCGTCTGAAACTTCGAACTCCTCCAGCAGGGTCTTACATCCGGTCATTGTCCTGCCAGCAGCGCTGTCAAGATACTAAATATATTTCTTTCGATCGCCCTGCACATCCACCAGATTATTAGTTTAAAGGTTTGCGAACCCATCGACTATTGGGTTCTCTGGATCCACAAGGATGGATCCAAGTAGGTATCTAGTTGATTTCACTTTCAAAAATTGTGGGTTTCTCAGTAAACACCACTGGAACTGACAGTTTTGAAACGTTTTTCTTTTTCTTATAAATAGGTGTGCTCGATTTTTTCTTTCTTGGAAAAAGGTTTTGTATTTTGCTTAGGGCCAGACGAAGTACCCTCAAAATTGTTAATTTTTGCATTACAACTTTGAACTTGATGAGCCAGTAGTTGAAACTAACTCTCCAGCCTTCTTTTTCTGAACTTTGCATTACTTTTGGCTTTGGTGGAGGAACAACATTCTTCTTTTTCTGAACCTGGGTTCTTTAGAAGATGATTGAGGCAAAGGTTTATTCTGCTTAACCTTTTTGACTGGAGCATTCATCTGGGGAGCTCCAGTCTTAACCTCAGACAATTGAACAGGAGGAATAATACAAGTTTTGGGTGTTGTTGGTTCATCATAGATAGTGCTAGGTCTTAACACTTCAGGCAGTCGGTCAACAACAGGTATTAATGCAGCAACATTAACATCACCCCCCAGATATGCACGTTTTTGGGAGGGGTACTGGTTACGTGCAGCATCATATGGTTTCTTGGTCTCAAGCCATGATTGGATAACATGTTTTTCTTTTGATAAAAGATTTTCCAGTTCTTCTTTTTCTTGGACCAGTTGTTCAGTAACCAAAACTTGTGCTTTTAAAGCGAGTTCAATATCTTGCAATTCTTTTAACTTAGATTGTAAGTTTGTCATTTCAAAAAAATCTGTTTCAAAATTATTTGACATTTCTGAACGAACAGTTTCCACAAACATTAAATCAGAGTTTAAAGCTTCAGCAAGGTCCCATTTTAATTCAGGATCAGTTTCTTTGTCATAATCTATTACCTTTTTAATGACAATGTCCACCCATCTTCCAGATGTGACATCTTCTTTCACCAGATGCTCTTCATCAGCTAGATCCATATAACAAGAATCTCTTTCCTCTTCATCATCAACTAATGAGTCATTAGAGGGAACCCATTCTTCTTTTGCCATCATGCATTTATTATTATCTTTCTCTGCAGACATGAGAGCAATTTGAGCCTTAAGCTTTTTGTATTTTAATCTGTAGCTATCATCAGGCTTGTTATAAGAAGTTGATGGACCAGATTGTGAGACAAACTGATTGGACTTGCACTCTTAAATTGGTCTTATTAGTGGAAGAACTGGGTGCGGTGTGTCCATTGGGTCTGGTAGCTCTGGCTTTGAAACGGTTAAACGTTTTAGCCATCAGATCATCACTATCAGTTTCATCATAATCTGGAGAGATATTATTCATGACTCCAGAATCCATTAATTCAGACATCATCTTCTTCATCGAAAATGCATTCTCGGAAGACATTAATGCTGCACATGGTGGTTCAGTATGACTAACCACAGGGGAACTACTGGAAGCATGATTAATAGCATCTTTTTCTGCCTCCATTCTCTGGGCTTGATTCTTTTCAGTGAATCTGAAGGCTCCATACAAAGATGACAGAGTATGGGAATGCAAGGTTTTACCTTGTCTCAAGACCACGATGATATGAGACAATTTGAAGGAAGAATATCACAAAATTTTTCAAGAAGTATGTCCTTGTCCTTTTCTACCCCAAGCCCTCTTAACTGGTTTATGATGGACATAAATCTGGTGTAGGTACCAGTTAATGATTCATTGGGTAAGGCAAAAAATGACTCGTACTTCTTATTTAAAGCCACTTTCCTGGTAACAATAGTATCATCACCACCTTCATACTGGTTCACTAGTTCATCCCACATGCTTTTGGCACCAGGATAAAGCACTAGTGTGGGAATAAGAGCTTCAGGAACGGCCCCCAGGATCATGACTTTTAAGGTAGTGTTAATATTGACCGGTCTCCTTTCCTCTTCAGACCAGTGTTCCTTTTTCTTTTCCCTCCCAGATCTTGCTCCAGTTGGATCAAGAAGTGGATTGAGAGGACTTCTAGGAATATAGGGTCCTTCATTTAAAATTTTAAGCATATTCCTCTCAATACCAGTAACATGTAATAACATCCTAGCTTTCCACGTGCCAAATTCATCACCATTCCCATTGAATTTGGGAACAAGAGTGTTTGAGTAGTGCACATGCATGTGTGGAGAAGCAGGAATAGGAGGTGGTGGTGGTGGATTATTGTTAGCATGGTCATTGGTTTGTTCAAAGTCATTTATGGGTGGAGGTCCAGTATTTGAAGGGTTTCCTTGTGTATTCTCTGGGTTGGCCATTGAGAGAATGCAGATCTAGGCAAGTATGTTAGCCTTTTGCTCTGATACCAATTGTGAAGTCCATCACTCGATGGTTTAACCCACAAGTGTAGAATAACAAGTCAAGTAATCACTAGATAGGACTAGTACTAAACGTCAAGTAAGCACTAGATTGGACTAGTATTACGATAAATATAAATGCAAGAATATATATAACGTAATACATACTTAAGCGATATAAAGATAAGCAAGTAAGTAAATGGTGAGACACAATGTAATTTTCAAGTGTATTTTACTTATTGATGTTAAATAAAATACAAGGTTGTTGCGGAACAAGATATTACAAAGTAAGTATCTAAACAACCTATGAATTACAAGTGATCTAATCTTTGCTATATAAACTCTTTGATCGAAATACTTAAAGTTGTGAAGTATGACTGTATAGATCGAGAGAATATTAGCAAAGGCACCAAATTGCAAAAGTATGTAATTTGGACGAGGAAGTGACTTGATATTTATAGGCAAAAAGAATAAATATAATATTCTTTTTGCCGTACAAATATGGTTACATGCATTTAAGGAAATTACTTTAATTCACATTATAGTGACTTGTCTTCTAATTAACCAACCACCTTTACATGCGTGTAAGGCTTTTAACAAAAGACAAATGGATTATCCGGTTAAAGGCATGTAAAGGCATAAAGTCAATTCCTCGTAATCAGTGTTCAGACTTGTAAGGTCTAGAATACTGACAAGGACTCCAGTCAGGAGATCTGGTAAGTATTCCAGTGAGCTCCGCTATTTGTCAGACTTCTTTTTTCAAACTTCAGTCTTTGACTTCAGTGAGAATGTTCTTCAGTGGAAAGATCTTGACTGGAGTGAAGTCCAGTGAACAAATCCGGTGGAATCCAAATTTCTATACAAGTAAGTTTTTCACTGGTCTTCACATAATTTCTGGACAAATCTTCAGAGGGCTCTAGTAGTCACGTCTGGAGTGAGTCCAGTAAATCTGGACCTAACAGAGGGGTAAAACGAACAAACGGTTCGTGATGTGAGCTACAATAAAGATGATAAGAAACGTTGTAATAGTTGGTGGCTACTCATTCCCATTGTTACTTTGTATACCTTCCTTTATCGTTTGCTTTCCCAACTAAAGAATTGTTCCAATAGTTTGTCGCCTACCTTCATCATTCTTTGGTTTGACGTTGGGCACGCTTGTCGCTACTTGGAAATATTGACTTCATTCGCGACTAAATACTTGTTAAGGGATTACCCCCTTAACAAAAGTGATACTAACTCGGGATGTCGTGTTCTATTAGAATTGCGAAGGTACATCTTCGTAGTACCTGATTTTGGGGTTCTCATATGTCGTCTTTGACGTTCTTAGGCGTACAAGGAAATTATGAATTAGCTATTGATAGTTCCATCTTAATTCTCATGCTTGCGCCCTTTTTTTTCCAACCTTGTCCCTATTTTCCAAGGTCATCTCTTTCATTATTCGCTAAGTCATATCGTTACCAATTTCTTTTGCTTTTGCCGATATTGGCTTTCAAATCGTTTTAAGGTACCTTTACTTACTTCCTTTTTACGCTAGAAGGACCACAATCTATGACTTATCACCGACAAATCTTTTTTAACATCACACATATAACCTATTCGGTTTCTTTGCTATACCTATGTATTCCTCATGATAGGATTTACACAATCCTTATGCTCTTAAGTAATCATATCACCACCATCATTTCAAGGTAAACACTTCGACATCCTTATTCGTATAAACTTCTTCTTTGAAATAATCCTTCTTAGGTCTTCCTGACCTCTACAAAACTTTCAATTACTTTTCTCTCCTGGGGCTCACGTCTATTTTCAGCTTTCTAAGTTAAGCTTCTTTTCAAATACAATAACCTAATGTCCTTAGAAATTGTGATATATTATAATTTAGGGGAAACATTGTTAGAACTAAAAATGGTGTTAAAATGTAAATGTTTTAGAGGTGTAAGGGGCATTAGTGAAACTTAGATTTATGATATAAATAGCCCCCTTCCACACATTATTTGTAAGCCTTTTCCCACATTTATCCTAATCATTCCATTTCACTCTAATTATTCTCTCTCCATCTCCATCTTCAACCTCCATACACACACAAATACCTTTTCACACACTAACCTTAATTTCTCCATTATTGCACAAATCGAGCTCAAATCTCTACTTTACATTTGGTATCAGAGCAAAACAACAATCTGTTGATGATCCAGAACAAGTTTCATACAGATTTGTGCTAGTTTTGTTCAAATTTGAGAATTCGTGTTCATAACCATAACCGCTCCTGTTTCTTTATTTTTCACCTATCAAATCACATAAAATCATAGTTTTTTGTTCACCAATAGATTCGTGATAGTTTAAAACATAATCCTGTCAAGTTTCAAGTTCCAATTCGATCTAAATCTTGAGTTTGAATTTTAGCTTTTTGCGTGAAAATTTGGGTTTTGAATCTGTTGTGTTTTGTGTTGAATTTTGTTCGTAGATGTGTAGTTAAGGTGAAAACGAGCAGTTTGCAAGTGATTTCAAGTTCTAACTCCTAGTAATTCGAAAGATATTGAAGTTTTTAGAAGTCATTAATGTAGTTTTTGAAAATTGCGGTGATGTTGAAGAAGATGATGAACTCAGGACGATCTTCACTAGGACGATCTCCCTCAGATCATCTTAGTCTTTGAACCTCATTTTCATACTTTTACTTAGTGGCTTGTAGAACGATCTCCTCAAGATCGTTCTGATAAGTGATTGTGTGTTGTGAAGTGTTTGTTTGTGGCTAATTAATCCGAAAGGATTGGTTTGGTCAATTCAAACACTTGGAAAGTGTTTTATACTTGAAGATTCTAAGCCAAAACCTAGGACGATCTTACCAAGATCGTCCCAGCACATTGAAGACTAGGACGATTCTGACCAGATTATCTCAACATTGTGACACTAGGACGATCCTGACCAAGATCGTTCCAGTTCATCCCAAGACCGTCCCATTTTTACCCAGGACGATCTCCTTTCAAGACCATCCTACCTTCCTATATTCATATTTAGAAATTTCATACCAATTTCTAAGACGATCTTCACAAGATCGTTCCAAATCCAAAAATCCAATAAAAAACAAATAATAATAATTTTTGCCCAGGGTTTTAAAAAGGGATAATTCATGAAGATTTAAAATGTTATAGCATTAAAAAAAATTTTAGGCCAATTTTCATCCGTTATCGACGCGGTTTTGGCGAAAATTTTTAGAAATTATCAAATTATTCCTATGATCATGATATCCAAAGTTTACATGAAATTCCAAGTTTCTTGAGAACATATTTCGATGGCAAAAATTTGGAGGGAAACCTGAAGTACAAAATTTCTAAATTTCAATTTTAATTCTTTCATTTCAATTTCAATCACAATTACCTTTCATTTCATTTCACCTTTGCTCAACAAAATGTCAAGTCCAAGTATCTCAAATTCAGTCAGAAATGATTTCGTCTTCAATTTGTGGTTAACTTCCTCACCTAAGACACCTACTTTATTCGAAGTGAAACTTCATAAAAATGGATCGTGTTCATGTTGTTCGTCGAAACCTTATCCAAATCCTTGTCAAGTGATGAAGATATTGATTCATTCGACTGCAACTGAAAATGTCAAGTTTCAAGAGGAATTAGTCACGTTGCAAGCTGAGAATGTCAAACTGAAAGAACAAATGATCTACTTTCAAGTTGGGAATGTGAGGCTTAAAAATGAGATGAAAGAACTTCAAGTTGAATTCGGAAACCTTGTAGTTTGGAATGAAATTGACAAACAAACTTTGAAGAAGAATGATGAGTTGATGTCACAAATGAAAGCTGAGATAAAAGAACTTCAACAAGAATTGGAAACTTCCAACAAGAAGCTGAATGATAGTATCTTGAAAAGCAAATCAAGAGAACTTGTTTTGCAAGAAAAGATTTCAAGTTTTCAATCTCAGTTGAAAAATGTGACATCCATATTCTTAACCATGGAGAGCAAGTTCATTGATGAGATGAACAAAGTTGAGAAGGAGAGACAAGATGTTTGCAACAAAATCAAGACTCTTGAAGAGAATTGTTTGCAATTTCAATCAAATGAAACATCTCTACAAAAGAGAATCTTTGAACTTGAGATGGAATTGCAAACACAATTAACATCTGGTGACACTCAAAGTGATGATGGCTCAGTTTATCATGATGCAAGTCGAATACTTCCAACTGAACTTGATGCTCTAACGAAAGTTTGCACTGAGTCCATCCTAAAGAGGTCAAAGATCAAAGTTTCATCTCATGCTGAACGTAAAGCTCCTCAATTTACTAACTATGCTTTATTCAAGGATAGAAAGTATTCTTCGAAGCCTACTATTGATGGAACACAGTCTCTCATTCCATTCTTATCATTTGAAGACAACTCTCAGTTCATCTCCCAAGCAAAAGCTCAGTTGACAAAGACTAAGCGAAAGTCAGTTTATAAGCCCAAGTCACCTGAGTGAAGGACATTCAAATATTCACTTTGGGAGATATTTGATCTTGAACCAAAACCATTTGCAGTGCAAAAAGTGGATGTCTTTACATCTCCGCTGCGTCCACGAAAACTCAACTTTTCAACGACTTCGAGTTTTCACCCTCCGTGGACTTCAGACTCAATTCGCCAGATTGATGATACTTACATTTGGAATGTGAAGACAAAAACCATTGGGCCTAAGCAAAAATGGGTCCCAAAGGTTGCTGTTAAGTGATCTGGTGAATATGGCTTATACACATGTCAGTGTATAACCCGAGCTTAAGATGTTTATTGGACTACATCTTCATAATGGTTGATTCCCCAGTTTCGACTTCAAATAAACATGATGAACATGTTGGAACACATTCATCATGAGGGGAAGAAAGAGAACAATGAAGTCGAAAATACCTTATGTTTCTTGAAATTTGATGGGGAAAAAGAAGAATTCATCAGTAGAGGGGAAGAAAGATAAATTGTTGACTAAAGTGATCCCCAAATTATTCTTTGAAGATAGTTATCACCAACGTGGTGGGTACGCCGCAGGTACACCCTATACATTAGCGTTGGTGGTACGCAAATATGATTGTTTGATCAAGGGGAAGTTTGTGATGAAAATGATGTTTGTCCAAATGCTTCAAGAGAGAGATTCATTAATTAAGGGGAAGTGTGACAAAGTTAACTTTGTCAAGAAGAGGCTTTCATGTTCAAACCTAAAGAGCCAAGATCAAGTTTCCGCAATGCTTATACTCTGAGAAGATTCAAGACTTAAAGATACATCTTTAAGATAAGTGTGAAGATTAAAGACGTAAAGCCAAGTTTGATGGAAAATCTTGAAGACAATGAGAAAGCTTCGAAGACCTTCATCAACAAATTCGTATTTAAAGATGATGGCATGCATGTATTACATTTCAACACCAAGGAGAAGAATGTTAGAACTAAAAATAGTGTTAAAATGTAAATGTTTTAGAAGTGGAAGAGGCATTCGTGAAACTTAGATTTATGATATAAATAGCCCCCTTCCACACATTATTTGTAAGCCTTTTCCCACATTTATCCTAATCATTCCATTTCACTCTAATTATTCTCTCTCCATCTCCATCTTCAACCTCCATACACACACAAACACCTTTTCACACACTAACCTTAATTTCTCCATTATTGCACAAATTGAGCTCAAATCTCTACTTTACAAACATCGGTTACTTTATCCTTTTCTCAACCATTCAGTTTTCTCCATTTTCCTTTCGTGTTCTTATGGATCACCACACACCTTATCGTTTCGCTAGACAAGTGCGTCCTAACCTAGAGTAATCATCGTCTTGAGTGAAACACACACAACCGCTTAGTCCTTGAAGTTAAATTCAAGGGTACTTGTCAGATCATGGTGTGATGTGACTAATATATACCCATTACCCACATCGTTATTGGCCATTTTACTATATGTTTTAAGTCGTTTTTGTATGCATTTGGCGCGTTTATGGTGTTTGTAAGTGTTTACAGGCTCTAAACAGGATACGCATTCATTTGGTACATTTTCGGATGATTATTGGCCCGGAAGTGCGTTATGATGATGAGAGTTGATTTCAGTGGAAGAGACGGCAGAGTTTGGCAAGTAATCGAGATCGATAGAAGATTGGTTCTGTACAAGCATTGACTGCGCCGCAGTGGGGTTGCACTAGCCGCAGTAGGGGTTGCACTAGGAAGACTGCGCTGCAGTCAGGGAAGGAATAAAGGAGGCCGTGGATTCATACTGCGCCGCAGTGGTGGTCACACGAACCACTGCGCCGCAGTCACTTGAAGTCAAAGTCAAACTACACCTCACTGCACCGCAGTGAAGGAAAGCTCAACCCCAGACTTGCCTTGTTTTTGCATCGGATTTTGGAAGAGTATAAATAGCAAACCCTAGGTCGAAAATCAGGTATCATAAATCTTTCTAGGAGCTGTTCTATAAGGGTTCTTCTTCCTCCAATCAAGATTATTTCTTAGGTGGATTCGTTGAAGATTCACGGGCACCCATCTAGATCGTATCTACCTATTGTCTTGCAATTTACTTTTCATCAAACGATTGGTACATCATGTTTCTCTTCTATTTTATTTATTATTGTAGATTGATCATGAGTGGCTAAACGTTTAATCATCCACCTTGATGAAACTAGACGGATAATGTGATTGCAATATTTTTAATTCAAAAAGGTTTATTTAATTATTGTTGTTCTGTGATCTTGATGATGTTAATTCTTTTCATTAATTAATTTTGATATTGGTTGCATATGATTCTTCGTTGGTGGTACCAGTTGAATGTGTATGTGATTTTAAAACGGTTACTTGTCTATAAGTAATTATCACTAGTTCATGGTATGATAGTGAATATCATTTTAAGAAAAGATTAATTTTGTCAACGTGATTGATATCGGTTGGTGGTACCACGCTATTGTCACATAGGTTCAATTGATAATTTGATAGTCAATAAAACTGATTGTTAGAAGAATTGTCTTAGTTTTGGTGGTACCGGCTTGGGTAATTTAACTGGCAGTTAGGTGATTAGATATTTTGTTCACGGTTGGTGGTACCACGTGAGTATTTTAATCTTGTCACGATTATCTTTAAACTCTAGAGAATTTGTTCTTCACTAAATGCAATCACATTTGAAGTTGAGGGAAGTCAAGGTGGATGACTTTTAATTATATTGTTTGAAATCTTTTTCAGTTTATGCAATTATTTTGCAAACCAATTTACTTTATTTGTCAAGAGGATTTTCGAAGCAACACCCATTTTCCAAACCATTTCATAAGCAACTAATCATTTCCAATCCCTGAGAACGAACTCAGACTTATCTCTTAACTATATTATAAACGATCGGGTCCACTGCCCGTGAGTGCATAGTAGTGAGTTTTTAGGTAGTTTTAGTTTTATAAATTTAAAGCTCGATTTTCCACATCAAGTTTTTGGCGCCGCTGCCGGGGTCGATAACTTGTTTGTGTGCCGATTTAGTTGTGAATTTAGTGGTTTGATCCTTCCTCACGCGTGAGGGAGTTATTTGCTTTATTAGTTTAGATTTGTTTTCTTGAATTATCACAGGTGCATTTGACGTGTGGTGTTAGTTGTGTTTTGCAGGATTCTTTAATAGTTGATGATTTTGCGTTCTTCGGGGCGACCTCTTTTTAGTCCATTGAAAACTCCACCTAGACGCAGGATCAACTTCACAGTACCACCAGATTCGGACGAAGAAGGATTCTATCTAGAGGAATTCTTTGAGCTTGTACTTGTGAAAGAAGAAATGGGTGACAATCCACCAAGAGATCCAAACGACATCTGGTATGGTGACCGAACCCGAACCATTCCTACGGCTCGTGGTTCCGCTATTAGACCACCAGGTGTTGATCAAAATTTCAACTTGAAGCCCAACCATCTCAAGAGTATTGAAGAACAAAAATTTGATGGTAAGAAGAAATGGGATCCTTATAAGCACTTAGAGAGGTTTGAGAAGTTAACTAGCCTTTATCAATATGGACAAAACCAAATGAGTGCAGTCAAACTTGAAACCTTTCCTATCACTCTCACCGGAGATGCCGAAGATTGGTTCAATGATCTTCCTGAAAATTCAATTACTACTTGGGATCAACTCAAAGAAGCTTTTATTGGAGAGTTTTATTCGGTTAGAACTCAAAGGCAATTGGAGAACTCGATAAGGTCCTTTGTGCAAGAAGATGGGGAAGATGTTGTTGATGCATGGATCTGATTCAAGGAAAATGTTGAGAAATTGTCCGGGACATGAGTTGACTAAGGAAAAGTATGTTGAGCTATTCTTTGATGGTTTGAATAAGGGTTCCAAAAGAGAGATGGGGTATGCTTTCAGTGGAAGTTTTAGCAAGATCACTCCAAATGAAGGTTATGACATTTTGGAGCGTATAGTGAAAGATAATGCGGCCATGGATGACAAAAGATTTTTGAAGAATGAAAGCCGATTCAAGCAAAGTAAGGTTGCAAGAGCAGATGGAAACAACAGTTCTAGTGTCATTGATGAGATTCAAGCCTTGTCTGCAAGAATGGATAAAGGATTTGCTAATCAAGAATCACGATTTGGATATCTTGAACGAGATGTGAAGGTGCTCACTGATGGGTGTGATCATTGTGGAAAGACACACTATTCTGAAGAGTGTCCCAACCGGGGACCTGAAGATGTTAGTTTTGTGCAGAATCAGCAAGGAGGTTTTCAGAGAAACACCGGTTTTCAGAACAGGTCATCAGGTAACAATTCTTATAACTCTTCTTTTCCTGCTAATACTTCTCACTTTTCTGGTAACAGGTGCCAAAGGAACAATTATCAAAGTCAGCCACAGCAGCAGGAGACTCAACAAAGCCAATGATCGGGCTCTTCTTCTTCTACTACCGATCTTAATGTCGAGTTGAGGGAAATGATGAAGCAGATGATGCGCAATTAGATGGAGACAAACACAAGTATCCAGAATATAAGGGAGGATACTAGGGAGTTGAGTGAGAGGCTAGATAGGATTAATGGTAAGGTGGAGATGAATGCCAAAAATCAGGATATTAATTTTAAGGATCTTGAAAGTAGGATGGCTGCCATCACTAGGCCCCAGGGTGCTTTGCCTAGTAACACTCAGCAGAATCCGAAGCAGAATTAAGGGTCTAACAATGGTCAGAAGTACACTCCACGCCTGTTTGACAGGAGCAAGCGAAGGCCATTACTACTCGTACAGATAGATCCTATGCCCCTCCTCCTAATCCTAATGATTTTGTTTCAGATGTGCTGGATACAGGAAATGAAGAAGTTGAAGATGTTGATGAGGAGATTGTGATGGAAGATCAACTGACTATGAAGACTCCGGTTACTCCACCGAAATTGGCCGTGACACCCGAGGCTAAGCCATATAAGCCTAAGGTTCCATTTCCACAGTGGTTCAGGAAAGCTAAGCTGAAGGAACAGTATGATAAGTTTGTTAACATGATTAAAAATGTTCATATTAATGTTCCGTTAGTTGATTTGATACAGGGAATGCCAAACTATGTCAAGTTTATCAAAGAACTTGTGACAGATAAAGGAAAGATGGATGGGGTGGATGCAGCTTATTTGAATGCCGAGTGTTCTGCTATCTTGCAGAGCTAACAAATTCCACCCAAGCTTGAGGATCCAGGGAGTTTCCTTATCACTTGTTCTATTCGTTCTTTGACTTGTAAGGCACTTGCCGATTTAGGTGCTAGTATAAACTTGATGCCTTACTCGGTATGGAGTAAGTTGGCTTACGGAATTTTGAGACCTACTCGCATGAGTATTCGTTTAGCTGATCATTCTTTTCAGTATCCCATTGGGATTGCTGAAAACATGACTGTCCAAGTAGGTCATATAGTGTTTCTGGTTGATTTTGTGATCCTCGAAATGGAGGAAGATACTAAGGTGCCCTTGATTTTAGGTAGACCATTCCTTAATACCGCGGATGCTATCATCCAGGTGAAAGATAAGAAAATTTCTTTGGGTATGGGAACTGATAGAATTGTGTTTAATGTTGAAAGATTTATTAAGCATTCTTATTCTAATGATGAGTCTTGTTTCAGGATTGATGTCATTGATGATGCTTTGGATCAGGAATTTGAAGAATTGATGGAGACTGAGGTTGATGAAGAGCTCACTTGTTTAGGACACTACTAGAAAAAATGCCTTTAATGACACCCAATGCGTGTCATAAAAGGGGTCAGATGACACGCTTTTTGGTGTCATAAATCGACCCGTCATAAATCTTCATGACACGCTTTGCGCGCGTCATGAATTTATGACATGCTTTTATGACACTTTTTACGAGATGCTTTTATGACACTCTTTTATGACACGGCGTTTGCGTGTCATGGTTCAAATTTAAAAAAAAAAATTTTTTTTTATAAAATTATTAGTATCCACACATTAATTAGCTCATAATAGAAATAAATACACAAATCGCAAAAGAGCGTATTTCATATATATCAAAACAATGCGTTTCATACAACTACAAGTTATTTTAAATTCTAATATTAACTATAAAAGTTTACAACCGCTAAATTATATAAAATTCAAGACCGGTAAATGAAGTTTGCCACATAATTGGCCCATTCTTCACGAACTTCATCCAAATCATCATCCATGTATTCTTTTTTACCTTCTCCGATCTGACAAACACAATACATTAAAAAGGAGACAAATATATATATATATATATATATTAAAAAATAGATAATAAACAATGTTGACAATATTCAATATTAAGGCCCAGTATATGCTCTGCAAACAAAATGAGCATTCTTAAAGACTGAAGATCCCTTTGATATAAAACCTTAAGGCCTTCAGCTATGAATACAAATAATATTAAATGTTGACAATATTCAATATTTGTTTTCTAGAATATTAATTTAAGAATAGTATATAGGCCACCTATGAAACCTACAATCACATGTGTTATCCCTTTGTCTCTGCTATATTTTCCAACACATGTTACTACAAGAAACTAAACGATGGGCCAATGATCTGTCCAGCCAAATCAGCAGGGATTCTTGAGTGTTTAATGATTTGCTATCCTGATAAGAGGGTGTGTTTATATGTTTTCAAGTATGAGATATACATACTAGGCCTGCATGAAGAAAAATGCTAATACTTATCGAATATAACAAGCGATAAATGACTCTAAGCCAATCTGCAAAGAAACTAACCTTTTAGCAAGGAATCCAACTCCTACTACCTCAGCTTTTTCTTTAATTTTACTAGATTCGACCACCAGATGTTTAACTTCCTGTTCCATTTTCAAGGTCAAGTTCATTATCTACAGGCTCCTCATAACCTTCCATGGCATCAAACTCATTAAGTTCATCCTTAGGCTTTGATCTCCAGTTATAATCATATTCTCCCACCTCTGATCTCATAACCGAATTACGAATTTTCGTGTAACACCCCGACTACGGCGGAAACACGAGATGCCACAGAACGACATGGTACAAAAGATTAAATGGAAAACATCTTAATTAAAGTCTTAAAACCATTCCAAATTAAACGATTACATAGTTCAAAGTAAAGTGTTAAAAATCATAACATAAGTCCAAATCCGAATAAAAGATAAACTTGTTTGCATTACAAGTCTTCGTTCACCATGCAAACACAAAGTCCAAAAGCGGTCCATAAGCAAACCTACTGCTCTAAACCTGAAAAGCATGGAGAAAAAGTGTCAACTACGAGAGTTGAGTGAGTTCATAGGTTTTTAACTAATACAATAAGCATATATACACATCATCACAAAATAAATTAGGAATCACCAATTTCCATGTACATTTCCAATTCATCCTTTGATAATCGTTCGTTCAACTCAATTTTAACCCATGTAAATGAATCCTTGTCATATGACCACAAGGGTCTAATTCCATTATCTTAGATGAGTATATACTTGAGCCACTACTACTACCATTTTATTCAAGTCCGATTACAATCCAATAATTCAATTCATAGCACAAGCTGTCAATCAAGTGTCGTAATATTAATAACAATGATAATAATGGGTCGTGCCATGGAGACGCCCGATTATCTTAAGGTAGTTAGAACACCCGGGGGCCAGACTAGAAGTGGAGGTTGTCACGAAGGCAACCAACCTTCCAACGGTACGCTTTGGGTGGGCGGACGAAACCTAGTTGCGCAACTAACTAACTACAGGCCTCCACTTTCGGAGTAAATAGTAGTGTACCGAACGCCGCGGTTTGACAGAACTCAAGCTCATCACATAAATCCTTTATTATCATTTCATACTCATATATCAAGACTCATTTCATATAACAAACTCTCTTTCAAGAAACATTGCATATATAGAAAGTAGTTTCATTTATCATGCTTTTCACCCCGAAAGTAAAACACATAAAAGAGTTTGAAAGGGGGCTATGACTCACTTGATTTGAGAGTAATAGGGGCTGATCAAATACGAGATGTGTGCCTAGTGATTTCGTTCCCCAAGCAAGCCTAAACCATGGTATTCAAATATACACAACGTAAGTGCGTGTTACATGAACTAGTGAACTAGATCATGAGATTTATGCTAGTAGGCTTGCCTACCTTTGGTTGTTACTTAATTATGGAATCAAAGTGTATTATGATGTTCAAGATGTTTGGTTAAATTGGAATTGATGGTAAGAGTAGTTTTTGCGTTAAGCGTTTTTGCGCGTTTGTTGGAATTTCGGTATTTCGGTTTTGATTCGCGAGATTTCTTTTGCACACTTTGCTTTGTACTATTATTTGATATTGGTACAGTAGTATTTTGGATTTTAAAATATATTTTCTGATCTATATTAATTTCCTTGATTTATTATTATTTTAATTAATTATTTATTCCATTTATTCATTAATCAATTAAATAATTCCTTATAATTATTCTTAGGTTCTTAAATTACCTTTAAAATTTATAGATAATTATATTTTGATTATCTATTGAGTATTATGCTTCTAAACTTGTAATATTATTTATTTATTTATTTATTTAAGCTTTATTACTTATTTATTTAATAATAGTGATTAATTAATGATTTTTAACTTAGTTAGTTATTCTTAAATTATGTAAAACTTGGTTCTTTCCTTGAAATTACTTTTCTCCAGTAGGTTTAAGTTATTTTAATCCTATTTATGTGATTTTGTCCAAGTTCATGATTTATATAATTTATTATTGATTTATTTATTCCTTAAAATCCCTTTTAAATTCACTAAATTATAAAAACACTTAGAAATCATCACAAGAGCTTTTGTCTAAAATCCCAGGCCCTTTTTAGGCAACTTTTATCAATAAAAATTTGTAATCATTCAATCTCTCTTGTGTTCTTATAATTTGAGGACTTTTAAACATAAAATCGTTTACCGAAATAGTGATTTTTGCCTCATCTCTCAACCAATTTAAATGCTTCAAAAGGGATTTTTGTTCTTATTTCATTTTGTCCAGAATATCCATCATATTTTGATGACCTAAGTCGTGATTGTGGTGGTGGTGTGCTATGTGCAATTTTGTGCTTTCGGTTGGTGATTATTTGACCCGAAAAGACTATTTTTGAGCTTATTCTTGCCATGCATCAAATGACTTGAGTTTTATACTTTTAATATGTCATATTTCCAGTATGTTCATCACATTTTCATGGTCATATAGTTATGGTGCATGTGTGTGCTCAAAATGCATTTTAACAAGTTTTCGGTTTTCGATTTCAAGCCTATTTTGCCTTGTTTGGTTCCATAATCATATTTTTGTTATTACCATAATTTTTCCAGAATATTAACTTTGATTTCAACACATTTTTCACTTATGAAAAGCCTAGCTTCATCTCATAATCCAAACAATAATCCAACCTTCTTAAATCTAGCATATAAGCACTTAAATCAATACTTTTTAACATAAAGCTTTAACTATCAAAAATCCATCATCATAAAAAATATATTTTTCATGAAATATTCCAGAAATATATATACAAATATTTATACATCATGTTCATCTTTTTATATAAAAAGTTACTTTACAATCTATCAACACATATCCACCTTTTTGATGCTAGCTTTTATAGATCCAACACTTTATCAATAAAATCTATATTTTTATAAATATTTCCAGAAATATTACTTTCATAATATGTATGAATATAGCCATCTTTCAAAGGAAAAATCACATCAAAGACTATTAAACTTATATCCACACTTTTGGGTCTTAAACTAGTTGAATCCTTGGATCTTTCTTCATGGATTCAACATGCATGAGCATGGAAAGAAAGATCCTATCAACTTTGCCCTCATCAAGTGTATATTCAAAAGAAAACATGAAGAAAACACAATCTTTTGTTAAAACCTTTTTAATATAAACAAGAACAAGATTAATCTAATAAAGAGATGAAGATATATACCCTTGAAGAACACTTTTAGATGATGAAAAATGGCAGAAATTTCGTGGCCTATACCCTTCAAAATACCCTCAATCTAGCCTTGAATTAACCCTTAATCTCTAGCTTAATCCAACCCTTGCTTAGTCTAACTTAAACCCTTATTATTATCAAGTATTAAGGTTGATTGTTGTTGGTTTTCTTCTTGTTTCTTGGCTGCCGAAAAAGAGAGAGAAAAGGGAGAGAAGAAGAGTGTTTTTGAGAGAGAATTGATTAGTGTGTGTGAAATGGGAGTGTAGTGTGTGTTGGAGTGGTGAGTTCCAAGACTTAAGGCATGCAAATTTGAAATGGAGGGATGTATGTGTGTGAAGGGGGGGGGGGGGGGCGGCCTCATGGGGGGGGGGGATTCGGAGGGGTTTTACTTTTCATTTTTTTTTATATAAAATTTTGTTGTATAAGTATAAGTGTAGGTATATGTTAAGTGTGGATTTAATTTGTAAGTGTTTTGTTAGTAAAATATAAGTAATTGGTTGTTTTAGTTAGGAATATGTATATGTGTGTATAAGTCATGTATATTTATGTGTGTGGATATATTTTTGTATTTTTAGTTGGTTACATAGGTTATTGGTTGTAAATTTGTATTATTTTTTAAGCTTATATGCTTACTTATTAAGTTTTCGACGCTTTTACGTACATAATGCGTCCAATTATATTTTTAGTTGAAAATTTTATTTATCATGATCATATCCTCTTGATTTGGTTTTATTTTTGATTTGTTGGGCAATCCATAGGAATTTTGATTGGTATCTCAATTTGCGAGCCTTAAGTTATTATTATCGTATCGATTGATCACCTCTAAAAATTTTTGTTCCGAGGTACTTTCATTAGGAAATTCTTTTACATATCATTAGCTTTAGATTACTAATTTGGGGCATTACCTACTAGCTTCAAGTATAATTAGGGCTTGCGGGAACGTAAACAACCTAACTAGCACATATATAATATTAAAAGTACGGTTGTTACATTTCGTCTCTTTTGACCTGAAAGTACTTGTTCAAAAATACACAAAATCTAATTCAACTACGAACCCATTAATTAAAAAAAGCATTAATATGTGATAAAAAGAAAACAACAATTGTCATGAAAGTCATACCAGGCCACCGATAACAGCTAGAAGGTAGCAAGTCACAACTTCTCACACTTTTCAATTCAGGTAAGTTGCGGGCATGATCAAGTATCTGTGCAACAGATGAAATATGGTGAACAAACAACAAAAAGTACCTTATAATTTTGTTTCACTTGTTCTAAGAAACAAATCTTATCAGTCAAAGGTTCCCGGCCCCATGGTTGGCTGCGTTCCAAATACTCAAATGAGAGACAGCTTTGAGATCTTGTAGATTCACCCTTGTCACTGGAGAAGCCTTTTTGAAGGGGTTGTTGGTAATTTAACGATAACCGATCCAAATGCTGAGAAATTTCACTCTTTGGTACATCGTAATCACTACTTACATCACTACTCGAGTCCCAGAATGAGTCAACATCACTGTCCTTGCGGTGAAACCCAAAATTTTTGAGAAAGATAAGCGAGTGGGTGTCCCCCCCCCCCTTTTTTTCTGAGTAGATACCCAAAATTTTTTAGAAACATACTATACTGTCTACACAACACAGCATAATTCTAACACAGAAACGTTCAAGCACAAGAAATACCATCATAATACCTTGGTTTTGCTGATTTCAATGTGTCGGTATAAAACTGAATTCCAGACAAATACGACACATAATACTGACAACGCTATCACTGTCATTCAATATTAAGGGAGCTCCAACACCATAAGCACTCCATTTCTTGAAAGACTCCTACATATCACCAAGCACAAAGTAAGGTCGATGTTCATCCTGATTCCTCCACCCATTTGTTGCTCTCTGTAACACATATTACTGTATTAGAATTAAAAGTCAAAACCACTATTCATGATTTATATTCAACTTAACGTTTTCAATAAAGCCTCTTTGACTCGTATTTTATTCGATTTTTATTCACCTTTATATCTTGATTAGTTCAAAGATTAGTTGATTACCACTAGATCTTTGACATATATTTGTTAAAACTACAATGTTAAGATCTCATAAACCCGATACCTATATTATTCAACTATAAATGAATAAATGATTAGTCAACAATCACAAAGTATCATCTATACTACTCCAATAACGTAAACAATGTACCTAAACTTGCTACTACCGAATCCGATAGTAAGCTAACAAGCTAACACCCATTATTCATCATATAGGACAAAGTAACAAGCAGATTACACACGGTACAGTAAGATGATCAGATAATAAAATTAAGATTATACGTAATTTATTAATGGATTGAACAAGGAATTAGCGGTGTGCACTACTAGAAACAGGGCTATCCTTGACCCACTTTTTATAACCCATGCTAATAGATGACGCGCAAAATGAGAAGTCATAAAAATACTGTCATAATTTGTAAAATAAAAAAAAATAGCGTAACACGGAGTATACTTACATTTGCCTGTCATCTGTTTTCCCCATATATAAAGCAAAAAAAAAACCCAAAAAGCCCTATCCTTTTTTTCAATCAGATCCAGAACGAACGAACCCCAAAGCCCCAAAAATCATTCCCCAAAATCAAAGAGGAGTTCCAAAATCGAACGACATCGTCTACACAAAATGGAAGCCCAAAAATCGTTCGTTTTATAGTCAAAATCTTTCAATTTCAATCAGATCCAGAACCTATACTTTCATTGAATTACAGTTTGTTTTTTTTGATTCGAGATGGCAACTATGAACAACAATTTGAATGTTCTCAAAAGGTCTTTTTGTTATGTAATTGAAATATTGAAATAATATATATATATTATCATTATTATTATATATATGTGCTAATAATAATTCAATTGAAAATAACTAGGGTTTCATTATTCTTATTGGTTGATCTGTATATATCTATATATATATATATGTGTTTGTATGTATGGATATGGCGGCAGAATCGGTGGAGAATCACGACGAGGTGTTGATAGTTGTTTAGAAATGCCACTACTATCCCTGAATGTCTTCATACATGTAAGTAATCAATCGTTTTTCGGTTACTTGATTTGTTAGTGTTTGGTGTGCTAAAAAGTTGTGATTTTTGTTGTCTAGTTAGTTCTTGTTTCATGGGTTATTTGACATACTCTTGAATTGTTGTGATTTTTTTTGGGAATTTTACGAGGTCTAAATTGGGTTTTTTTTTTAAAGTTTCATTTTTATCATTCATGGAGTTTTCATGTATATTCTGGAATTGCGATATGTGTAATCGTCATTGTTTTATAATTGTTGTGGCACTAAAAAGTTGTGAGTTTTGGCAATGTATGAGGTCCAAGGTAGGTTCCTTTAGCGGGGTTTTAGTATACACTCTTGAATATCAAGACTTCATGATTGTTATGGTACTAAAAATTTGTGCTTTTTGGTAATGTTTGAGGATTTAAATTAGGTTCGTTTTTCATGGGCTTTAGATATATATTCTTCAAGTTTTGGATGTGGAATCTTCACTATTATGTAATTTGCAGTATATTTTTGTAATTTTGTTGTATGAATCATTTAGAGATAAGCTCGGGAAAGCAGGTGAAACGGTTAAAGTTGCACCTGGCCATTTTTGGTATTTTGTAACCGTTACCACATATGAACTATTGTTGATTACAGTTGCTTTCTTCTGAACATATGGATTTTAGTTATATTTTTTTGGTATTTTGTAAATGGATGTTGTTACGAACCTTGTTACTCTAAAACTACTACTAGTATATATATACACCAAGCTTCTTTTATTTTATGGCTTTTAACCTTGTATATTAATTTGTTTTGCATTATCAGAGTGATCGAATTCAAGTTAAAGTCAACAAGTTCTCATCTACCAAGACACAACTTCCTTATGATTACTATTACTTGAACTATTGTAAGCCCAAGCATATTCAAAACACTGCAGAAAATTTGGGCGAGGTGCTACGAGGTGATCGGATTGAGAACTTAATTTACACAGTGTGGATACACATATGAATGGGTTGTGGCAAGATGCAATTTTGACCATTTACATATACTATATATCAGTTTCATATCTGATATACCTAACTCATCTTACGGTCCTGCTTGTGGCAAGATGCAATGTTGAGCATTTACTTATGAATGGGCTGTTTCGGGTTATATTATATATATTTGACCCAAAACCATTTTTCATCTGTCACCCTAGCTGCCCATTTTTGCTGCTTTTTGTGGTGACTCAAGGGAGGGATAGATTCTGTTAGCTTACCTCTCTCCCTTCGTTTGCCCCCTTAGATTTGTTAATTGCTACATAGAGTAGGCATTCATAATATTACCGTTCTCGTTTATTTTAAGTATTAGTAAACAATTACTTGCATATGTGAAAACATTAATTTACTTTGTATGTATATGTGTGTGTGTGTGTAATGCAGGATTTAGATAATTTACCGGTTGCTGTTCTTAGACAATGACGTGATGGTAGTCCTTCAACCACTTATGAAGATGGTTCCCGTGTTGGCTTCAAAGGAAACTATGCTGGGTGAGTTTCTTTGAGACAGGGTGGGGAATAAACTTCCTTTTCATTGCTTCAAAATACTAGATGTTTATTAATTTGTTACTGTGTTTATGTTTTTAGAGCAAAGATGAAAAATACTTCATCAATAATCACTTAAGCTTTAGAGTTATGTATCATAAGGATCTGGAGACTGATGCTGCTCGTATTGTTGGGTTTGAAGTTACGTCTGATGATTTGGATGAAATTTATGAAGAATGGGCAAATTATGTGGCAATTTCATTTACCGGTCTTGAATTGTATATATTTAGCGGTTGTAAACTTTTATGGTTAGTTTTAGAATTTTAAAATTACTTGTGGTTGTATGAAACACATTGTTTTGATATATATGAAATGTGTTTATTTGACTTATGAGATTAACTGTTATTTAATGTGTGGATATTAATATTTTTATTAAAAAAAATTTTTTAAAAAAAATTTGAACCATGACACGCAAAAAAGGTGTCATAAAATAGTGTTATAAAAGTGTGTCGTAAAAGGGTGTCATAAAAGCGTGTCATAAAAGGATGACGCCCAAATGCGGTCATGAATATTTATGACTGGTCCATCCTTGACGCGCTTTTGCGCGTCATTTGACCCCTTTATGACGCGCATTGCGCATCAAGAATAGCTGTTTTTCTAGTAGTGGTGTATTTTCATTCAGGTGTTAGATCAAACACTTTGTCTGCAATTCAACTTATTTGTGTATTTTCATTCCAACAGTGTGTATTATATACTCTACCTATACATTATACACACACATATATATATAAATATGTTTACGCATGATATTTACAAATAGGAAGACTTACAGTGATCTACAATGAGGAGCAACGCAAAAAAGCGACAGAGAGCTGACCGCAACGGACAGAGACCGACGGCGGGTGACAGCGACAGAGATGTACAGGATCCGATGGCAACTGATAGAGATTTACAGATCCGGCGATGAGCAACGTTTAGAGAGAGACGAAACTGAGATTGAAGATATTTTTCTATGATTGATATTATATCTATATATATAAAAGAACGGCGCAAGAAACGATTTTGAGGGAATTACTCACCGCAAAAAACGATGGCAATAACTCTATCTCTCTCTCTTCATTTTGGGGGAATTTTGGGGCTTCAATTTGAACACTGGGGTTTTTTTTTGGGATTTTTTGGGATTAGCAGGAATATAAAGCTTTTGTCAAGAGTCAAACAAAATTATAACACGACACTTTAGAGATGACACGCAAGAGAAGTGTATCCCGTGTTACACTACATTTTTTTATGACACTAATAATTGCGTGTCATAAACCCTTCAGATTTTACAAATTATGACAGTATTTTTATGACACACGTTTTTGCTTGTCATTAAAATGTGTGTGTCATAATTTAGGTGTCATTAAAGGCTATTTTTCTAGTAGTGGGAGCTAGTGATATTGATGATGATGAGCTGTTTGCAGAGGTTATGGCACTGAGTTTGGATGAGACACCTCTAGAAGATGAGAGCTTCGAAAAAGTAGTTGCTGATGGAAGCTCAAGGGTACCAAATTCGGTTGATGTACCCCCTACTGACCTGGAGCTTAAGCCATTGCCTTCCCACTGGGAGTATGCTTACATGGCAGGTAAATCCTCTCTACCAGTTGTTATCTCGTCTTCACTCTCGAGTGACGAGAAAAATCTTCTTTTGGCCGTGCTCAAAGCTCATAAGCGGGCTTTTGCTTGGAAAACTACCGACATTCCAGGTATTAGTCCTGATTTTTGCATGCATATGATAGATTTTGTTGATGATGTTAAGCCTGTTGTCCAGAGACAAAGGAGGCTTAATCCAAATATGAAAGAGGTAGTTAAGAAAGAAGTGATTAAACTGTTAGATGCAGGGATCATTTTCCCGATTGCTGATAGTTCTTGGGTAAGTCCCGTCCACTGTGTTCCCAAAAAGGGGGGCATGACGGTAATTGAAAATGAAAACAATGAACTTTTGGCTACTAGAACAGTTACGGGTTGGCGGGTTTGTATTGATTACCGTAAGCTTAATGATGCCACCCGTAAGGATCATTTTCCCCTCCCATTCATTGATCAAATGTTAGAAAGATTAGCAGGCACTGAGTATTTTTGTTTCTTAGATGGATTTTCAGGGTACTTTCAAATACCCATTGATCCAAAAGACCAAGAAAAGACCACTTTCACATGCCCCTTTGGTACTTTCGCCTACCGGCGAATGCCTTTTGGCTTGTGTAATGCCCCGGGCACCTTTCAAAGGTGCATGATAGCTACTTTCTAGGACATGCTTGAAACCTCAATGGAGGTTTTCATGGATGATTTCTCGGTATTTGGGGATTCTTTTAGGTCTTGCTTGGATAATTTAGATAAGATGTTGACTAGGTGTGAAAAGGCTCGTCTTGTGTTGAATTGGGAGAAATGTCACTTCATGGTGACCGAGAGGATTGTTTTAGGTCATAAAGTGTCTAGGTTCGGGATAGAAGTTGATAGGGCCAAAATTGATGTAATAGCTAAGTTACCCCCGCCTTCCAATGTGAAAAGGGTACGTAGTTTCCTTGGCCATGCCAGTTTCTACCGTAGATTCATTAAGGATTTCTCTAAGATTACTCATCCGATGACCCACTTGTTGGAGAAGGACGTTCCTTTTGTTTTTGATGAATCTTGTTTAAGTGCTTTTCAGGTATTGATGGAGAAGTTGACTAATTCTCCCATTATGGTTGGACCGGATTAGAATTTGCCTTTTGAGCTGAAGTGTAATGCAAGTGACTATGTTGTTGGAGCAGTGCTTGGGCAAAGGGATGATAAGCATTTCAAGTCGATTTACTATGCTAGTAAAACCTTGAATCCCGCCCAGCAAAATTACACTAATACAGAGAAGGAGTTGCTTGCGGTAGTCTTTGCATTTGATAAGTTTAGGTCATATCTAGTATTGAGTAAAACTGTTGTTTCACTGACCATTCTGCTTTGAAGTATTTGTTTTCTAAGCAAGATGCAAAGCCTAGACTTATTCGATGGATTTTGTTGTTGCAAGAGTTTGATATCGAAATCAAAGATAAGAAAGGTGCCGAGAATTTAGCAGCTGATCACTTGAGCCAGTTGGAGGACCCAAATCGGGAGGAGCTTCAAGATGGAGAGATTAAGGATAACTTCTCCGATGAATATAAAAAATGTCATTTCTAACTCTGATGAAGGTCCTTGGCTTGCTGATATTGCTAATTATTTGGTTGCAGGTGAAATACCAAATGATTTCTTGGGTCAAAAGAAGAAGAAGCCATAACTGTTTCGTACTTGTGCAGATGGTATGGTTAGAAGATGTGTCGCGGGAGCTGAAACTAAGGAGATATTGGATGCTTGCCATTACGGACTAACCGGAGGTCACTATGGTCCGTCGGTTACAGGTAAAAAGGTTTTTGATGCAGGTTTCTATTGGCCTACAATTTTCAAAGAGGCTCAAACGTTGGTCGAAACCTGTGACATTTGCCAACGACAAGGAAGCGTCACAAGATGGGATGAAATGCCACAACAAGGAATTCAGGTATGTGAAGTTTTCGATATTTGGGGCATAGACTTCATGGGACCATTCCCACCGTCTAACAAGTTTCTGTATATTCTAGTTGCTGTTGACTACGTGTCTAAGTGGGCCGAAGCCAAGGCTTTGCCTACGAACGACGCGTGGGTAGTCATTGAATTTTTGAAGTAGTTGTTTAGTAGGTTTGGTTGCCCTAGAGCCTTAATTAGTGATCGTGGAACACATTTTGCTAATCATCAACTAGATAAGGTTCTTAAGAAGTATGGTGTTTGTCATTATTTTTCAACTTCTTATCACCCACAGACCAGTGGTCAAGTGGAAAACACCAACAGGGCATTGAAAAGAATTTTAGAGAAAACAGTCGGGGATAACCCCAAGGTTTGGTCGAAAAAGTTAGATGAAGCCTTGTGGGCATTTAGGACCGCCTTTAAGACGCCGATTGGCACTACGCCATACAAGTTGCTCTATGGTAAGACTTGTCATTTACCGATTGAATTAGAGCATAAGGCGTATTGGGCGTTGAGAAATTTAAACCTAGACATGATGGAGGCCGGTGAACTTAGGTTGTTGCAACTTCATGAGCTCGATGAGCTTAGGTTAGGTGCATATGAAAACTCAAGACTTTATAAAGAGAAAACCAAAGTTTACCATGACAAAAGGATCCGTAGAAAGGAGTTCAAGGTTGGAGCAAAAGTTTTGCTATTTTTATCGAAATTTAAAATTAAACAACCAAAGTTAACTTCTAGGTGGATAGGTCCTTTTGTGATTAAACATGTGTATCCGTCCGGTTATGTTGAACTTTTTAAAAGGGATGGAAATGGGTCTTTCATTGTCAATGGTCATAGGTTAAAGTTGTATTTGGAAGAAGAGCAAGAGGAGGGGATGGTTGAAGAAATCCCCATTTTTGATTCACAAACTTAAATATGGTGATCGAGTCTAGCTCACGACTTGTAAATAAATTAAGGGCTTCTCGGGAGGCAACCCGTGTTTAATTTTGTCTTGTCAAATTTGATTTTTATTTCGTTAGATAGGTTTAATCTGTTTTGTCAAGAATGTGCAGGTTTAAATGTGGTGTGAAGCGGATTGAGGTAAGTTTGTGTTTAAAAACGAAAAAAAAAACCAAAAATTTTTTTTTTCCTGGAAAAGTCCCCCACTGCGCCGCAGTCCATTTCCACGACCTATATTGACCATCACCCCACTGCGCCGCAGTGGGGGTGTGAGGAGAGGACTGCGCCGCAGTCCAAAAGCTCGGCACCAGTTGCTCTAAGCCTCACTGCGCCGCAGTGAGGAAGGCCTTAGCCCACTGCGCCACAGTGGGCGTATTGACTGGTCAGAGGGGATCGGGTGTTTAAAGTAAAAAAGGAAAGAAGGTATGGTTTTCACCACAAACTCAACCTTCCAAATCTCTTATCTCTTTCTTTTAAAGGCAAAAAACGAACCCCCCCCCCAAGAACACCATTTTAATTCCGAAAATCACCCCCTTATCTACCAAATTCTTGCATTCTTTTTCTTTCTCTTCTTAGATTATCAATTATCCTTAACTACCATGGGAAAGAATGTAAGTTTTCTTATTTATTTTCCTTTTAATCTTCTAATTTTGATTTCTTGATTTTTAGGGTGTAATTGTTAAATTATTTGGTGGGTTTTGTCAACTATGGGGTATAGATGATAATGTAGTGTTCAATTTCTTGAATCTAACACTTGTTCATCCGGATTTGAGTCTAAATTAAACCTAGGGTATTGAAAAAAAAGGGGCTTTTTGAGGAGCAAGTGTGGGGGAGGTTAATGGAAGAATTTGTAGTGCTAAATTGTGGAAAGATTGTTATTTAGTTGGATTAATGTACCACCTTTATCTGGAAATTCGTGATGAACACCAAGAACTTGCCCAGAACTTCAAGAGACTGCGCCACAGTGGTGGTGGGTTTGATCCACTGCGCCGCAGTCTAAAGGCTCGTGACCCGCACATGTTTAGAACCCCACTGCGCCGCAGTGAGGGTTGCTTCAGAGCACTGCGCTGCAGTGGTAATCCTCGACCGAGTTCTGACTTAGCCTCACTGCGCCGCAGTGAGGGGGTGTTGATGCCCACTGCGCCGCAGTGGGGCAACTTCCTGTCCAGATTTTATTCGTTTTCAATACGGTTCCTGGTTTGTATTCCACATTTAACATGTTTGTTTGTCTTATGATTTGTGATTGTAGGATGCTTCAGGAATTGACAAGAGGAAGCAGGTTGAAGAGGGCCAAGGAAGCGGTCGGCCCAAAAGCAAGCCAAAGCAACACGGGAGGCGGTTGAAGCGCCGACACTAAAGTTCTGGCCAGGGCAATTAAACGAGAAACACACGTGGTTGGAGTTCAGCAGGGTAAAACAACCCCACAAGAACAACTTCCTTAATGAGTTGTACTCCATCCACAAGGAGGTGGTTTGCCCACCCAGGTATCTTGCCCCCACTGCTGCCCAACATTTCGGCATTGAAGCCGATATTAATGGCTGGTTCAGGATAGAAGCCCAAGTCGGTGATAGGTTGGTTGTTAGCGACATGTCGCATAATTTGTTCAATAACCGGGAGCCTGTGTATAGGGAGTTGTGTTTGGAGTTCTATTCAAATCTGAAGGTCACAAAAGAGTTGAATAAAGTAAAGGATATTTTTGACGAGCGATGTGTGACATTCTACTGTGGGGGTGTTGCGAGAAAGATATCTCGATAGCCCAGTTCGGCTATTATACTGGTATGTACACTTTGGACCAGTTGAAGAGTAGCGAGTTTAGGAGTCTGTTGAGGCAGGGGTTGTATGTTAAGCAGGCTTTTGATGGTGAGTCCATTCCTCAATATTGGACTCGGATTACTGGTGGTGAGGCTTGGCCGTCTGGGGGGTCCTGTAGTGTTTCCAAGATCAGGAGTGTGCGGTTGAGGATGTTCCATCGTATGATTGTCACATTTCTGGTACAGCGGTCCACTCACTGGGACAAAGCGTACCAGACTGATCTTTGGTTGATGAAGTTGTTTGCTGAGGGGGCGCCTAAGAGGTTTGCTTTGGCCCCCATTGTTGTTTTGGATAGGATGTGGAACCACTCCGACTCGGAGTTGGTATTGGGGCACTTTGTTACGATGATTTATCGGCGCATGGGCATTTTTGATACGGATGAGTGCCAGACCGATCTTTCCCCCCTATTTTTCAGGAGACATTGACTGAGGCCGAGTTGGTTAGGGCCAAGATTGTGAAGAAGATGACGCAGACGAAGAACTCTAGGCTGCTGGATGACATTGGGTTTATCGCACCGCCTCCCGTTGTGGAGGAAGCTGAAGGTGTAGAGATGAGGGATGCTCCACAGGAGCAACCTAGGAGGTGGGCTCCTACTGGTATAGACTTGACCACTTTGAGCACCCAGCTCCAGCAGATCTATGAGGGGCAGCAGGCCAGCCGCCAGGCTTTCGATGATTATCAACGGCGAATGGATCAGGAGGTGACATGGTTAGGGTCGCAGCAGGCCCATACTAACTACACTCTTGATTATTACCAGCCGATGTAGCAGGCCCAGTATACGGGGACTGAGTTTGTGAGGCCTGATTTGATTCCATCCTTCAGCCCTCCACCTATCCGTGTTCCACCGTATCAACAGGATGGCGGTTCTTACTTCTTCACACCATCCCAGATGTCCTCACGGCCCCATGACTTGGGAGGATCTCCCCGAGGGCCAGTTCAGTTTGGTCGATATACATGTGGCGATGCTGGGATTTTCTCCTCCATGCCTAGTTTTTTTGCAGGTGCCAGCTCTGGATTTGCTGATTTTGCTGGAGGCTTGGGAGGATTTGCCGTTGGTGGTTCTGGACAGGCAGATGATCAGCCGGGTGGCGGATATGGCGGTTCAGGTTTAGGAGGCACACCAGAGTCGGCTACCAGCTGGGTTTATGATCTCTTTGGCCCACCCGGTGCTCCGTATGGCTATCATGGGCAGCAGCAGTGATGATGAGGATGACCTCCATCCGGTACCGTGGGATAGGGTCATATGTTGATTGATAAGTACTACATCGGTTCCACCTAATTCTCGTTGTCCTACTTCTCCCCAACAAATGGGAGTTCGACATTTCCTACCATAAAGCATTTCATATGGAGGCATTTTAATGCTAGCATGGTAACTATTATTATACGAGAATTCGGCTAAAGGTAAATGCACATCCCAAGACCCTCCAAAATCAATAATACATGCACGCAACATGTCTTCTAGTGTTTGAATGGTTCGTTCACTTTGTCTGTCCGTTAGAGGATGATATGTGGCACTAAAATATAACTTAGTACCCATATCTTCATGAAATTTCTTCCAAAAATGAGAAGTGAACCTTGTATCTCTATCCGAGACAATAGAGATGGGAATGCCATGCCGGGCTACAAATTCCCTTACATATATATCGGCTAGCACTTCAGATGATGATGATTCACGAATGGGTAAGAACAAAGCACTTTTTGTCAATCGATCCACAATTACCCATATCGAATCAAATTGATGCTTAGGTGTTCTAGGGAGTTTAGTAATAAAATCCATAGTCAAGTGTTTCCACTTCCATTGAGGTATATCAAGTGGTTGGAGCTTACCGTATGGCTTTTGATGCTCGCTTTAACTTGTAAACAAGTTAAACACCTTTCTACATACTTGACTATGACCCGCTTCATACCCGGCCACCAATAGTAAACCTTTAAGTCATGATACATTTTCGTTGCACCCGGATGAATATAATATTTGGATTTATGTGCTTCATCAAGAAGAGTTTCTTTCAAAGTACACGAAAATGGAATCCAAATTGGTCCATAACGAACCGTGAGACCACGAGAATCCTTAGAAAAATGCTTCATTTGTCCTTTAATTCTCTCTCGTTTAGGATCATGTTGCAATGCCTCTTCTTGAGCTTCCTTTATACGTTCCATGAAGTCATTGGTAATCATGACCCACATAGGTGAAAGATGGATTGAAAAATGAGAACTTTTTTCTACTTAATGCATCGGCTACCACATTGGCCTTTCCGGGATGATACAAGATTTCACAATCATAGTCCTTTAACAAATCTAACCATCTTCGTTGACGGTTATTAAGATCACGTTGTTCAAAGAAATATTTAAGGCTCTTATGATCGGAATAAATAGAAAATTTAATTTCCATATAAATAATGACGCCAAATCTTCAATGCAAAAACAACCGCCGCAAGCTCTAAATCATGAATGGGATAAGACTTCTCATGGATCTTTTAATTGTCTTGATGCATAAGCGATAACTCACCCTCTTTGCATAAGAACACATCCAAGACCATTAAATGAAGCATCACAATATACCGAGAAGTCTTCAATTCCATCCGGTAAAGTAAGAATAGGCGCTTGAATCAACTTTTCTTTTAAAGTTTGAAATGCACTTTCTTGCTCACCTTTCCATTCAAATTTTTCATTCTTTCGAGTCAACTTGGTAAAAGGCGAGGCAATCTAGGAAAAATCTTGAATAAAACGACGGTAATAACCCGCCAAACCAAGAAAACTACGAATTTCCGTCGGGGACTTAGGAGGCTCCCATTTCATGATTGCACTAATTTTCGCCGGATCAACTTTAATTCCATCTTGACTAACAACATGTCCAAGGAATTTCACCTTCCGCAACCAAAATTCACATTTAGAAAATTTAGCATATAACTTCTCTCGACGAAGTGTTTCAAGAATTTCACGAAGATGCCTTTCATGATCGGTTTGACACCTTGAATAAATTAAAATATCATCAATAAAAACAATACCAGATTTATCAAGAAAAGGACGGCAAACCCGATTCATAAGATTCATAAAAGCCACAGGAGCATTTGTCAAACCAAAAGGCATGACCAAGAATTCATAATGACCATAATGGGTCCTACATGCGGTTTTAGGAACGTCTTCTTCACAAACTTTAAGTTGATGATAACCCGAATGAAGATCGATCTTTGTGAAATACGATGCTCCTTGAAGTTGATCAAAATTATCGTCAATGCGAGGCAAATGATACTTATTTTTTATGGTGACTTTATTGAGTTCACGATAGTCAATGTACATCCGCAAACTACCATCTTTCTTTTTAACAAACAATACGAGAGCACCCCATGTAGAACTACTTTGGCGTATAAAACCCTTATCAAGAAGTTCTTGGAGTTGTTCCATCATCTCTCGCATTTCAGTTGGAGCAAGACGATTCGGAGCTTTAGCAATGGGTGTTGCACCCGGAACAAGATCAATCTTAAAGTCAATTTGTCTATCGGGAGGAAAACCGGGTAAATCATCGGGAAAAACATCAATAAATTTATTAACAACGGGAATTTCGGATATTAATTTAGATTCCTTATTAGAGTCAATAACATGAGCAAGAAAAGCTTTGCATCCACGAGAAATAAGTCGACGAGCTCGAGCATAAGTACACAATGGTAATGAATCTTGATTTCTTTCACCATAGATGACCATATCCTTACCATTAGGAGTCTTAAGGTGAACACTTTTATCGGTACAACAAATACTCACCTCATGTTGGCCAAGCCAATCCATACCTAAAATCACATCAAATTCTCCCAAACCCATAGGAATAAGATTGGCTTTAAAGTTTTCAAAATTTATGGTCAAGCTACAACCTAAATATACATTTTTAATCACATAAGTTTGATCACCCGCTACTTCCACCAACAATGGAGATTCAAGAAAAGATAGTTGTAAATGAATACATTTAGTGAATCGAGTGGCTACAAAAGAACGATTGGCTCCGGAATCAAATAGAACTTTAGCGGGAGTGTCATAAACTAGAAAAGTACCTGATACAACATCGGGTGATTCTTTTGCTTGAGCTACCGAGATTTGAAATGATCTCCCTTTAGGAGTTCCTACTTGCTTGGCCACTTTCTTCTCATTAACTCTTCTCAAAGCCTTTCTTCCTCTGCTAACACTGGGCAAGCACTATTCATATGGCCTTCATTGAAACAATTAAAACATACTATAGCCTTCCTTGGAGCTACCTTACAATCTCAGCTAATGTGACCCGGCCGGTTGGCCACAATTAAAACACCCCTTTTTGGGAGGTAAACGACAAACTCCAAAATGATGTTTTCCACAATTTGTACATGTGGGAGCATTCCTCCTAAAAGTGCTACCTCCTGAACTTCCACTGGGTCGAAACATTTTATTCGATGAATCACTTTGTTCTGCCTTTCTTTTCAAAGAATCATCATCTGGCATACCTTGTTCAACCTCATGCCATCTCGCCACATCAACAAACTGAGTAAAAGTTTCAATTTGGAGAAGAGTGATCTTCTCTCTAATACTCTTACGGAGCTTACGGTAAAAATGTTCTTTCAACAGTTTATCATCCTTCAGATATTCTGGCAAAACTGAGCTTTATCAAGAAACTTTACACGAAATTCATTTACATTCATGACACCTTGGGAATCATTCATAAACTCACTCCTAAGTCGGGTCACATCCGCCTCCGATCTAAACTCCTTAAAAAAAGCTACATTGAAATCGGCCCAATCCATTTTTACCATAGTTTCCTCACCTTTCTTCACCATCTCACTATCTCACCACAACTTTGCTCTATCAGTCAACATACTCAACCCATATAACGTTTTATCTTCTGAGGGAGTCTTTGTAATACGAAAAGCTCCCTCAATTTCATTTATCCACTTGGTACTCACAATAGGGTCGAGATCCCCATTATACTTGGGAGGTTTAGGAAGACCTTTATCAAATTCTTTTTGCACCGCCATAGCCACCTCCTCCTTTATTTTGTGAGCGATAGAATCACTCATTGCTCCTTCTAGAGTTTCATTTAATTTTTTTTATTATAAACGGAGACAAGATTTCTAACGCTTTGCCTATTTGTTCACAAATTAAGTCACTGGTTATATCTTCCCGTTCGACTATCACTTCATTCACTATACTTTTGTCTTTATCACGATTTGATCCATCTTCACCTTGAGATTAATCTATGCTACAAAATTTAAAGAATTTATAAGTATCACATTTCATTCATAACTTAGTCTCTAATACCGTAAACATTCATATTTGATCACTTCCATATTTAGTAAGTTCAATTTAGAACGTAATAGCTTATGACCGATAATAGGCCGGCTCTATTATGATCATAAACTATTTCATTTCAAATCAACCTTACTAACCACTTCAATTGTCAAATATGAACAACCCAAGTAACCTAAGGTCGAAGTCCATTCCTATGGTTCAAGTCTAGGCATCCTACCCGTAAAGATCGAATACCTAAATCCCTTGAACCATGGCTCTGATACCATTTGAAACGACTCGACTCAATTTAAGAAAATACAATTTTTTTTTCATTTGGCCGTAAATTTATGGTCCATGGCCGTAAATTTACGGCTTAAATTACAACTAGCTGTAACATTTGCACCATAATTTGTTCTTAGATTTTTTTCGTCCCAGTTTGAAAACAACTCAAAATTGCAATGGCCGTAAATTTATGGCCCTGGGCCATAAATTTAGTAAATTAACGGTCCCATCAGACCTGCACATTTCCATTTTAGCCAAAAATTCATATTTCACTTTGAATGCTTCAAAATCTTTAAACCAAAACACCTAAATGAGTAAAATCATATATTACAACATAATTGATAGGTCCAAAACCTTAACCATTGAAATATACATTAAAACGACCAAACGGGTCATTCGCCCGTAGTTAACAAAAGTGGCAAATGGGCGATTTAACCCTTTTTAGTTGTATACATAATTCAACAAAACTCATGACTTCCAAAACATAATAATATACTTGTTTTACCAAAAACAACAAGTATCAAGAGCCAAAATGTACCAAGGGATTGTCTACACCATTACCCAAAATGTCAACCTTCAAAAGCAATAATCAACAACCTTCTATCTTAGCTTTACTTGATCAACTCCTTCTCCTTGCTACTACCACTTCCTATAAAAGTTAAACAACTAAAATGTAAGCAATAAAGCTTAGTAAATGCATATATGTATGGTCAAAATATCTATATAACTATATCACAATAAAATGCATGTAAGCACTTCAGCCATTCAATTAACAACCAAAACAACAATATCAAATCATGATCATATTACTTCTACTTGGCCAGGGATATATGCTAGTAGGTATCTCATCATCTACTAGTCTTATACTCAATGTATGCTAGTAGGTATATCATCGTCTACTACTCTTACACAAATTTAATATACAAATGGAGTCATAGGAATTATTCATCTATGACCTCCATATTACAACTATGAAATTATACGTATGCACTTACCTTGATTATGGCTAGTTGATACTAGATGGCTATTAGACTCAACACAATGATCTTCACCACCTATACACAATTCAACACATATTATATTTAACTGTGAGTTTCATGAACTCCTTTCTTTCACATTTTCTAACTAAATTCACCATAACCTCCATTACTATGGTGTTTGACTATACCATTTCGTTCATCATAATTTTCATAACATTCTTCTAGTCAAACACCTAAAATGTGTAGTTTATCACTACGGGGTTTTACCATAAAGGCTTTATTTTCATTAACCCCAAATTCTCCCCTTCTCTATATTTCCTTTAGGGTTTATCAAAATCCCCAAGTATGATGAAATCCCCAATTTCACTATTCAAGAACCCTAATTTCAACAATAAAACCCTAACTTATAATTCAATAATTAAAGGGAATTCCTTACCTCAAAGAACAATCAAGCAAACTATAAAACCTTCAAATTTCTTCTTCCTTTCCTTGAAATTTTCGGCCACCACAACCATAATATGAACCCTCAATTGCTTATTTATTATTTGAATTAACTAATTGAATTTAGAAGAATTATTTTATGTCTTACTCCTTGATTAATCAAAAGAGATTAGAAGAATTAAAAGAAAGATGGAGAAGTTTTTAGAGAATAATGAGGATAAGGGTTCATCAACTAAAGTGGTTGGGTTATCCCTCCTGATGGCCACATTTTCTTTTAAACTAAAAGGGTATTATACCCGCTAGCCACTAAAGTTTCAACTAAATTAACCCCTTATCTCAAAACAAAATAATTGGAATTTAATTTAATGTTAAAACTATAAAAACGGTAAATTCTCTATTACCTTAAAAATAGTGGGGTGTTACACTAATCAACCCGGGTTTAATCCGGGTTATTTAAATTAAGTTATGCATTGAGAAAATAGATATAAAGACCACAACGAATGCGCAAAAAACATTAGTAAACAAAGTATGCAAACTAAAGTTACTTACGAGTTTCGTTTAGCAAAGGTAATACTTTCAATAATAAAAGTTACTTACGAAAGTGTCGGGTTGATCACAAAATACAACTTTCTATTAGATACTATAAAAGTATGTGGTAATTTGCTAAGGAAAACATGTTTGGGATGTCACAAGCCACCCATTTTGATATCATTATAATTACCATCAAGATACACAGTAAGTTCGTAAGATGTCAATATGCGAGTGGAGATCACTAGAATTCATTCATGACATCATATCCCAAGAATATTTGACTAATTATTGGAGGAGGATTCTCTCAAGTTATTTTTATAACTTGAGTCAAGTTGGAGACATCTTGACCTTTGATTGAAAATCAAAGGCTAAGATTCAATCATTATCTTTGAATCTTGACCCTTGATTTTCATCCAAGGGCCAAGATTAGCCTAACATGACTAGTCATGTTAATCTAACTTGAGGGAATCCCTTCCATTTTATATATATGTTCTCAGGCTAGCTACTTAGTTAACTTAAATAATTAGGGAAGGGGATTCCCTCAAGTTAGACTAACATAATACCTTAAGTGGTCTAACCCAATAGTCCTGACTTGCGAAAGTTAATATCACCAGAAAATGTATTATTCCTATCATCTATATATATCTATACTTCTTTAATTAATTAACTTACACAATCATTTTATAATATTTTAAAAGATATTTACTATCCTTAAAAATCAAATATCTTTGAATCAATTACCTACACCACTTGACGCCGACGCCATCACCATCCACTAGTACAAAATAATACAATAGAGACCAGTTAAAATGACTTTAGAGACCTGTTTTACAACCCGTCTTTTAATAGAGACCGGTTGTCAACCATTCTCTATATTAGAATAGAGACCGGTTTCATTCTAATTAATTAGTCTCTATTCTTTGTTCCCGCTTATATAATATCTCCTGCCAAACTCATAGAGACCAGTTTTTTATAATCGGACCGATCTTTATTCTTCTTTTATAGACCAGTTTTTTTATATCCAACCGGTCTCTATTCGTTTTTTTTAATTAAAAAAAAAAAAACTGCTGCTCATCAAAACCTGTTCCCGCTATATTATACCAAAAAATGCTTCCAAAACAAAACCTCCTCTCAATCTCAACATTCATACCAAACATCCAATACCAAAAAAGAAAAACCTATTATATATATATGCTCTCAACATTCATACCAAAACTAAAAGAGCAAAAACAAACGTCGTGCTCAATAATACCAAACCAAACTCTACCACAATCAAAGTAATGCTCAATCAAACTAGTACTAAATCAAACCACTAATAGAGTATAAAAACTAAATATCTTTTTAAAACTAAACAAGGTTAAAGTTCTTAAAGTCATAAAGTTCCTAACTATAAAGTCAACGTTCAATGGATAGTCCATACTTTAGTCGTTTGGAATCGAAATTGCACTTGTCCAAAAACAAACCATAGCATCTAATTGTGAGTACTCGTAAGGTCTTGAATTATTCCAGGTATCTACAAGAATAAAAAGAAAAAAAAGTTTAACATTATTACTTATATATATAAGAAAGCAAATTAAAAGAACCAAATTAGATAAAAACACAACATATGAAATTACCTACAAAATTCGGGAAAGCATATTGTTGAATCTTCACAAAATCATATATCCAACGCATCACATAATAACCACATTCTCCATTCGACCTTGTTGTTGGACATAAATTTTAGTAACAATTATATATAATAAACATCCGACATACAAATGTGTTAGAAATCCAAAAATAGTGATAAATTGTAATTTAAATTAGTGGACTTAGTTGTTGTTAAGACATGGTGAAATAATTTCTAAGGTTGAGGGACTAGGAGTGTTATATAGCTTAATTGTAGATTTAGACTATAAATACCCTCAACTCCTTAGAAATCATAGGCCTTTGATCCATTTTTACATACATTTAATCAAGATCGTTCCAATCTCTCTCTCTCTCTAGAAATCACACACACTAAACACACCAAGAACACACACACTTGATCCGCCATTGTTGAGATCAAATCCAGAGAAGAAATCGTGTTATAACATGTGGTATCAGAGCAAAACATCACTTTGATATCGATCCATAACTGATTTTGATCTCAATTTTCATCCAAATTCATATCAAAAACTGTTTTTTATACCGTCCTCTGTTTCATCATTTTTCATCGATTAAAACACATAAAATCATCAATTTTTGTTCACCAATAGATTCCTCATAGCTCAAAACATAATTCTGTCAAGTTTTACGTTCCAATTCAATCGAATTCTCGAGATTGAATTTTTTGTTTTTGGCGCTCAAAATTTTGATTTTGATTCTGTTGTGTTATTAGCTTAATTTTGTTCAAGGATTTGTTGCGGACGTGATTACAAACATTTTGCAAGTGTTTTCAAGTTCTAACTCCAAGTAATTCGAAAGATATTGAAGCTTTAAAAGTCATCAATGGAGTTTTTACAAACTGTTGTAATGAAGAAGATGACCTCCAGACGATCTTCACTAGGACGATCTTTCTCAGATCGTCTCAGTGCTTGAATTTTCATTCATTCATACTTTCTGTGTTGTGGCTTGTAGGACGATCCTCACAAGATCGTTCTAGCAAGTGGTTATGGCTAACTAATCCGAAAGGATCGGTTTTGGTCAATTCAAAGTGATTTACTTTGAAAATTAAGACAGAAAACTAAGACGATCTTGCCAAGATCGTCTCAGTTACCTGACTCTAGGACGATCTTGCCCAAGATCGTCTCAGTGTCTGTTAAAAGTTGGTGTGTTTTGGTTGTTTAATTGAAGTTGTTGTGATTGGGAATCACACACTTCCTTGGTAACTGATCATTTTTGATTGGTTTTGCTCAAATTCATTCCTACCACTTCATAACCAAACTCTGTCCAAATTTTCTTAAAATACTTAGAAAATTTCTCAGTCACCCAAGACGATCTTCAACTCAAGAACGCCTCATTTTCCTTTCAAATTCTAAGACGATCTTCAGAGATTGTTTTCATTTCCAAGTCTGTCATTTTCCAATTTCCATTTCAAATTCCTTTAATTCAATTTCAGTTTACAATTCCAAAAACACAAAATCATTACTCAATTTTAATTTCATTTCATACTTAGTTAAATTTCACCAAATTTCTTCCAAGACGATCTTTCTTAAATCGTCTCACTCTTTCAAATCTAAGACGACCTTCACAAATTCGTCTTACTTCTTTCTTCTTCTAGGACGATCTTCACCTAGGACGATCTTCATCAAGATCGTTTCATTTCCTGAATTTTCCAACTCTCATTTCATTCCAAGTTTCAAATCAAATCTCTTTCAAATGGCTTCTCGTGAAGCATTGGTATTGGGTTCCGATACAAGACCTCCAGTTCTCTACCGTGGTTCTTATGGACTATGGAAGAAAAGATTTATGGACTATGTCGAATGTCAACCAAATGGTCACCTTCTTAAAGATTCCATCCTTAATGGACTTGCAGTTCATCACCATCCCACTACTGGTGCAATACTCACTCTTGATCTTTTGAATGCTGAACAAAAAGATCGAACAACTGCAGATAATAGAGCTAGATCATGCTTATACAAAGCACTACCAGATGAAATCTATGGTTCTGTTGATTCTTATGATACAGCCAATGAGATATGGGATGAGGTGGCAAGACAAATGGAAGGATCTGACCTAACTTTAAAAATTAGATTGACAAATGTGTTGACTGAGTTTGACAACTTCAGCAAATTGCCAAATGAATCTCTAGAGGTTGTCTACTGTAGATTTTGCAATGTCATAAATGAACTTAGGAAGAACAATGTCAAGAAATCAGAGATTGAGTTAAACATCAAATTCATCAAAGGTCTTGGTCCTGAGTGGGAAGATTATGGAACTCAGATTAAGCAACATCAAAATCTGGCCAAGTTCTCCATCCATAATCTTCATGAATCCTTCAAACACAATGAACATCAAGTCCTAAACAAAGCTTCATCAAACAAAATGCCAGAAGTTGTATCTTCTTATCCTTTGGCATTAATTGTTGAAAAGAAGGTTTCTGAAGCTCTTAAAAGGTAAATGGTAGTTGTTTCTTCGTCTGATAGGGACGGAGATGATATGTTGGCTCCAAGAGATGGTGTTTCTGACGAATTATATCAAGCTCTTGCCGCAGTTACCAAGCACTTCAAGAAAAAGTTCTACAAAGCGAGGCCAACAAACAATAATCTCCGCACTTCTTCCACAAGTGCATTTCCCAAGAAGGAACACTATCATTCTAAGAATAATGGTCAAGGTGAATCAAGTGGATCCAAGCATGTTGAAAAGAAAGTTGAAGATTATGACAAACAAGTTGTTGAGAAGGGTAAAGCTTCTGATAAAAAGTGCTACAATTGTGGAAATCCTGGTCATTTTGCAATCGATTGCAAGCAACCTCGTAAGCGGAACTATGAGTACTACAAGCAGAAGATGTTGTTGGCAAAGCAAGTGGAAGCCGGTCATGCATTGATTACTGAAGATGACAAATGGCTGTTGCTCTCAGATGATGAAGATGAAGATCTCTCTGCAAATGTGTGCTTCATGACGAGGTTGGCCAAGGACAAAACTTTTGAGGCTGAAAGCACTGATGATGAGTACCCGAATGATGAGGTAAATCTACACTCTGTTTTTTCATTAGTTAAAGATAAAGAGTCGTTTGATTTAGCTTTATCAAATTTGACAACTCATATCACGTCATTAACCAACAAAAATAAGACGTTGAAAAATAGTATTTCATTTTCTAAAAGTGAACTTTCTAAAACTTTTTGATCATGATACTATTAAACAAGACTTTCAGTCATACAAAGAAAGGATGTTGGTTAAAGAATGTGAGTTGAATGCTTTTCCTGATTCTAAGTTATTACATAAATGTCACAATCTGGAAAAAACCATTCATGATATTGAAAAAGCCAATCAAGATCTTGAAATTCAAAAGTCCAATAAGTGGCTTCGAGCAAATTCTAGACAAATAGATTTTGATATTCTTAATAAAAAGCTTCAAGAATCCAAACCAAACAATATTGAACTAGAAAGAAAGATTTCTGATTTAAATCATACTTGTTTTTTGAAAGCTGTTGAGATTGAAAATCTTAAAAACCAAATTGAGGAATTCAAAAAGAATATACTTTTTTATCAAGAGAAGTTATATAAAGTTGAACAAAAGCCTCTTTTCGATTTTACCGCCTATTTCAACAAGTCGAAAATTGACAAATCGGAACTTCTTCATGGGTTGGGATTTGAGAATATCACTCCATTACAAAAGGCAAAAGACCAAATTGAACCTCTGTATGATGAAAAATTTCTTCGCCATGGTATGGTACAACAATTTATTCGTCCACTGGATGATGAATTTGAGACTGATGATGTTGAGAAAATACCTTAAACTGAATTTTTGGTTAACTATGATGCTATAAATGCTTCCTGTAATTTTAAAGAATCTTCAATTTTCAAATTAGAAGAAATAGCATCAAATTTTCAAAACCAAGAGTCAATTGGTATTTCACCTAAACCTACTAAAATGTATGTTTCATCCACAATTTTGGAAAAACAAATAGAAGGTTTACAACAAAAGGTGAATTCTCAACAACAAGTCATTGATCATCTCAAGTCTCAAAATCAAAGTTCAAAGAATGAATTAATTGATGTAGACACCAAGAAAGTTTGTGTGAATGTTTCTACTCAAACTAATCTAAGTGCTGAAGTAGACCATTCCACTCAGACTACTTGTGTTTCATCTACTGATTCCTCCACCCAGACCTTGACTGATTCTCTTGAGTGTTCATGTCAAACTGCTTCTACTATAGCTGATGATTATGTGCAAACTGATTTATTTAATGACAAACTTGCACATAGTTTAGTTTTGATATGGTACTACTATAGGTTTTTCACTTGTGATTCTCTTAAAGAGTTAGTGGTTCACCCTAAGCTTAGTGCTAGTATAGGTGTTGATACTTCTACTTTAATTTCTTGTGAAACCAAATATGTGTCAGTTCAAGTTGATCTAATTCCTGAGACTACCCATAGTGTGAAATTGGATACCAAGATTCCTGATTTTTCAAAAATCTCTCCGGTTAAACCTTTTACAAAAGATGATTTTGATAAATTCATGGAGGGGGAATATGCTTAGTTCAAACTCTTTGCATAGTTCTTTTTTGAAATTGGATACCAAGTTCTTTTTTGAAAATCTCTTTGCATAGTTCAAACTCTAGATGGAGTTGACATTTTGTGTGGCGACCGCGATGATAACCTTCTTACCGTTAATCTCGATGATAACCAACCATCCGATAATATTTGTCTCATTTTGAAAGCTACATCAAAGAATTCTTGGTTGTGGCATAGAAGGCTTTCTCACCTAAATTTTCCTACCATCAATACTTTGGTCAACAAGCATCTTGTTGAAGGCTTGCCAGACTATAAGTATGAAAGTGAGCATGTGTGTCCTTCTTGTGCTGTTGGGAAGATTAAACGAGCTTCTCATAAACCGAAGAAATCTCCAAACTCTTTAGCACCTCTTCATTTGCTTCACATGGATCTTTGTGGGCCGATGAAAGTACAAAGCTGAAATGGGAAGAGATACATCTTGGTTATTGTTGATGATTATTCAAGATATACTTGGGTCAAGTTTCTTGCCTCCAAAGATGAAACAACTCAAATTCTGATTGATTTCATCACTTCTACTCAAGTAAATCTTCAACTTCCAGTCTGTTACATCCGTTCGGATAACTGAATTGAGTTCAAAAACGCCGTGTTTGATGAATTTTGTAAATCCAAAGGCATTACTCACCAATTCTCTACGGTTCGTACCCCACAACAAAACGATGTCGTTGAAAGGAGAAATCGAACGCTTGTGGAAGCTGCAAGAACCATGCTTGCTTATTTTAAGTTACCTTCCAACATGTGGGCTGAAGCTGTTGACACTGCTTGTCACACTCAGAATCGGTCCATTGTTAATTAGCGTTTTGAGAAGACTCCTAATGAGGTTGTTAACAAACGGAAACCCAACATCAACTATTTTCATATCTTTGGGTGTGTTTGTTATACTCTGAATGATCAGGAAAATCTTGGAAAGTTCGAGAAGAAAGGTGATGAAGGTTACTTTGTTGGTTATTCCAAGACATCAATTGCTTACCGAATCTACAATCGCCGAACAAAGACAATTCAAGAAACAATGAATGTTTGGTTTGATGAGATGTTGGGCATGATCTTTGAGCAAGAAAGTTTGCTACCAACAAGTAATGTTCCAAGTGATTCAAGTACTTCATCAAGGACTTCTACTTTGGCATCTAAATTCAAGAAGTTTCCAGCTCCTACAAGTGATGAGTTAGATATACTTTTTGAAGAATTCTACAATTCTAAACCGATTCATGATGAAGAACCTCAAGTCATCGTTGAACCAGTTTCGAACCATGATCCAGTTCCTGACAACCATCATGAATCATCATCAAGTTCTTCTTAGCAAAATGCTACTTCTTCAAGTAGTAGTTCTTCATCCTCTTCTAATGATTCTTCTTCTCAATCCTCTCCTAATAATTCTTCTCCAGTGAATGTTCAAGAACAACCTACCCAATATACCCAGACTACCAATCCGATGAACACTCCAAATGTATATGTGCCTCTTGATTTCTATCATCCATCCTACAAGGAAGCTGTTCTACCAAGCTATAATTCCACCTCTTAGCAAAACTCTGGTTTTAATGATGATGATGTTGATGTCAATCAACAAGATCCTCTTCCTCATGATCGCAAATGGTCACGTATGCGAAAAGATCATCCTACAAATCAAATTATTGGAGATCCACAAGCCGGAGTAACTACTCGTACTTCAGTGAATGAGTGTCTTGTTGCACTTTCTCTTAGAAACATTGAACCCAAAACTGTTTCTAAAGCTCTTCGAGATCCAGAATGGGTTAAAGCTATGCAAGACGAACTCGCTCAGTTTGAAAGACTGAAAGTATGGAGATTAGTTCCAAATCCATGAAAAGATGAACCTATTGGCACAAAGTGGATTTTCAAGAACAAGAAGGATGAGAATGGAGTGGTAGTAAGGAACAAAGCTCGATTAGTTGCAAAGGGTTATTGCCAACAACCTGGTGTTGATTTCGATGAAACTTTTGCTCCAGTTGCAAGAATGGAAGCTATTCGGATTTTCTTAGCTTATGTCGCATTCAGAAACTTCACTGTGTTTCAAATGGATGTGAAGACAGCTTTCTTGAACGGTGATCTCAAAGAAGAAGTTTATGTTGAACAACCAGAAGGTTTTGTTGATCCCAAAAGGCCAAACCATGTCTACAGGTTAGACAAGGCTCTCTACGGTCTTAAGTAAGCACCCCGAGCATGGTATGATTCCTTATCTACTTTCTTGATTAAAGGTGGCTTTACCAAAGGCACAATTCACCCTACCCTGTTCATTCGCAAACAAGGTAAGCATGTTCTTCTTGTCCAAATATATGTTGATGACATTATCTTTGGGTCAACCAGTCAAACATTTTGCCGTAACTTTTCATCTCTAATGGTTAATCATTTTGAAATGAGCATGATTGGGGAAATGAACTATTTTTTGGGTCTTCAAATCAAACAACTACCAAATGGTATTTTCATATCACAAGGTAAGTATATTCATGACATGTTGAAAAAGTTTGATATGACTACTTGTTCTTCAATTTCTACTCCAATGGCTGCTCGTACAAGTATTAATGCTGATAAAAACGGGAAACCATTTGACCAAAAGAGATATAGAAGTATGATTGGTTCATTGTTGTATCTTACAGCATCTCGCCCAGATATAATGTTTGCAACATGTATGTGTGCTAGGTATCAAGCTGCTCCAACTGATTTACATTTTCAAGCTGTGAAACGAATATTTTGTTATCTGAAGGGTACACCCAACTTAGGTCTCTGGTATCCTAGGGATACTGGATTCAATTTAACCGCTTATTCAGATGCAGATCATGCAGGTTGTAAGCTTGATCGCAAGAGCACTTCCGGTACTTTACAATTTTTGGGTGATAAAATTGTGAGTTGGTCTTCCAAGAAACAAAATTGTGTGTCACTATCAACAGCCGAAGCTGAATATGTGGCTGTGGCTAGTTGTTGTGCTCAAGTGTTATGGATGAAGACTCAGCTTACTGATTATGGTCTGAAATATGATCATATTCCCATCTATTGTGACTCTCAAAGTGCCATTGCTATTGCAGTCAACTTAGTAAACCACTCTCGATCAAAGCATATAGATGTGAGATATCATTTTCTCAAAGATCATATTGAGAAAGGTGACATCGAACTCTACTTTGTGGGAACTGACTACCAACTTGCAGATTTGTTCACTAAACCATTGGATGAGAAAAGGTTTAACTTTCTTATCTCTAAGCTTGGCATGTTAAATCTTGAACCTTAACTTATTTTGTTCTTGAAAAACAAAATACAAAATTTGAAAAGACAAAAATCAAATACAAAAATATAAAATTTTGAAAAATAACAAAAAGATTTTCTTTGTTTTTTTTCCTTTATTAAGTGGCTTACATATACTCTGTATGTAACCCGGGCTTTATAGTGTTATTTATATTATAATGGTTTACATATACTCTGTATGTAACCCGTGCTTAAACGATTTATTTATTTCAAAATGGCTTATACATACTCTGTGTATAACCCGTTCTTAAAAAGTTTTATTTATTTTCAAAAGAATTATTTTTTCTTATCAAAAGATTTTGTTACTCTCAATTGTTGATATGAGAAGCGACGGATTGAACGCCTTTGTGTACTCTCTAGTTGTCTCATCTTGAACAATTGATTGAGTTAAGTTTGTGCTTAAATGTTTTATTTGCATCTAACTTGTTGATGTAAGATGCGAAAGATTGAACGCCTTTGTGTACTCCCTAGTAGTCTTACTATGAACATTGTTGTTGACGCAAAACTTTGTGTTTCTTAAAATCTTGTTCACTTTTAGACTCTCAAATTCTTTTTCATGTATATATCACAACAAAGATTTTACTCTATTTGACTTCACGAAAACCAATTTTTGCTCTACCTTTCTATGAAAAACTTTTAAGATCTACCTTTGCATAGATTAAGTGGGAGTTTTGTGATTTCAAATTTATCAAAAAAACTTCAAATGTGTTTTCAAATCATTTTCATACACACATTTGATGATTTTCAAATGATTCTCATCAATTGAAGTTCGGTGTTTAGTTTGCACTTGAGAGATTCATTCACTCCATGAACTTCATCATTGCCGATGAATTCTAACCCCGGAGTATTCACTTCTATTTTGAGAGATGATGGTTTCGTGCAAATAGAATGGAGGGAGTAAAGTCGAAAAGTGAGAGGTTATGGTGATATGTTGTGAGAAAAGGGTTAAAAGAATTGACACCCTTCCCTAAATTTCTCAAAATTGCCGGGTAAAACAAATTTATATCAGATGTCATTTGTTGATATCTTGATTAAGACTTCATGGACCCAATGAAGCGATGCACATCTTTACCTAACCACTCAAGTGTTTCTTAACAAATACTTGTTTCATTTCTCACGGAGATTTTCGCATTTCTATTGACTCTTCATTTGGAAGATGTTGATATTGAATAAGGGCGACACTCTGCTCCGGTCCCCAAATTCATTTCATCACGTTCTGTCTAGAGCTATCTTGCTTGATCATTAATTTGATCCTCATTCATTTTCTTAAGACACATTTGAGTCATATATTTGTGATATTATTGCATATCTATGTGATATAGCCGGAACATTTGTAGTGATATCTTAATTGATATTCCACTATGATCAAATGGAAATCCTACCAATGCTAATATCATTTCCAACATTGAACGTAGATCTCATAATTACATTTGTGTGATTATTGAGTGAACGAGAAGTCTATGAGTGACCTCGGATGTTTCCTAAAAGTCTTTAAGGATAATAGATTGTGGTTATCGAACGCCTTAGGTGACACTGACCATGATTTATATTCTTTGAAGCAATCTCGTAGTTGAAAAACTACAAGACCGAACTATGTTAGAAAATTTGCTTTGTGCATATTTCAATGATACATAGGAAATCCGGAAAATGTCATACATTTCTTTCGGTCATTTCATTAATCTTTTTGATTTTTGAACATGTTAACGGATCATCCTTATCCGGTTTTTCATTTCTCATCCCCCAAATACAAAAACCACCAACACCATACTATAACGTTTGTACCAACAACTTCAACCTTACATTTTGATTTGAACCCTTAAGATTCTTTGGGTTGGGACTATTGAAATGGATTGATGTGTTGTCGTTTGATATTTCTCCATGCAAATCTAGTTTTATGAATCAATGTTTGCATAATGACATTGGTTCCCAACTTTGTCATTATGATGGGGAGAAATAGATTATGATTGATTGAGAAAGAAAACCTATGAGCTTGATTTGTGCAAACATGGATTTAGTAAGAAGGTTGTAGTGTATGGGATTGATGGGAAAATTTGCAATTAATAGAAATTCAGTCAATTGTGCTCAAATTTACAGATTTGAGTTGTTCATTTTCAGAATTGAGTTCTTGACTTGAAAAAGGATAATTACAAAGATAAGGATATGATGTTCAAAGATGCTCCAAAATGCTTACACTCATGAAATGAGGGGGAGCATGATTAATTCAAGTTTTGTTCAAAAGTTTACTCTCCAAAGTGTTTAAGTCAAAATGATAAAGATCAAAGCTACAAAAGTTGAAAGATTGATTGGAAGATTCAAGACAAAGAAGTAAAGCTTCGAAAGAGTCTTCATCAACACATTTCACTCATGATCTTCAAAGTCATATGATAATACTTGGTCTAGAAGCTCCAAAGCATACATCAAGGAGGAGAGTACAAGTTTTTGATACTTCATATTGATACTTCATTTCAAGGAAACAAATTTTCATTCAAGAATGGAAGATTGAAAAACCAAAGCCAAGTTTATACATTCCGCACTTCAAAAGACAACTCTGATTCATGGTTCAACAATTTTCAAAGATTCTAGACTCATTCATTTTTTTTTCTCTGTTCAATATGAACATTGAGAATTTCATCATGTTTTAACTTCGAGAAGTCCAAGACCAAGATTGATTCAAGTTCTCCAAAGACGATGAGAAAGCTTTGAAGACTTGTTTCATCACACCAATTGTCTTCACCATCGGGCTCATCAACTTAATTCCTACAAGACAAAATAACACGTACTTCATTCATTACAATATATCACTAAGGGGGAGAATGTTAGAAATCCAAAAATAGTGATAAATTGTAATTTAAATTAGTGGACTTAGTTGTTGTTAAGACATGGTGAAATGATTTCTAAGGTTGAGGGACTAGGAGTGTTAATTAGCTTAATTGTAGATTTAGACTATAAATACCTCAACTCCTTAGAAATCATAGGCCTTTGATCCATTCTTACATACATTTAATCCAGATCATTCCAATCTCTCTCTCTCTCTAGAAATCACACACACACTAAACACACCAAGAACACACACACTTGATCCGCCATTGTTGAGATCAAATCCAGAGAAGAAATCGTGTTATAACAAAATGACTGTACATGTACGTCCAATACTCGGCCCATCAACACCCATTATAATTATAAAAAGATAAAAGTTTACCTCTGGAAAGATCCAACATACAATATGTTGAAGAAATGTGTCTTCGAATTCCCGGCAAAGCTCCAAAGCCAGAGCCTGTGTACCTTGAGAACTACTGACCATTGATTCTCCAAGCTTTACCTGCATAACTTGAGACTTATCTTGAAGCCTGCATAAGGTTAGAAAAAATGGTAACTAATTTAATGGCTAACATCAATGCAACACAAGGACTATATATAAAGAGGAGAAGCATCTTTGCTAATGTGGCCATACTAGATAACCATCTACATCATTCATCAATAAATTTAAAAACAAAAAAGCAGTCTATAATATGCAATCTAGATTCTATGATGTCAATCAGATCCCCATGCATCAATAAATTTATCATGTTTCAAATAAATATAATTAGTTTTTTAACCTACATAATATGTCGATAATTTGGAATTTTGCCATGACAAAATTATTTTGATGATGCAAACTTAAAAGATCATATATAAATTATTAGAGTTTTCATAAAAAAATAAAAACAATTTTAAAAAATGACATTATAAATAACAAAAAAAAAATGTAAAAAAAAAAGAAAGTGTTTATGACATCATAAATAAATTAACCAAAAAAAAAACTAAACCTTAGAAAAAATTTGAAGGTGACAAATAAGTTAATTTTATAATATGTTGTGATAGGAATCCTCTTTTATTTGGTATAAAGATAAGAGCTGAGTTATTTTGAGAACTCCTAAAAAAAAAGAACTCAAGAACTATTCTGGACCATACATTCTTTTCCTTTTTCTCTCTCTTCAATTAAATAATAAAATTCACCCAAATCATTCAAAATGTTCTAACTCACAAACCGTAAATCGTTAGACAAAACAAAAAGCATGGGTAGTCTTAAAATTTCGTCCTCTTTCATTAGAGATCCAATTCGATATACTTTTGACGACTTTTTAATTTTCGTTTTCTTTTTGGTAGTTACACATAACTTACACATGTATAGGTTGAACTTACACATGTGTAGGTTGAACAAAAGTTATGATTCGGAACGGGCTTCGCCCTTAAGGATATTCATAAACCAAAGCTAGTGGGGGTGATAGGTCATAGAGGGTGATAAGTCATAGGGTGATAGGTCATAGAGGGTGATAGGTCATAGGGGGTGACCAGTGAAGGGTGATCTACCTAACGGGCTCCGCCCTTAGCCGCTATTCCTCCCCCATGGACTGACGGGCTCCGTCCTTGGCTACCATGGCTCTGCCATGGATTGACGGGCTCCACTGTTGACCTTCATTGTTGTATACATATGTTCATTTACTAATTTACATGTGAAAACAATGATCTTACACATGTGTAGGATGATCCTACACATGTGTAGGTTGAACGCGATGGGAAAAAAAAAAGAAAATTAAAAAGTCATCAAAATTATATCGAATTGGATCTCTAATGAAAGAGGACGAAATTTTAAGATTACCCATGCTTTTTGTTTCGTCTAACGATTTACGGTTTGTGAGATAAAACAGTTTAAATGATTTGGGTGAATTTTCTTATTTAATGAAAGAGAGAGAAAATATAAAAAAATGAGTGGTACAGAATTGTTCTCGCATTCTTTTTTATTTGTGAGTTCTCAAATAAACTTTTCTTCATAAAGATAAAGATATAAAGATTTATATAATTTGTTTATTATGGTATTTTTATATAATTTGTCTATATCTACGCTCCTTCTAAATATGCATGTTTTAATAAAATGATTTATGATATGATATATGTAACGTACCGCTGGATAATTGTAGGCAGTCATCATAGCATATTTTTTTTTAATACTTTTGTCTCATATTTGAATGACGTGTTAACAAATTGAGTGTTAAGGGGAAAATCGGTAGTATTTCCCCTTAACTCTTCAAGTAAGCATATAAAACGCAAACCTAAAGGAGCAAGGATAAAACTAGGATCAATAATATTAAAGATAATACTTGTTTGGAATATTTGATCACATGAATAATGACAATTACTATTTTCTATCTACTGCTAGACTATTGAAAGACTATTGAAAGACCTTGTAACATCCCAAACTTTTTATTTTATTTTGTTGACTTTGATTGTTAGTCAAAGTTGGTCTTGCGTTAAGTAGCTTAATAATTGATGTATAGTTAATGTGATAATAATTATTATGTTTTATGTGTTATATGTGGCAAATAAGAAGAAAAATGTTTGTCAACTATGTGGATAAATCGGGTGTCCGTTCCCATTTAGTATGTTTAAAGTGTCGATAACTTTTACCTTTCGGGCTCGTTAATGTTGTATTATTTCTTTCACTGATGAATTAATTTTAGATGTTTTAAATTATATTATTTGAGATGAGTATTCGGTTAACAAATTAGAGGGTTGTTAAGTGTTGTGAAACTCATTTGACCGTGATTAGAGTTAACCAAAGCATGATTCATATATCATTAACCCTATTTTAAAATATAGGTAACTTATATTTAGTTGTTTTCCCTAGTAGCCGTCAAGCGAAATGAAAACTAAAATATATTGACATCACACGCTTCGTCGAACCTAAAAAAGAAAAGGGAAAAACAAAAGTCGTATACATTATCACCCTAGCCGCCAATTACAAAGAACTCAAAATACAAATAGTTTTGTTTTACTGGAAAGATCGGTTGTCATGTGTGTAGTTTCATGACGATCCGTGTGGTAAGTGGTGCTTTGTTTTCCGAGATTTGTAGCCGACATAAGTATATCTATTAAAAACGCAAAATTGCTTGGTGTTCTCGGGTCCATCGAGGAGGAAAAAAAGAAAGAAAGAAAGTTTAGTTTTAATTCCTTCATGGTACATCAACGGCATCTTATGGTGATTATGGAATTATATTCATCTAATATAATCTAATCTTGTTATAATAATCAGAATAATATTATAGTTTCATCTAGAATGTAAATAAGTGAAGTTGAAGACTTGCGAAGTGATTTTCCAGCCGCCGCTTGAAAAGGAGTTTTCGTAATTGTCTAAGTTTTTAATATTCGTTTATGGATGGATCGGCACTATCTATTGACAGGTATATACCAAGTTCTCTAAATCATCTAGTATTTATAGGAAGTTTTTAAAGATAAAGATAAATTACTTTTGACACCTGGGGACATAACAAAATTTAGTTTTAATAATTACTCTCATTTTATGAAGTTATTATATCTCATGCTTATATTGGGTATGGGTTGTATGTGAGAGGTTTATTGGGTGCATTGTTTCTGCATGCTTTAGTGGATACGAGCTAATTGTTGTATTGTTGTTTAGTGTAGCTTGTGATTGAGTTATTGATGATTATTTGTGTCTTGTATACATAGTACACTAGACTTGATTAAGTTGTCATGTCACGTGCACGTTAACGGCCCTAATGAAAATAAGTAACATTGAGTAGCATTTTTATGTGCAAAGTCTCGAGCACTGAGTAGCAAGTGTTAAGCTTAACCCACATTTGGTCACATAGATCATTTGTGTTAAGTAGCTCATCCATGGGCGACGTACACTGTTCCCAGTGGGGTCAATATTTTAAGTAGCTGAGTATTTCTGTTGGGTGTGATTGACCTTTATAGTAGTTTGCGGATTACTCGTGGATTGGTTATGCCTTTCCATAACGACGCCGATGGACCCCCGAAAGGTTTACCCATCATGTCGGGTGCGAGGTTCCCTGTGAGGTCTTATGACCGGCTACACACAAAACCTATGTTGTTAAGTAGCTAAATGGCATAACCTTGAGTACTTGAGTAGTTGAGTAAAGTAGTTAAGGAGCTAAAGAGTTAAGTAGCTATGTTGTTAAGGAGACAAAGTAGTAATTGAGGATTGCTAGACATATTGTAGGATTTGATTATTCTATTTGAGTGGTGTGATTATGCCTTTATATGTGCATGAGATGCTTTTGTTGAAACAATTTTAATTGGCAATCCTTTTGTTGTACTAACCAGTTATCTTACTCGACTTTATAAGCTGACACTTGTTTTGTGAAAAATGTGTTGTGCCCTCAGGTTATGCGGTAATGAAGCTAGTAGATTTGCGAGAGATGTGCTAGCTATTGATGATGAATAAAGATGACTTTTAGTTACCCATTTGTTAGTAGATTTAAGTAGACTTATTATTTATACTGGTTGACATTTGTTGTGGATTTCCTTTATTTATTGTGATGATACGTTGCTGGTAACACCATTTAAAGTTGTTTAATGATTCCATTATAAATCAATTGTGTTTTGAAAATTCGCTTCCGCATTTGTTTAACAGAGTTTATTTATAAAGTTGAAAGTTTTTGGAAATTCACATTTTTATAAAGCAGGGTGTTACAGACCTTTTCACGGTTTAGATTCTTACTATATTCACTAAACCAAACAAGTAGAGTTGCCGTTATAATCACATCTATCTTATAATCAGATCCTCGCTAGATTCACCATTAATATTATTAGTTCAAGCTTGTGTTTATGATTTACCTTTAAATATGCTCAAGTCTTTAGTCAGTCACTATGTATTAATTCTCTCCGAGGGTCATAGTACACGTTTTCATGCCACTAGATCCCGTCTAACATTGTAAGCATCATGTTCATCTAATTCTAATTACATTAATTCTGGATTCCTTATCTAGAGCAGAAACACTTTTTACATCTAATCATAGACCAACTAGTATTTTTCATCCAAAGCATGTCAACCCTAATGTCTTGACTATAAACACATCAAGCCAAGAATAGATTAACATGCTTGAGATATAAAACCAATAGTAATATGAAAAACTAGACGATCATGGATCTTCGGTAAACTGGTAAACAATATCTAACCAATCAAACATTAAATAAAGTAAAATAAAAGTTAACATGATCAGATCAATTCAAACAAGTATTAGCCAATTAGTCAGACATTATTAAAGGAATAACAAGTTATAAAAAGATGAAAGACATTATTTACCAACAATAAAAAGTAAATAGTTAAAAGATCTAGGTTGAAGATGAAGATCAAGAGGTGTTTGGAACTCCAATATCCTCTTTGAAAGTTTCAAAATTTGACATAGGGTTTGGGTTTTTCACATATAGCTGTGAGTGGCGCTCGATTATCTGAGACTCCATATTTTATTCGTTTTGCTTATGTTTCACCTTATTGTGTCTTGTAAAGTCCTTTGGCATCCAAGTTGAGTTGGTAGATAACATATACTCTCATTCGCATCTTCCGAGAACCTGCATTAATATTTCATCACATTAAGTATCGATAGTTTACACATTTAAACTCATTTTGACATTAAAAATGACTAAAAGACATAAGAGAAAAGTCATAAATAAATCAGTCATCACTGACAAATCTTCACATTCTAAACGAGACAAAGTATTCAAAAAGTAGTCCCAAAATGGGGACAATCCGAAGTTAACCTCTAGTGAGGTTAACTTCGGACGGGTATAACGTAAGGCACACTGTGTGGACCCTATACTATATGAATGCATGTCATGATAAATAAATTAACGTATATGATTAACTACTTGTAATTAAGTTATATAGATTATGAGAAATATACATCTTGCGTATATGTTAATGATCCAGCAGTTACATACCACAACAATCTTTAAATGAGTCTATAAATTAAAAAAAAACTACCTAATTAGAATAAAATGATGATTTTGTATCATACAATAAAAAGATATATTTATTAAAGATATATATAATTGATATAACAAATTTTAAAAATTATGTAAAGATTTGTAATTTAAGTATATAATGTACATTTGACATTTATAATTATTGAAATATAATAATAAATTTTGACAATAGAGACCAGTTAATTAAAAAAAACTGGTCTCTATTTTTTTAGCCAAAAAAGACATTATTAGATTGGATAAGAGGTAGGTGCATGCATTTTATGTGAGGAATAAAGACCGGTTGAGTATAAAACTGGTCTTAAAGAATAGAGACCACTTGTTTTATACTTAAATGGTCTATATTCTTTTTTGTAACCGGTCTCTATTCCTACTTAACTATAAAGACTGGTTGTATAAGTATAAAGACCACCAAACAACCGGTCTCTATATATTTGACCGGTCTCTATTGCCCTAAATTTGTGGTAGTGATCCGTCGATGCCACCACATTGCAACTAATGTCATCACCGCCGCATTGTGCGAGTACCATACTCGTATTTTTATTGTGAAACTCTTTATCTCATGATATCATGCATATAACGTCTTCTATGAAGAAATTACCTATAATCTATGGCTGGTGGACTAACTCAATTATACAATTAATCTTATTCTTCTTTTGCTCTCTAGCTGAGCCACTGACATACTTTAAGTTTACTTCGTTGTTATCACCCTGGCCTCCTTTGATGCACTTGATGCAATTATAAAAGTCTGCAGACTTAAGGTTTTTGGATACCTTAAGCGAGGTCAGTTTTAAGGGCCTACTTCATCAACATATAAATAGAGTAAACAAAAAAAAAGGTAGTTTGACTTATGTTATTGAGATACTACTAATGAAAAGATACAGATATTGATGCAAAAACTAGTAAGAGTATTACTGTAATTCAAATTATATAATGATACTTCATCCAAAATCCAAACATTAAGTCTAGTATACAATATATCGAGGCCCTTATATTTTGGGGGCCTAAAATGATCGCCTAGTCATACAGTACTGTTGAACCACCTATGTCTGCAGTGAATGAAAACCATATGGATTATGGATTAGTTGTTGGAGTGTGACCATGTAAATTATAAATGTATGTTTGGAAATAATTTAAGCCTACGGGGTCACACGAAATGACACGGTAACTTGATATCATTAATTAGTATATTAAAGTAATATATTAATTAAATATATAATCACAAATAAATTAATTATGTATTTAATTAATAAAAGAGGAGGTGTTGGATTGAAATAAGGAAAACGAGTTGTTTCCTTATTCCACCATAGGGGCCGAAAATTTCAAGGACAAATCCCCTTGGGATTACTTGTCCACCAAGTTTAAAACCCTAACATAATTGCCTATAAATAGAGGGCTAATTCCAAGGGTTTTAATATACATTCACAATACAATCTAATTGTGAAAAACCTCTCTCTCTCTTTCTCTCTTTGGTCGACTGAAAACCCCTCTCCATAGGGTTTTCGGTTTTTTGGTTTTTAAGCAAGAAAAGGGTTTTTCGGGTTTAGTGCTTAGGTCGATCAAAAGGGTTAGCAACAAGGGTTGTTCGGTTCGTGATTCGGGTACTAGCATACACATACTGGGTGTCTATTGTGCGATCGTAGAGGGGTTTACTTTAGACCCTAATTCATCTTAATAATAATATCATTATTATTTGGAAGCTTTGCAAAAAGGTACACGTCTCAATTCTCTTCTTTGTTAATTAATTTGATTACATATTTATATGATTCTTCCGTTGCGTACTCGTGATTAGATGCATACATTCTATCAGTGGTATCAGAGCCACATATGTGATCTATTAGTTACAAAGATCAAAACTTGAAGGGGGGTTAAGGGTTGGTTTATATATAAAATCTAAGGTTTTGTTTAATTAATTTGACCTAATTCAATGATAGATTGAAACCCTCGTTTTAAATTATGTGAATTGACATGATTTATATGTAAAATTCCATGTTACGTGTATAGTTTTATTTAAATTGTTAAATAAAGGGTATAATCACAAGTAATTCATGCACGGTTACTTTTGATTATCACTATTATATAAAGATATAATTAGCAAAGCATGATGATAAATAATTAGGGTTAATTATTAGATGAATTGTGTGACTATATGAATTTTCGTGTGATTTTTCTGATTTGCGACAGTTCACTAAAAAATTCATATCTTTTAATCCTTAATGTGTTAGAAGTCTATTTTCGGACTGTAGATAGTTGACTCATAGGGCTACAACTTTGTAGTTCTGGTCGAAAGCTGATTCGGAACAGAAACAGTCGTAAAATGGTCGTCAAGCTGCTGGAAATTTCCAGTCAGCATACCTAATGTGTTTATGTGATATTACTTGCTAAATTAAATGGTTTAAAGGCTTACGCAATCAAGGTAACTTGATGTATGTGGTCCTTTTCTTCGGAAACGGGAGCCAAAATTAAACATATGCATGAATCATAGTGACCATGTTTAGGTGGTCTACCTTAACTTGTTACTTGATTAAAATAGTTCGGAAATTAGTAAGTTTATTAATTTTGTATTGTTTTATAAAGTTGTATAAAGGTGATGCAAAATTGTTTTCTTGAAAAATATAAACTTGACTAAGAATTATCGAAATAAGAGATTTCATTAATAAAATTGGAGTCTTACAACCTTGAGATACACCGGCTCACCCATTTGAACAAACTCTAAGAGAGATATAAGTCGGAGTGCGCTAACCTTCTAAAATGGCGGGTTTTTAATTGCGTTCATCGCAAACCTTTGCCCTTGCGCTTCTTTGTGCGTTCAAATGGAGCTACCGAGCTCTCTTGTGTTGTTAAGACTATAAAAATGATTTTATTAAACCTTATGTTATGAAGATTTGCATGAGTCTTCATACATACACTTTTGATTCACATCAAATGCATTACCCTTCTAAAGTTAAGTTAATGCCACCCACTTTGATTAAAACACTCGCCAGTGCTTTTTGCTCTACGTGAGACCATAGGTGAATTATATCTCTTCGAGGTAGATTACCACTCGTTGTGAGACGGCGATGGACTATCTACATGTTTTTAATTGGGCGACTTAAAATGAGTTAAGAGGTGAGATCCTTGACCCGTGGCATAAGATGGGACGAAATATGTTTACAAAACACTTAATACCCCTTTAAAGTGTTGTTGTAAGTCCCATAACTCTAGGAGTTGCATGAATGCAGTTATCGTTTTCACGATTACCTTTTGAATACCATCATTTCTAGCTGATCAACAGATGAAATGATTGTATGTCAAGTTGGATCCTAGCCTTGGTGAAAGTAATTTGTTAGATGAATTTAAGAAGGGTAAATTACGTTTCTTAAGGATAATTATCGAAAATACTGATAATTGAACTTTTTGTCTGTTTTTTGTAGATGGCAACAACAAATCCTACTCAAAACATGCATCAAGCGGCTTTTAGGTCGATGCTAGAAAGGGAAAAACTTTATGGACCTAACTTCAATGATTGGTATCGTCAGCTTAGGATTGTTTTAAGAGCTGAGGGGAAGTACCATATCCTTGAAGAGCAGAGACCCGTTGTTCCGGGTGCCAATGCTACTACTGAGCAATTGGCAGAATATGCTACTGCATATGATGGACATAATGAGATTGCTTGTTTAATGTTGGGAAGCATGAATGCTGAACTTCAAAAGCAATTTCAGCATTCATTTCCATGTGATATGATTACTAAACTCAAGTCTATGTATGAAAAGCAAGCCGGAGTGGAGTTGTACGACCTCGTTGATCAACTTCATGACTTGCGACATGAGCTAGGAACACCGGTCAGGATATCCTCAAGATGAAGAGGTATTTTGAGCAATTGGAAAGGTTAAACTATGCTTATCCACAGCCTGTTGCAATTGGCATGATTCTCAAGTCTTTATCTAAGGACTTTGAAGATTTTGTGCGCAATTACACTTTGCATAGTTTGGATAAAACCATTGCTGAACTTCATGCTCCTGCAAATGAGTATGAAAAGAAGCTTCCAAAGAAATCTGCTACACCCCAAGTTCTCATGATCAAGGGGGGAAAGGTCCAAAAAGGTAAGCAACCGAAGGGAAAGGGCAAAAAGGATAAAGGAAAGCAAGTTGCTACTCCTAAACCTAAGAAGACCCCTCCGGCGAAAAAGGAACATCCAGCCACGAACCAAACTTGCTATCATTGCAATGAAGTGTGACATTGGAAGCGGAATTGTTCAAAGTATCTAGCTGAGTTGAAGAAGAAGCAAACTGGTTCGGCCAGCACTTCAGGTATCTTCACTATTGAATTATATTCATTTTCTAAGCGTACTTCATGGGTTTACGACACCGGGTGTGGTACTCATATCTGTAATTCTTTACAGGGGCTTAGAAGAAGAAGGAAACTGAAGCCGGGATCTTTGCAACTGTTCGTGGGAAATGGCCTACCGGCAGCTGTAGAAGAAATTGGCGAATATCATTTGGTTTTACCTAGTGGTTTAATAATTGTTTTAGACAATTGTCATTATGCACCTTCTACTACTAGAGGTGTTATTTCAGTTTCTTTGTTGAAAAACAACGGATTCATTAATGTTTCTAATGATTATGGAATTTCAGTTTCTCGTAATAATGTTCATTATTTTGATGCTATTGATTGTGATGGTATTTATGAAATTGAAATGCATGGTTGTGATTCAAAGGATAATTCAATGTATAATGTTAGCAAACGAGCCAAGCAAAATTCGGACACGACTTATCTTTGGCATTGTCGACTTGCTCATATTGGCAAGAAACGCATTGAAAGACTTCAAAGGGATGGTGTCTTACAAACAGATGATGAATCATTTGAAAAATGCGTATCTTGTGTTTCGGGCAAAATGACAAGGAAACCTTTTCCAAATAAACCGGAAAGGGCTAAAGAACTACTTGGACTAATACATACGGATGTATGTGGCCCATTTAGGCATGTGTCAAGGAGAGGTGCTAGCTACTTTGTCACTTTTACGGATGATTTCAGTCATTATGGTTATGTTTATTTGTTTAAAAATAAACATGAAGTCTTTGAAAAATTCAAGGAATTTAAAAGTGAAGTAGAGAATCAACTCAGTAAATCCATCAAGATTCTTCGTTCGGATCGCGGTGGTGAATACTTAAGTCAAGAGTTTAAAGATTATCTGAAAGATTGTGGAATAGTTCAACATCTTACTCCTCCATATACTCCTCAACACAATGGTGTTTCGGAGCGAAGGAATCGAACCTTGTTGGAAATGGTCCGATCTTTGATGAATCATACAACTTTTCCTTTTTCGTTTTGGGATTATGCCCTTGAGACTGCTGTTCGTATTCTCAATATGGTTCCAACCAAGAAGGTTGACATGACATCGCATGAATTGTGGCATGGGAGTGTTCCCAAATTGTCTTACTTAAAGGTCTGGGGATGTGAGGCAATCGTAAAACGAGATACGCCTGACAAACTTGAATCTAGATCTATTAAGTGCATCTTTGTAGGATACCCAAAGGAAACTATGGGTTACAACTTCTACTTTCCTACGGAAAACACTGTCAAGGTATATAGATTTGCTGAGTTTTTCGAAGAGAAACTCATATCTCAAAAAGACAGTGGGAGGATTGTTGAACTTGATGAGCATCAAGAAGATGTGTCAACTTCTGAAAGCACTTGGAATCTTCAACTTGGGGGGGGGGGTGGGGGCGGACAATACGTGCTCGTGAAAGATTAAATCTTATGATTGAGTCTGAAGAACATGTAATAGGAGATTTGAATGAACCTCCTAATTTCAAAGCAGCATTATCAGATCCGGAATCTGAAAAATGGCTTGAAGCTGTGAATGTGGAAATGAAATCCATGAAAGATAATCAAGTCTGGAGCTTGGTTGATCTTCCACCAAATGGTAGAACCGTTGGGTGTAAATGGATCTTCAAGAAGAAGACCGACATGGATGAAAATGTACACACCTATAAAGCTCGTCTTGTGGCGAAAGGTTATACTCAACTTTATGGAGTTGATTATGAGGAAACCTTTTCTCCTGTTGCGGACATTAGAGCTATTAGGATCATCTTAGCCATAGCAGCGTACTATGACTATGAGATATGGCAAATGGATGTAAAAACCGCTTTCTTGAATGGTTTTCTAGACGAGGAAGTCTATATGGTACAACCAGAAGGTTTTGTCAATCCGGAACATCCCAACAAAGTATGCAAACTTCAAAGGTCCATTTATGGATTGAAGCAAGCATCAAGAAGTTGGAATAAAAGGTTTGATGAAGAGATCAAAAAGTTTGATTTTGTTCAGAATCCTGATGAGCCATGTGTATATCGCAGAGCTAGTGGGAGTAATGTTACTTTCCTTGTCTTGTATGTCGATGACATATTGATAATAGGAAATCACATTCCAATGTTGAAAGACGTTAAATCTTATCTTGGAAAGTGTTTTGCTATGAAAGACTTGGGTGAAGCGGCATTTATACTTGGAATCAAAATCTATAGAGATAGAAGTAAACGGTTGATTGGATTAAGTCAAAGTGCTTATATACATAAAATCTTGAAGAGATTCAAGATAGAGAATTTTAAGCGCGGGAACTTGCCTATGCAAGAGGGACTTAATTTATCTAGCAAGAACGGTGCTTCCACACCTGAAGAGGTGGAATGTATGAAAAGAATTCCATATGCTTCGGCAGTGGGTTCTATCATGTATGCGGTAAGATGCACTAGACCTGATGTTGCGTTTGCGTAAAATATTGTTAGCCGCTATCAGCAAAATCCCGGAGAGGATCATTGGACTGTTGTAAAGAACATTTTGAAGTACATGCATGCTACTAAAGAAATGTTTTTGGTGTATGGAGGAAATCCTGATGCTGAGCTTAAAGTCACTGGATATTGTGATGCTGGGTTTCAGACTGATAAAGATGATACAAAATCTCAGTCAGGATATGTCTTCGTTTTAAATGGAGGTGCAGTAGATTGGAAGAGCAAGAAACAATCTACAGTTGCTATGTCTGCTACAGAGTCTGAGTATATAGCTGCTTCGGATGCGGCCATGGAAGCTGTCTGGATCAGAAAGTTTATTTCTGGACTTGATGTGATGCCATCAAATAACACTCCAATGGATTTATATTGTGCTAATTCCGGTGCAATTATCATAGCCAATGAACCTGGGGTTCAAAAAGGTGTCCGACATTACCAAAGAAGATATCACTACGTTCGTGAGCAAATCGAATCGGGTGAAATCAAGTTACTCAAAGTTCACACAGATTATAACTTAGCGGATCCTTTTACAAAGGCATTGTCAAAAGGAAAGCTCAATCAGCATGCCGAGGGCATATGGCTTAGATATTGCTAGTTATATCATGTAAATCTGTGATTAGTATTTGGATAATGGGATGTTAAACAATTGTTATTTTCAATAGATGAATTTTATACATTTTGATTTTATAATAATTGTGTCCTATATTTGCATGTTTAGATCCATGAATATTTAAATATTTTAAAGGTTTTAAATATTTTAAAAGTCTATTGTCGATTAATTATATGGGAATATAAATTAAAGTAAGACAATTGTGAGACATTGGTGAAAATATTTAAGGGAATATTTTAAAGATGATAGGATTTCATACCAAACTCACATGATATTCAAAATGAATATTAGACTTACCCCACATAACGAATTATCATTTTATGGATCATCGTCATTAAATGAAATTCTTGAAATGGTTACTTTATTTATCATTTGACTTGAGATATAAGTGAGTTATGCATGTGTGGATTGCATTTTTAGATATAGTTCCTAACTGTCCTGAACAAGGTAGTAATAAAGGGCTATTTTCAGAAATGTCAAGACATGACATGGCCAGACACTTATAGTCAATATAGGATTTGTTCATTCAATTTGCAACTGAAGTATGATACCATTTGGCGCCCTCATTAATTAATTAAGATGTTCGTATGCGTATACCCAAATGAACTCAAGAAGATATCTTGACTAATTTGGTAATCTTGATTAATTGTATAAATGAGAAACATAATCGTTAATTTATGAAATGACATTGATCCATATTCATAATTAATAAGGGTATCTGAACAAAGGGATATTAAAGATTAAATCATTTTAAATTGGCAAAATTAAGAAATTATTCTTAAATATTTCTGGAAGCATTGGCGTGTTGCTAGACGCTAACCAATATTATTACTTTTATAAAAATTTGCATGCTTAAGTGGGAGATGTTGGAGTGTGATCATGTAAATTATAAACGTATGTCCAGAAATAATTTAAGCCTACGGGGTCACACGAAATGTCACGGTAACTCGATATCATTAATTAGTATATTAAAGTAATATATTAATTAAATATATAATCACGAATTAATTAATTAAAGAGGAGATGTTGGATTGAAATAAGGAAAACGAGTTGTTTCCTTATTCCACCATAGGGGCCAAAAATTTCAAGGACAAATCCCCTTGGGATTACTTGTCCACCAAGTTTAAAACCCTTACATAATTGCCTATAAATAGAGGGCTAATTCCAAGGGTTTTAATATACATTCACAATACAATCTAATTGTGAAAAACCTCTCTCTCTCTTTCTCTCTTTGGTCGACCGAAAACCCCTCTCCATAGGGTTTTCAGTTTTTTGGTTTTTAAGCGAGAAAAGGGTTTTTCAGGTTTAGTGCTTAGGTCGATCAAAAGGGTTAGCAACAAGGGTTGTTCGGTTCGTGATTCGGGTACTAGCATACAATATACGGGGTGTTTAGTGTGCGATCGTAGAGGGTTTTACTTTAGACCCTAATTCATCTTAATAATAATATCATTATTATTTGGAAGCTTTGCAAAAGGGTACACGTCTCAATTCTCTTCTTTGTTAATTAATTTGATTACATATGTATATGATTCTTCCGTTGCGTACTCGTGATTAGATGCATACATTCTATCATTAGTTGACACTTGACGGTACATAAGAATTGAGGCCATATAACGACTATTGTGAATCATTTGGATTTATGTAAATCACCAGTCACCAAGATCATCCGTATTCATGTATATCGATCACCATAATCACCAAGATCATCTGCGGTAACAAATCCAATGAGCCTCATCATGATCTTGGCTTATGATTCATTTGCCATGTAATTAGCTATTGAGACTCAAAGTTTATGTTTTTATGTGATCACAGCATAAAAAAAAAGTCTAAATTTTCCACGGAAGCTGGCTCGAAATATTTGATCTGAGGTGTATTTTCCTCGGGAATCTTATTGTCGTTACATGTAAAAGAAATGAAAGATACAAATGACCAGAAACACAATTTTTCAATACCAGTCTTGTATCAGTGAAAAATAATGTTAATTAGTGATGAGTTTTTGCAAGTTTCTCATTAGTCATTTCTCATTCAATAACACAAATATATCTCAATAAGTACGATTTAGACTTAAAAAGGCAAGCAAACACCTCATCGAATGGATCACTTTGCCAGTTATTTAGGTAAAGATTTCAATTGCTTAATAGAATTCACTAATCATTGCAACTAGTCACATTGAAACTTATTGGGTTCGAATCCGACTTTTTATATTTGTATGTGTAGATTATTAGGGACGGTTTTCATGAGTCTTGGGTTTTATATTTTGAACATGCACGATTCAAGCTCTGTATATTGCCCAATTAGATCGATGTTTGTAATGACTCCAATAACTCTAATACTAACCATTAACTATTGATTACTAACTTGGTTTTAAAAAAAGAAAAAGATAAAAGAGCAAGAATCTTTAACAATCATTTTATTCATTATTAAGTAGTACCATACCATTTCTGGTACAGTTTACTAATTAAACGTACAGACCACATCCTAGACCGATATATCATACATAGACACTACAATTAGCACTTTAGACACGATGACATATTCATATATATATATATATAAAGGTATATACATATAGAGCATGTCATGATCTTGTTTAACCTGACGATAGACTTGATTTCGGGCTTTTTAACTTCCTCTTTGGGGACAGTAATAGTCAGCACTCCATTTTCCATAGCCGCTTTCACCTGATCCAACTTTGCGTTTTCTGGCAGCATAAACCTCCTTGTAAACTTGCCATTACTTTTTTCAACACGATGCCATTGATGCCCAGGTATGATCGTAATTGAATTAAAGAATAAAGTATATAATTGAATCACACAATTATATTGAATCAAATTATATACAATCACTGTACACGAATTGGATTACAAAGTTGGATTATGAAAGTAATACGAAACCACTTATATTTATACTAGTTATTGTTGGCGGTTATTCTCTAACCATCACGTTGCTTTGCGAACAGGTATGTCTTCTTGAAGAGTCATGTCTCTTTGTTGTGTGAGGCCTAAAACTGCCGTCCCTTTTCTTCTACAGACATGTCGTTTCCTTTATTCTCTTTTACACTTTGTATCCCTCAAGTCTTAAACGAATTACAAATTCCAACATTCTCCCCCTTAATTGTTCGAGACTTGCTCTTCTAATCATCAGACCTATCTTCGCATCACGCCTAGTCTTTGATTGATCCAAGTCTTCTCAACTTGTAGTAGTATCTTTGTCTTTAATAAATCTTTGATGACGTCACACCATCTTTTGTTTCTCACGAACATAAATTTGCATCACACAAATTTGCTTCACACGAGTCTGCTTCACACAAACTTGCTTTGTAGTTTCTTCGTACTTGGCATCACACCATATGCATTTTGATCAATCACTAACCTTGTTCATCACGAACCATCCTTCACGGAAAACTTGCTTATTTCACACAACCTTTAATTCTCTCACATAATTTTAATCCATCACGGATTGAAATCACATCACACGAGTTTCCTTATTAATTCAATCACTGAATTAACAACACCCTTCATAGGTTATTTTCCGCATCACACGGTCTTTGCTTCGACTTGATCCAATCACTGAATCTTGTCAATCCACCCTTCACAGGTTACTTCTCCGCATCACACGGCTTTGTCTTGATCGCGTCACACGGTCAAATCTTCAATCTTTATAGGTTTCTTCAGTAAGGTACATTAGAAGTGTCGGTTCCTCATCATCAGTCTCTATGGAGAGTCCTGCAAATCCCTTCTCTTTTTTGCTTGAACATTCATAAGCATAGTGCCCAAGCTTTCCACACTTGTAGCAATCTATCTGCGACTTATGAATATTCCTTCGTGGTTTGTTGTCATTTCCTTCTGAATCTTCTGAGTTTTGTCCATCGACTTTATATTTCCCCGTGGCCTCGTCCTCTCGACGAATCTTGTCCACGTTTTCCAAAGCGCCTCCCTTGATTAAAATTATTGTTGTGACATGTCAACAATAACTTGTTTTGATTGTTGCTTTCTATATTCTTCTTAAACTTTGTTCCCTCCTCGAAAGCCTTTAATCTTCCTATCGCGTCATCTAGCGTCATTTTGTGAAGATCGCAATGTTGCTTGATGGATGCAACAATTTCTATAAACCTATCTGGTACGGAATTCAAAAGTTTTCGTACTAGACTTGGTTGATCAAATGTTAAACCCAAATTCGCTACCTTAGTGCCAATCCCATTTATCTTCGCGGTAAATGCAACGATTGTCTCTTCCTCGTTCATTTGCAACATCTCAAATTCCGATTTGAGTGTTTGCAATCTTGCCTTTTGTACCCGATCTTCTCCAACATATCTTGTCTTAAGTGCATCCCACACTTCTTTTGCGGTCTTATAACTTGCAACCTGTAAAACTAGATCTTCTGACAACGCTTGAAATATATACGCCATCACGGCCTTGTTTTTCTTCACATCGTTCCAGTGCCTGGTTCTATAATTTCCCATATACCATTTGCTTCTAAAATTGTTTTGAAAGGAATAGCCCAAACGGGGTAATTCGTAAAATTTAAAACCGGACATTGAAAATGTCTCAATGATCCCCCAAATGCATTATTGTTGTTGTTACCCCTTGAATACGACATAATTTCTAAGTTTTTTCTTTAAAACTTAAAAATCTAATATGGATTCCCTTTAAAACAAATATGATTCTTAATGGACAAAGATCTAAATTTTAATCTATTTTCCTTCCTAATCAATTGTAATAATAATAAAAAGAGAAAAATATAATAGATAGAACCTGGATTTCCTTTTTATCATATCCTACGTGAACACCAAATCAATTAGACTAAAACTTTGACTTTTGTTCCCTCTATCCACCCACCAAGATTTGTATGCCTTCTGCAATTATGTTCGTGTCACAAAAAGAAAAAAAACCGCAAATTTTCGGTTCTCCTTTCTTCTGGTCGCACACCAACAAGAATCGGTCTTCCACTTTGTTTGCTTGATTATCATAATCAAACAATCATCAATAATCTTTGTTCTGGTTTTCTTTCTTAAAATAAAAAACCGCCTGTTCGTGGCTTCACACCGTAAACAGTCAACCGTCTCTGAAAATCGAATCACCCAATCTTTAAATTGTTTCTGGTTGTTTTTTATCACAAAGAAACAGCCCTCTCCAACGTTTCTTCAATTCCTCAACCTTTGCTCTGATGCCACTGGCCCAGGTATGATCGTAATTGAATTGAAGAATAAAGTATATAATTGAATCACACAATTTTTTTGAATCAAATTATATACAATCACTGTACATGAATTCGATTACAAAGTTGGATTATGAAAGTAATATGAAACCACTTATATTTATACTAGTTATTGTTGGCGGTTATTCTCTAACCTTCACATTGCTTCGCGAATAGGTATGTAATCTTGAAGAGTCATGTCTCTTTGTTGTGTGAGGCCTAAAACTGCCGCCCCTTTTCTTCTACATACATGTCGTTTCCTTTATTCTCTTTTACACTTTGTATCCCTGAAGTCTTAAACGAATTGTGAATTCCAACAGCCATTTATCATTCTTATCTTCTTTCTCGACAATTCTTTCCCCACTGATCTGTAAAATGCTACCATTTTCAATCTCGACTTTCACTTCCTCTTTTTTAATCCTAGGAAGATCAGCCTTGAAGACAAGAGCTTCTGGTGTCTCCTTCCAATCCACACGCGTGTTCACCAATGTAGATGTTTCAGATGCCATATTAAGGGAGTCTCTGAATGGGTCCCAAACATCGAGTGAAAATGGGTTGAATATGTTGTTTCTTCGGCCACCAAATAAGCTTGGAATAATCGACATTTTTTGTGATGCTTGATATCGATATAACTGGTTATATAAATTTTTGTTGATTTAATTTGCTGTAATTGCTGATTTGCAAATGAGGCCGGTCTATGACCATATTTATATAGATATATGCATATGTATGTGTTTTTTAGAGAATGTTCGAGAACGTTCAGGATTATTAATTATTTTTTCTGTCGAGTTAGAGTAATTGAAGATTGGGACATAAAAGACGTGAATTTAAGAAGTCTCTTGATCCTTCAACATACATGCATATCTCCCTTTACATACTAAACGAGGGTGAGAAAGCTTTTAAAAAAAGCTTAGTTGTCAAGCTCACAATCTCACCACATTGGATCTACGACATAAGTGATGATGAATTTGGTGTGTGTTCTAAGGTGTGAGAGTGTGTGAAGGAGGGTGTATTGGGAGGGATAATAAAATTAAAAAATAGGCGGGTCCTTTATTTTTTTAAAAATGGCCAGTATTATTGGGAGACGTTGCGTTTGCAACATATGAGAGAGAAGGGAGAATCTGGTATAATCTTTCTCTTCATATTTTCTCTTCAATCAATAACTCAAAATTAAAATATGATCAAATAAATTGGGCGTGGCAAAGGAGAAGAACATGGCGGTCGCTCTCTTAATCAAAGCAAGTTTTAATTCCATTTTTCATTTTAATTTAGGAAAGCTTGAAGCTGCTCTATATTAAGGTGACTGTTGCTGATGAAGTAACTTATGTTACGGCTACTGCTACTCAACCTTGCTGAAAATTGAAGAGTTATTTCAGGACTCGAACAAGACGGGTCGAGTCCAAAGGTTTAGTTCATATGAGATATGTGTGGATAAGTCCTTATTCCCCAATGCTATCTAAAAGTTGTTAGTATGAGTTAACTGGTTTTTAGGTTGTAGAGATAGAGAAAAACTCTAAAAGTAGTTAGAGATTATCTTTACATATGAAGAGCCTATATAATGTATTCGTTGTTTTGAGTTATTTTCAATGAATTGCAAGTTTTGGTGGGGATCTCTTTGTGTTCTGATCATAATACTGATTTTTTATACTAAAAATTGGTATCAGAGAGACGGGGAGTACTTCCTGCAAATCGATTGAAGTGTTCGACCAATAAGAAGAGGGGTTTAACGAGCAATCAAGAAGTTGGCAGTAGATCAGATCGAGACAAGGGATTGCGATGGGAGATAATAACCCACCACCACCACTGCCACCGTCGTCTATGGCAAAGGAGAACACCAGTTTTTCTCTCCAATGCCTGGTGCTAACACCAACTAATTATACGACATGGGCGGTGAAGATCAAAGCTATATTTAATGTTCATGGGTTGTGGGAAGTAATCGAACCAACCGAGGGAACGAGCACAATAGATGCAAAGAAAAACGCCATGGCTGTGGCGTATCTCTTTCAGGCACTACCAGAGGAGCAGGTGTTACAGGTTTCTCAACACACTAACGCTAAAGACGTGTGGGCAGCAATCAAATCAAGGTATATAGGAGTTGATCGGGTAAAAGACGCACGATTGCAAACCTTAAGGGCTAAGATTAGTCAATTCGTATGAAAGAAAATGAGACGATTGATGAATTTGCAGCCAAGTTATCGGGACTTGCATCAACTTCTACTTCTCTTGGCACCCAGATTGACGACTCTACCTTAGTGCGAAAGTTTCTAAGTGCCATGCCAAGATGGTTCATTCAAATGGTTGCTTCCTTAGAACAGTTGATAGATATCAATACCATGAAGTTTGATGAAGTCGTTGGTCGCTTAAAAGCCTATGAAGAAAGAACTCGTGAACATGATTTCCATACAGAACTACAAGAATAACTACTTATGAACCAATCAGATACTTCCAGGATTAAAGAAAGAAGTGAAACAAACCACGGAAGGGGTAAGGGAGGAAATAGTCGGGGTAGAGGTCGTGGAAGAGGTAGGACAAGTCAGAGATATGAAAGTTCGAGTTCCAGGTCCGAGAATAAAAAGGGTTCGAATGGCAAGGACAAGTAAAAAATCCAATGTTATAGATGTGATAAATATGGGCACTATGCCTCAACTTGTCCTGATCGAACCAATAAAGAAAAAAATGAAGCGAATGTTACTGAAGCCTTCGATGAAGAGCCAGCCTTGTTCATAAGCTCGGCTAGTAAAGTGTTCTTAACGAGAAAAAGGTACACCCGAAGAAATATGAACAGGACTCAAGCAACAACAATATGTGGTAAATGGACAATGGGGCCTCGAATCATATGACAGGTAACAAATCTTTCTTCTCGGAATTGGATGAATCAATTACGGGTAAAGTTCGGTTTGGAGATGGTTCATATGTTGACATCAAAGGAAAGGGTTCGATATTTTTGGATTGTAATAATGGCACACAAAAGTTACTCACAAATGTTTACTACATACCTAGTTTAAAGAAAAATAATATAAGCGTTGGTCAAGCAACTGAAAGTGGGTGCAAGATACTTATGGAATATGATTATTTGGTTATGTATGATAAAAATTGCAAAGTGCTTTTACGTGTGTACAGAAGCAAGAATAGGCTATACAAGACACAATTGAAGATAGTTAGTCCAACTTGTTTTAGTCACAAAGTAGTAGAAGACACGTGGACTTGGCATGCACGATTAGGACATTTAAACTTTGATTATTTGAGTTTAATGTCTAAAAACTTGTTGGTGGAATGGCTGCCAAAGATGCATTCTGAAAACCGTTTGTGTGATGGTTGTCTTATCGGGAAACAGTCAAGGAACTCGTTCCCTAAATCCTCCTCATTTCGAGCTACAAAAAGGTTGGAACTATTACATGCAGATTTGTGTGGAGCTGTATCTCCCTCCACAATTGTTGGTAATAGGTATATTTTGGTTATTATAGATGGCTTTTCTCTCTTTATGTGGACGTTTTTATTGAAGCACAAAGAAGACACTTTTGATCTTTTCAAGAAGTTCAAGACGAAGATTGAGAAGCAAACAGGTTTGTTCAGAAAATCGTTAAGAACGGACAGGGGAGGAGAGTTCACTTCAAGCAAGTTCAACAAGTTCTGTGATGAGCACGGTATTGAAAGGCAACTTACAGCCCCGTATTCTGCACAACAAAACGGGGTTGTGGAACGAAGAAACCAAACGTTCATGAATATGACTAGATGCATCATGAAAGTAAAGTTTGTGCCAAATTACATGTGGGGTGAAGCAGTGAGACATTTAACATATCTCCTCAACTGAGTATGATAAGCGTCCATTTTGTGATAAAAACCCCTAATGAAAGGCTTCATTTCTATGCTTAAATGAGTTATTATTCCGGAACTGATGATTATGGTGAGATCCAACCAAGCAAAACCCTAATTATAATCGGAACTTAGGGGTTCAAAGCAAAACCCGAGCATAATAAGAATTAATATATATATATTAAGTCGAACCTAGGATCGGAACTGATAGGATTAGCTCTCAGGTAGGTCCCCATGCTCGGATCCTAAGCAGGATCGGATCCTAGAAAGAAATAGAAGAGATCGGATCCAATATATGAAATATATATATACACGTTGAGACAACAGCCGGATCCTAATATGTATATATATATCGGATCGTATATAAAATGGATGAGATACAAAGATGTCCAGTGGATCCTAGGAAGTCTAACGGATCCTATGAAGTATGGAGAGGACCCGCGGTCGGATCCAGAAAGAGAAATAAGATCGAAATTTGGAAAGAAGGCAAGGAATCTTAACTAAGCCAATTAACCTATATATATAAATAGGATCGGATCCTAAAGATCAAGAAAGGGAGATCGAACCTTTGGAGGGTTAGCATTAATCGGATCCTAAACAGAGCTAGCCAGATTTCTGTTTAGCATTAATCGTAGAATTGATATATATACGTATATATATATAATAAACTCAGTCGAGGCTTGGAAAGAAAGAAGATTCAAAACAATTTGGCAGTCGGATCCTACAGAAAAAGGAGGATCGGATCTTAAACATATATATGTATATAAAATCTGAACCTACCAGACAAGGAAGGATAAAGAGCCGATCTTAATTAACATATATATATGTATATATTTGAAACCTATAGAAAAGATAAGAGAGGATCCGACTATGTACATACATATATGTAAAGAATAGGAATGGATCATGGAAGCCTAGGAGATCGGGTGCCAAGGCTTAGAAGTGTACTCGGATCCAATCCTAAAGTCTCAGACTAGACAAGCTTTCTAATACGATCTCTATATTAACATCAATTTAAATATAAATATATTTAAATTGATGATTTATAAATTAAACGATGAATGTTGACCGTGAAGAAATAAATCCAGAATATTTTAAACCTCGTACCTTGGGATTTGGGCCAACAGCCCAATACGGCCCGTGTACGAGAAAACCCTAAATCTAACAGCCTATAAATACCCTCTATCATTGGTTGTTAGTCAATTTTTCATTCCATTCAATTCCATACACATTCTCTCATTCATACACACATTTATAACATTCTTTGCAATCACAGAGAATATATATATAGCAGCAGCAGTACATTCATATTCATCAACATTCATCATCAATCAATCATTATATCAAAATCATATTACATCCATATCCTCCATAGATCGATACATCTCTATGGGAAAATCATCTTACACCTTAGATTCGTCAAGAATTTATTAGGTTTGCACTCTTGTTTGAGGGGATCTTGATGATTTTCGTGGTTAAACCCCGCTTGTAATTGAGCTTTTCATTCTCATGCTCAAACATTGGCGCCATCCGTGAATTTATTGATAACTGGACAGTGATTATTTTTTGTTGCCAATCACAAATCATCTTTGTTCTTGTTTTTTGTTTTCTTTGCTCAAATGGCTGATGAATTCACTCATGTTTCTCAAATTGTATCTTCTGGGTTGGGGAAGGGTGTTCATGTTGAGAGAGATAATTCTCCATTGAATCTGGAAACCTCTGAGATCTATAATGCTCAAAACATCTTTGGTGAAAAAGTGTCAGATTTTGCTTCTAGATCTAGTGAGGTGGTGACAAGTGCACCCAATGTTGTTCTTGGTAGTGAGTCTAGGCTACCACCCAGGATGGGCTTTGGATCTAATCTTGGGGATGGTAGTGCTAGTGTGGGATCACTCTTCTCCTCATCTTCACCAACTATATCTCCTTTAGTATCTTTATATTCAACACCCCCAACTAGTTCATCTCCTATCACTGTTTCCTCTTCTAGACCTGGCCAACTAAGTTCTCACTTGGCAAGCATGGCTAGCTCAACCATGACCGGGGGTCAGACATCCTTGCAAGCAATGACAGGCTCCTCCTCTCAATCTGTAACTATCCGAAAGAGTCATCTGTTAGAATTGTTAAAGCTAGCTGCCATGGGTACTCAGCAAGCACAGACTCCACCACCTCCTCCAACCAATTGGTTTTCTGAACTCTCTGCCAGGTTAAAGTCAACTCCACCTCAGCCAACCCAACCACCTCCATTGGCTACGGGCATGGAGTCCATAATGAAGCTTTTGGTAGATGAGATGAAAAAACAAAAGCCAGTGGAACCTCCTCCTGAACCAGTCAACTCAGCAAAGGAGTTGTTAAAAATGCTAAAAATTGCTGCTGGGGAGGAGACGGATGAACAGGCAAGGGTGGCCACAGTACCTAAGTTTGCAACTAAGTCAAGGTTTTGTGACTGGGTGGCAAACTATGCCTTCCCAGACGGTCAGAGGGTTCCCACTATTGTTGGCACTTATGACGGAACCAGAGACCCAGAGGATCACTTGGCAATCTATGATCAAGCCGTACTAACTGAAAAGTGGGTAGACCCTGTGGAGTGTCACTTATTCCCAGGCACCTTGCAGGGTTATGCCTTAGAATGGTTTACCAAACTTCCGGAAAAAAGCATTCAAGACTATGCAGATTTGAAGAAACAGTTTATAGCTCAGTTTGCTCAACAGAAGAAGCGTCAAAGAAGCCACTTGGAAGCTCACTTGATCAGGCAAAAGGGTGGTGAATCGCTGAGGGACTTCATTGCAAGATGCACTAAGGAATGTCAGAAGATACCGAGTCTCCCCGAGAGCCAGCAGGTGTCAGGTTTTACCTTAGCATTACTCCCTGGCGATCTTCAGGACGACCTAAGTAAAAGAATTCCATTGACGTTTGGAGAGGCTACAGAAAGAGCTTTCAATTTCATCCGATCCAGGGAAACTGCCCTTCTTGTGAAAGGGACGGTTGGAAGGGGGAAGTCTGGGAGCCAGAGGCTCTGGAGGTGGAAGATATGATGTTAGAAGAAATGATAGAAGGTTTGATCATAGAGACACTAAAAGGAGAGAAGAGAGGAGAGATGATAGGAGGGATGACAGAAGGGAGGAGAGAGGTGGCCCTTATGACAGAATAGTCAACTTGATAAAATCTCCAAGGGAAATCCTTAAGACATAAAGAGTTGGAGAAAACTTCAAGCCTCCTCGGCTAATGATACATAGGTCTGGAAAGAAAGATATGTCCAAATACTGTGAATTCCATGAAGACCATGGTCATGAAACAAATGCCTGTAGAGAGCTTAAGATCGAGATAAACAGAGCCTTAGATGAGGGAAAGTTGGAGCACTTAGTCCATGGTGCAAAGCAAGGTAAAAGAGAGCTACACAAGCTATGAAGACTTACACTTGGCAGAAGCAAGATGGGAGGAATGATAGACCTCCACCCTCTAATGGCCATGTATACATGATAAGAGGAAAAACCAAGTATGAAAAAAGAAAGGCAGAGGTCCTTGAACCATGGAGAATGGTCTCAATCTCATTCCCTCCTGTAAGGGCAGTCTCTTCTGACCCAGTGGTAATACAAGCCAGAGTGGCAAACTTTGAGGTTGGAAAGGTATATTTAGAAAATGGAAGTTCCTCTGACATAATATATAACCATTGTTTTCAAAAGTTACCTCAAAGAGTTAGAGATCTTAAGCGTCCATCAAGGACTCAGCTTGTCAGTTTCATGGGGGAGTCTAACAGGCCGGTAGGAGAAGTTTCAATGGAGGTTATGATGGGAGAATACCCGTTTCACCGGATTGAACTCATTGGGTTCATGATAATAAGAGCCCCCTCTGACTATAATGTCATACTAGGCAGACCTTCCATGCAAAAGTTTGGAGCAATTCCATCAACAGTTCATGGAATGGTGAAGTTCCCAATTCCAGCTGGAATAGCTACAATTAGGGGAAGAATGACTTGGCCGGAAGAGTGTAGGCAAGTTGAAAAAGTTTTACCAAGAAAGATTGAAAAATTACAAGAAATCCAAAAGCAAGACGGTCCCGAAGAAAAAGTGATAATTAACAAGAAATTTCTAGAACAACCTGTAATCATCGGGTCACAACTTCCAAGAAGAATCAAGGAAGAATTGGTTCACTTGTTAAAAAATAATTTGGACGTCTTTGCATGGCAGACATCTGATATGACAGGAGTCCCAAGAGAGTTAGCTGAGCACGCATTAAATGCCAATCCCAACATTTCACCAATAAGACAAAAGAAGAGGGGAATGTCTCAAGATAGAAGCAAAGCTACATGTGAACAAGTCAACGACATGGTGGAAGCTGGAATTCTTAGAGAAGTTAAGTATCAAACCTGGGTAGCCAACCCAGTCATGGTGAAAAAGCCAGATGGTTCTTGGAGACTTTGTGTAGATTTCAAAGACATCAACAAAGCTTTCCCGAAAGATAACTACCCTCTCCCGGAAATAGACTGGAAAGTGGAATCTCTTGATGGTTTTAGATTAAAATGCTTCTTGGCTGCTTATAAATGGTACCATCAAATTTCTATGAAGAAGACAAGACAGCCTTCCATACAGACCAAGGAATTTATTGTTTTGAGAAAATGCCTTTTGGCCTAAAGAATGCCGGGGCTACTTATTAGCGTTTGATAGACAAAGCATTCAGAGATCATATTGGAAGGAATGTGGAAGCCTATGTGGATGACATTGTGATAAAGAGTCAGGCTGAGGAAATAATGTTGGCAGATGTACAAGAGACCTTTGACACCCTAAGAAGCATCAATATGAAATTAAACCCATCAAAGTGTAGCTTTGGAATGGAAGAAGGAAAATTTCTTGGACACATCGTGACTCCTAAAGGAATCAAGGCAAACCCTATGAAAATTCAAGCAGTAATAGACATGGAATCCCCTCGAACCAAGAAGCAAGTTCAAAGTCTTAATGGGAAGTTGGCTGCCCTAGCAAGATTTCTGTCAAAGTCTGCCGAAAGATCTTTACCTTTCTTTAGAACATTAAAGGGATGCTTAAGGAAGCAAGACTTCTCGTGGTTGGCCGAAGCAGAAGAGGCATTCAAGGATATGAAGAAGTTCCTTGCTGACCTCCCAACTCTCACGGCTCCGATCCTAGGTGAAACACTTACTCTATACCTTGCTGCTTCTAAAGAATGTGTTAGTGCAATATTACTTGCAGAAAGAAGCAATGGCCAAATGCCAATATATTTCGTAAGTAGAGCCTTAAAAGGCCCAGAAATAAACTATCCATGCTTGGAAAAATTAGCTCTTGCCTTGGTCCACGCGGCCAGCGCCTAAGGCGATACTTCCAAGGTCACCCTATTCGGGTTCTGACTGACAAGCCAATAAGGCAAGTGCTAGCCAAACCTGAAGTATCTGGACGATTAGCTAAGTGGGCTATAGAACTGGGTGAACATGAAATTAGCTTCCACCAAAGAACGTCCATCAAGGGCCAAATCTTGGCTGATTTCTTGGCAGAAACTGACTCTTCCGATGTCGCAGGAAAAGAAGTACAAGAGGTCCAGGCAACCCAGGAAGAAGAAAGCCCAAAGTGGACCCTCTTCACAGATGGAGCATCTAATCAGGAAGGATCAGGAGCAGGTCTCATCTTAATTGATCTCGAGGAAAGATAATACATTTATGCATTAAGATTCAACTTCCCAGCATCCAACAATGAGGCAGAGTATGAAGCACTCCTTGCTGGCCTCAAAATGGCAAAACAAATGGGAGTAAAGAAAATACAAGTATTTGTAGATTCCCAACTAGTGGCAAACCAGATCAATGGCACATTTGAAGCTAATCAAGCATCCATGCAACTTTACTTAGAAGAAACAAAGAAGCTTCTTAGAGAATTTGAGTCTTTTCATATAGAGCAAGTTAGAAGGAACCAGAATAAGAAGGCGGATGCTTTGAGCAAGCTAGCTTCATTAACCTTTGCTCACCTCACCAAAGAAGTCTTGGTTGAAGTCCTACAAGAAAAGTCTATAACAAAAGGTAAGGAAGTATCTCAAATTGAAGAGGAAGAAGACTGTTGGATGACCCCAATTTACAATTTCATCAAGAATGAAACACTTCCAGAGGACAACCATGAAGCTCAGAAGGTGAGAATGAAGGCACCAATGTACCTCCTTATTGAAGATAAACTATTCAGAAAGTCTTTTCTAGGTCCGCATCTCCGATGTGTAGGCCCTTCCCAAGCTCAAACTCTAATTCAAGAAGTTCATGGGGATATATGTGGAATTCATGCTGGACCAAGATCGGCGGCCACAAAGATAATGAGGCTTGGCTATTACTGGCCTTCAATGAACAAGGATGCCAAGGAAGAGATAGAAAAGTGTGAATCCTGCCAAATATATGCTCTAATATCAAGAATGCCAAAGCAAGATCTCATTCCAGTAAACACTGCTTGGCCATTTTATAAGTGGGGGATTGACATTGTAGGTCCATTCTCGATTGGAGTTGGAAATGTAAAGTTCTTAATAGTGGTTGTCGACTATTTTTCAAAGTGGGTCGAAGCTAAACCACTTGCTACAATCACTGGCCAAAGGGTGATCAACTTCGTTTGGGAATACATAGTATGTCGATTTGGAGTACCACATGTGTTGGTAAGTGACAATGGAAAACAATTTGCTGAGAATCCATTCAAGACATGGTGTGAAGATATGGACATTAGACAAGTATTTACCTCAGTTACCCACCCTCAGGCCAATGGACAAGTGGAAGTGATGATCAAGGCAATAGGGGGAGGTATCAAAGCAAGGCTTGGCAAATGTAGATCTGGTTGGGTGGATAAGCTTTTAGGAATACTGTGGGCCCACTGGACTACCCCAAGAGGAAGCACTATGGAAACACAATTCAGTCTTGGTTATGGAACTGAGGCAGTCATCCCACCAGAACTAAGCATTCCAAGTCATCGCATTGTAAACTTTAATCCAGCCCAGAACGAAGATGCTTTAAGAGAGAACTTGAATCTCATTGAAGAAAGGAGAGAAGTCTCTCACATCAACTTAGCTGAAAACAAACAAAAAATGGCCAAGTATTATAACAAGAGAGTCCGCCATGTGTTTTTCAAACTGGGGGACTACGTCTGGAGAAAAAATGAGGCAAGCAGAGTGGAGGACTTAGGAAAACTGGGACAAAACTGGGAAGGACCATACATGGTCAGCCAAGCAAATGGAGATGGTTCATATATTCTCGCTGAGCTTGATGGATATCCCGTGCCTAGAACATGGAATGGGGCAAATCTAAAAAAGTGTTATGTTTAAACAAAGTGACTCAATGGAAATTCAATTTTATGGTCTGATCTATAGATCCCATCAGTTTGTACTTCTATCAATGAATCATGTCTTTTATATTTCAATCAAAGAAATCCTTTTACCTTGTATTAACTTGGTTTATCAATGAAAATGATCTTCATCTATGGTCCGATCTAAGTATCCCATATATTCTTGTATCTTTATGTTATTTACATTGCATGAAACAAATAACTTTTAAAGAAAAATTATAAATTTTTTGCATATTGCATTCACAAGTTGAAAACAAAGTCTCGAACATAGGGTCGAGCATGGGAAATGAAAAATGCTAGCTAAATAATTCCCAAAATCCCAAGGTATAACCTTGGATGTGATTATCTTATAAGATGTAAAATGCCAAACAAATTTTTAAGGCTGAACACTTAGATAATTTTTCGTCTTTTTATCTATACGAGAAAAGGCAAGCACTTCCTATTGGGAAGCGACACTCGCGAGTAACAAATATGTAACAAAGGTTAAACAACCAAACCATATATATAGTATTTCCAACATATCTTAAATAAGAAAATCATACTAAAAGGCTACAAGCCAATGCAAAGGAAAGGTAAACACAAGTACATTATCTCTTAATTGAAATACAAACCAGTATTAAAAAATACAAAGTCTAAAAATGCATGACAAATGTGACAAAATAAGCTAAGCTAAACATGACCATCCTCCATAGCTGCTGAATCCGGAACATCCTGAGTAGTAGAGTCAGGACAAGCTGTCGAGGTAGAAGCAGAAGTAGATGGAGGAACAGAAGTGGATGGAGGAACAGAAGCTTGAGAAGTAGAAGCAACAGCAAGACCTGGAGGAGGACCTGGATGAGGAATTTTAGCTTTAAGGGCAGCACGTTGAGCAGCTGGGGTGTCAGGAATAATGATAAGTCTAGACATGTCTACAACAGAAACACCAGACATACCAAGTAAAGAAGCAACATCATCCAAGACGGGAAACTTATAAGTACGCCATAACCCCCCAATAGTGTGAAATATTTCTCAAGCCTTTTCTGCACTACGATGACGAAAAATCACCTTCCTATAAGCACCATCCCAAGCACCGAGATTAAGGGCAGAAAGTAAAAAACGGGAAAGAGTTTCCTTAATATCGGGGTGACCAAGGAAACCCTTAAAAAACTCAGGGAAAAAGTCCAATAAAGATCTCATACGCTCAATCTCCTTATCCTGAACTTCCAATTTAGAAAGGGAATCCTTACTCTCCTGTTTAAGCTCCTGAATCTCCTTAACTTTGTGTTCCATGCCAACCTCTAAAGTATTAGTCCTATTTTCCAACACAGACACTTTCTCACCCATACTTATATTCTCTCGAGTTAAAGACTCAAGACTACTCCTCACCTTCTCCAACTCAGAATCAACCCTTTCCTTATCCCCCCTAAGACTAGTGCAAATAAGTCGTTCCTCCTCCAAATCCTTAGTGAGAGAAGTGAGTCTAGCATCCCGAGATGATAACTCCCCTCTAAGCCTCTCAACCTCACTAGTGAGTGACTCAATCTCACCCAAAGCTGCATTCTGGAATCCCATAATACTAGCAACACAATTAAGAGTGTTGACACACCAGATGCGGGAAAGCTTAGGAATGTCTCTAAAGCGAGACTCGACAGAGAAAATAGGAGGAATCATGCCCTCCAAAAGACTCTTGGCATGCTCAGGATTTTGACCATCATCTTTAACCTTAATTGATGTCCTATGAGCAAGATAGAAATTCCCGATGGACCTGTTGAGATCACCTACCTTAGTGGGAATAAGAGTAGACCCAGCCCTTGAGGGCTGAAAGGGAGGAGTAGGAGTGTTGGACCTCACCCTAGCCTGAGCAAGACGGTCTATGTCACCCATATGCTCAGAAGAAAAAGGGGTCACTGTAAGAGAGGACCCAGAACCAGTAAAATAACCATCCTCCACAATACGGTCAGCATAAATAGGAAGGCTGGAACCGCAAGAAGCACCAAGTAGGAGAGAAGAAGTAGATGCTGGACTGGTCTAGGTAGAAGAAGTAAGAAACATCAAGGGTGCTGAAGTAATCTGGGTCTCAGTCTGAGCCTGCACCACTTGATTGTAAGGAGTAAAACCTCCCATCCTCCCATAAGATGCAAAAGTAGGATGGGTAGTCTTCTGAAGCTTGGAAGGAGAGCTAAATAACTCATCTCCTATCCTCTTCTCCCCAACAGGTTCAAAGTAAGAATTACCATCTTCATCATCCTCTTCTTCAACAGTAACCGGAGGATCCCTATCTTCAGTGACAAGATCACCTAAATAAAGAGAAAAAACTAAGTTATTTACAAGCATATACAATAATAACAATAACACTTAGCAATGGTGGAGAAACTTACCATCCTCAAGGCTACCAGATGCCTGAGAAGAAGGAAAGGTAGTAAGAGGACCTAGGGAATGATCACCCCTATCCATAGCATTATAATGCTCAATGACACAAGCTCATCATCATAACATACTCCATCAGGGCGGAAAAGAAGAACCTCCTCAGCTTCTTCTCTAAGTTTCTCGGCCTCTGCCTTTGACTCAGATCTAACCTCATAATTCTCGAAAGGATAATCAAGAACATCCATCAATCTGAGAGCTGAAAATAAGAAAATAAACTAAGTGTTAAAATTCATAGATAATGCAAACATACAAGTTAATATAAAAAACATAATATAAAGGATGGATTTCATACGTTTATTGGTAGATTTCTCTAACTTGACCGGGATGAAACGCCAATCCCAGTCTGGGCTAATCCCAACCATAGCTAATAAACCCTCAAAGTCTGGGGGGAAATACCGATAAGCAATGCAACTAGCAAGAAGCCCTCCATAATAGTCAGGGTCAATCAGGTCATCAGTAACCTTCTTATTCAGTTTAGCCACCATGTCTGAATTATAACCTGTATTTCCCTCCCTAAGAATTTCCTTATCATCGGTTGGAAGAAATGTGTCATCTAAGAAGAAGAAGTAAAATCGCCAAGAACTAATCTTAGAGGGAGTTTCTATAAACTTAAAAGTGTTATCTCGGTAGAGGAAGTTGAAACAATCACCCTGTCTAGAAAGAATAAATATTTTCCTAAACATAGAAAGCGACACAGGTTGTCCTAATGCTTTCAAAATCAACTCAAATCTCACAATTTTTCCAGCAGCAATCGGGTGTAGCTGAGCAAAGCCAATCCCATAATAACACAAAACTTCAAGATAGAAAAGTGTCAAGGGGACCATAAGACCAGAACAAGTGAGGTAGTCCCTATAAAAAGCAACTTTCCCAGGAGGTGGAAGATTCACCCTATCAACATCTTTAGGAACGGTGGGATTATACTTAGCAAGACAAGGATAGGTCTCAATCAAATTTGCTAGGCTATCACTAGTCACAGAAGAACAGCAATCCCCAGCTAAGGCAGGAGGTTTTCTAACTTTGCTAACCTTAGCCTTAGTCCTAATCCTACCACTTCCTTCGGCATTCTCATTATTAGAATCAGACATGGTGACAACCTAACGCAACACTCCTAATCTTTTCAAGATTCAAAGATGGAGCAAGAACAACACCTGTGTTCAAACAAAAAAGTCCTAAATAAGGATCGAAACTGAAAATCATCGTATGAAGAATAAATTCAAAATTCAAAACTTTGATAAACATTCAAACTTAGTACAAACTAAAGCTACATCAACAACAATGCATAGTATGTACACAAAGACATATTTATGTTAGCAGATACATGATTTTCTACATATGAAGATAAAGATGTGGTAAATTGCATAAAATTACATACGACAAACCTGTCAAAAATTAAGACCAATGCAAAAAAATCATGTATCAACGCATTACAGGCATGGTATAGACAAAAAAGATGCCTCTTATCAAGATCTCTTCTATAAGATTATATAAAAAAAAAGAAAAGAAAAGAGAGAGAGAGAAAAGAGATAGAGAAGTTCATTTGACAGGCTTTACCTTCTAAAAGTTATGCTTCTCTATTTCTTAATTTCTGTTGAAGAAATCGGCAGGATCCACAAATCTCTTAGACACTGTCAAAAATGAAATCAAAAAGAGAAGAATTCAGAAATACAATATATATTATACATGTATATATATACATAGTACGGTGTGAATCCTGGTACAGTAAAAAAAAAAAAAAGATGGGAATTCCTAGTACCTCGTCCGTACAGTGTGAATCCTAAGCCGCAGCAAAATCGTACCTTCCCAATCTCTTTCGTCTCCTTCGCCACTTCTTCTTCAAATTATTAGTGTTTCCTCATCTAAAACAAAGAAGATAAACAAGTTCACCAAGAGAAATTAAAATCAAAGAAGAAAATAAATCGATATTGATGAAAGTTTGAACCCAAAGTTTCCAGAAATACCTTACCTCCAAACTTGGGGGACTTGATGATTATGGTGAGATCCTACCAAGCAAAACCCTAATTATAATCGGAACTTAGGGGTTCAAAGCAGAAGACGATCGGATCTTCAAAGAAACTAAGTATGAAAAACTGAACACAATAAGAATTAATATAGGTCGAATCCTATATTAGTTTATATATAGGTCGAACCCTATATATATATATCTATATATTCTAAACCCGAGCACAATAAGAATTAATATATATATATTAAGTCGAACCTAGGATCGGAACTGATAGGATTAGCTCTCAGGTAGGTCCCCACGCTCGGATCCTAAGCAGGATCGGATCCTAGAAAGAAATAGAAGATATCGAATCCAAAATATGAAATATATATATACACGTTGAGACAACAGCCGGATCCTAATATATATATATCGGATCGTATATAAAATGGATGAGATACAAAGATGTCCAGTGGATCCTAGGAAGTCTAACGGATCCTAGGAAGTATGGAGAGGACCCGCAGTCGGATCCAGAAAGAGAAATAAGATCGAATTTTGGAAAGAAGGAAAGGAATCTTAACTAAGCCAATTAACCTATATATATATAGGATCGGATCCTAAAGATCAGGAAAGGGAGATCGAACCTTTGGAGGGTTAGCATTAATCGGAACCTAAATAGAGCTAGCCAGATTTCTGTTTAGCATTAATCGTAGAATTGATAAATATATACCTATATATATAAAATAAACTCAGTCGAGGCTTGGAAAGAAAGAAGATTCAAAACAATTTGGCAGTCGGATCCTACAGAAAAAGGAGGATCGGATCTTAAACATATATATGTATATAAAATCTGAACCTACCAGACAAGGAAGGATAAAGAGCTAATCTTAATTAACATACATATATATATATGTATATATATATATTCGAAACCTAAAGAAAAGATAAGAAAGGATCCGACTATATACATACATATATGTAAAGAATAGGAATGGATCCTAGAAGCCTAGGAGATCGGGTGCCAAGGCTTAGAAGTGTACTCGGATCCAATCCTAAAGTCTCAGACTAGAGAAGCTTTCTAATACTTTCTCTATATTAACATCAATTTAAATATAAATATATTTAAATTGATGATTTATAAATTAAACGATGAATGTTGACCGTGAAGAAATAAATCCAGAATATTTTATACCTCGTACCTTGGGATTTGGGCCAACAGCCCAATACGGCCCGTGTACGAGAAAACCCTAAATTTGACAGCCTATAAATACCCTCTATCATTGGTTGTTAGTCAATTTTTCATTCCATTCAATTCCATACACATTCTCTCATTCACACACACATTTATAACATTCTCTGCAATCACAGAGAATATATATATATATAGCAGCAACAGTACATTCATATTCATCATCAATCAATCATTATATCAAAATCATATTACATCCATATCCTCCAAAGATCGATACATCTCTATGGGAAAATCATCTTACACCTTAGATTCGTCAAGAGTTTATTAGGTTTGCACTCTTGTTTGAGGAGATCTTGATGATTTTCGTGGTTAAACCCCCCTTGTAATTGAGCTTTTCATTTTCATGCTCAAACAGGAACTATTGGTACTTAATGGATTGTATGATTATGTAGGTTCACAGAAGATGTGAGAGAGGTTAATGACATTAAGTGACTCAAAAAAGAAGCCTATGAAGTTACAAGACACAAGGAAGTGATTCAGGAGCTAAACGAATAAGCGAAAGCTGCAGCAGGAGCCACCAGCGCCGCTGGCCATCAAGGATCAGCGCCGTTGCTCTATCACCAGCGCCGCTAGCCCGTTCAAGCCTAGGACCAACGCCACTGGTAAGCCCACCAGAGCCACTGGTCAACCTAGTTCAGCAACCGATTTTCACCTCTATTTAAGCTGAATTAACCCTCAAAACCCTAAGAGAGAGCCGATTCAGCAGCCCTAGCCGCCCAGCAACAACCCTAAATCGACTTTGCAGATTCCAAGGAGGTTTTGGAGCTTCTAACACCTTTCGATCTTCACTCTTGTTCTAGGTCTTTCATCTTTATTTACTTTATGTTATCAAACAATGTCTTTTATCTTTACAGACTTTGTTATTCGTTTAATAATGCTAGGCTAGTAGGCTGAATACTTGTTGAGAGAAAGTTTTTGGGAGAAAGTTGAGAGAAAGTTTTTGGGAGGAGTGTGTGTTGTGTTTTCAAGAATGAAAGGTGTGGGGGTGGTGTGTGCAGATGTATGGACATGGGAGAGAGGAGGAAAAGGAGTTAGGAGGATGCCTATTGGTCTAATGGAGTGGTGTAGTGGGTTAGGATGAATTCATTGGTTAACCCAAGTGGTTTGTGTTGGGTTTAAGTCCTAACTAGTATTTGTATGTATGTATATGTATATGTGATGTATATTTATGTGTGAGTGTAAGAATAAGTGGGTTAGTTGTATGTTGATTGGTTGATTTTATAAGAGTTTATATTTGTAATAAGTTTTAGTTGTATGCATATTTTCTAATTGGAAGACTTATTCAAATGTTGCAATATATATATTTATGTCGTGTATGTATATACATATGTGCTTAACTTGTAAATTTTATTGATGTACTTGGTTATTATTTGAGTTGTTGAGTCATTTGAATCATTATATACATTCTTGTTTAGATCATATACTTACAAAGTTATCTTTGAGATTGATTTTGATAATCTTTAGTCATTATGGATGGCATTTCTAATATGATTAGCTAACTTTGAGAATTCCATTGAACTAGAGAGCAATTATCACTAGGTCCTAAATGTTTATGAGGCAAATCCTCTCAATAATCCTCTAGAATTAAATGTCTAGATAAGTCTAAGTAAATTGACCTAGTTGGAAAATAAGGGTTGTTACTAATCTAGCGAGAATTTGTTTTAAAGGGTAGTGTACTCTAGCGACAGCACTACTAATTAGGCAAAGTGAATCTAACGTGAATCTGAACCGTGGTTAAGTTTCCAATAGACTTAAAAACCAATAGGATAGTATTTGGTTGCACCATGAGATCGGAGATGCCAAACAAGTATTTTAATTTTATTACTGTTATTTGCTTTTCCTCATTTTAATCTGATTTACGTTGTGTGTTCTGACACGGCCTGCCCAGGTAACACCAGATAGATATTGTTAGGTAATAGTTTATTAGGAGCCAGTGACAAACCCCCAAATAAACTAGAATTACACATACTACTAGATTAGGTAAAGCAACGCGTCTCTGCGAGCGATACTGTAACTTACCACTAGGCTATATTACACTCACCGGGTTCTCTGACCGTTACGTGTGTTTAGGCTAGAATAAAAACACGCATTCTTAGTTTAGTAGTGTAGTTGGACCCTATTTTGTGTTTTGGCACGAAGGTGTTGAGCGAAAGTAGGTTAAATTAGGTTAAATGGTAAAGTAGGTTAAAATTAGGGTTAGTTTAATTAGATTGCATTTTCATTTTTCTTAAAATCAAAAATCCAAAAATATTTTCTTTTCATTATTTTCTAGAAATAAGGCTAGATTATCTGCATTTAGATTAGTTTAGGTTTCGTTTCGTTTTAAAAGTTACTTATCGTTTTCGTGTTTTTGGGTTCTTTTTCATTCTAGTTTCGTTTTCTTTAGTTTGCGTTTAGTTGTTTCAGATAGCATAGGTATAATGCACTGGAGACGATTCGCAGAAGCTGAATCAAGGATGGAGGAGGACGAAAGAAGAGCAAATAGTGAGAAAATCTCCCAAGCAGCTGAAGCCAGCGGCGCTGGGAACTATGACCAGCCCCGCTGGATGCCAATCAGCGCCACTGGGAAGGTATGTGACATCAGAAAATCTCAATCTTGACTTCGTCACTTCCTTTAAGTCAGTTGATTGCAGGTCTGGGACTAAGTACCCTAACAATAACACCTCTATACGATTCGTTCCTGGAGATTTAAGAGCAAAAAAGAACGGGGCAGGACCATCCAGCGCCGCTGAAACACCACCAGTGCCGCTTGAGAGCCCTAATAACCTTAATGGCTCCCCGAATCTCTATAAAAAGCCAAGACCCCAGCTTCCCGAAATATTCATCCGTCAGGAGAAGTTGATGGAGGAGATAGAGGACTTCAGTCAGCTCTATTACTCAATATGGGTAAAAGCATGGGAGGAATGCATGAGGCTTCATTGGAAATTCATCAACTCCCTAAATGAGATTATCAATCACATCAAGGATGGGCCATTTAGAGAGAAAAGTTACGAAAAACTCACCTACGATCTTTATGTCGCAAAGGCTAAAGATGTTCAAAACTTGCTGCCTAAAAAGCGGATACAGTTTGGAGAAGGATCGAGGAGAAATTGAAAAGGCTAGTCAACACATTGACAAATCTGAGATTGAAGGGAGAAGATTACACTAGATGGATACTGGAGGAAACCGAGTTGCATGCTACTCTCACTCGTATTAAGCATTCACTGGAAAGCTTCAGGAGGATAAAGGAAATAGTACACGACACGAAACGATTGATCCCCGATATTATCAGGTTGTACCAGCGCCGCTGGAACTCTTCCAGCGCCGCTGGAAACTCACCTAGACAGGGCCAGCACCGCTGGGAGACCCGTACAGGGTAACTCATACAGTTTCATTCCATTCTAGAAAACTAATGATCCCTTTCCAAGTAAACAATTCGGGAAGTGTGTCAGCAATGTTCGATTCCGTATACAACGTTAAAATTATGCCCAAGGTGTTGAGCGACCACTTGAAACTTTGAAGGGGTAACCCAAAAGAGATGAGACTGGAAAGTATAAGTGGGATCTCGAGATGCAAAGGAGTGGAAGTGGAAGGAGTCTTAATCACTATAGAAGAGGTGGATTTTGAAGCAACATTGAGGTAACAAGGAACTTACAGAAGGAAATGGAGGAATTGGTAGAAGTACTCAGTAATGTTTGGATATCGGACCATGAAAGCGAAGATGGACTGTTACCCTCAGAAGAAGAAGAGGGATTCATGGAATCAAGCATGGACACTTCTATAATCTTTTTCTTCTAACAAAGGGAGGATGAAACTTTAGAAGAAGCATGGCAACGTATCATTGGATTACTAAGAAGTTTCCCACCTGAAACGTTTTGGATGGACGACGTTATCGACTGCTTCTGTTATGGAGTGGGAGAATTGGAACAATACTTTTTGGACGAGGCGGCTGGAGGAGACTTCCTTGTGATGTCTGTAGCAGAACAATTAGATATCTTAAGCGAAGAAAGCTACCGTAAAGTGAGTTTGGGAGACAAGGTAGCAAAGGAACTTCAACCCATATTCAATGTAAAAAGGTTTGAATAAAAGGAAGAAGAAAGAATAGGGGAAGCCTGGAGAAGGATGGAGAAACTTGTTGAAAGTTGTCCGCCAGGGGAATGCGTGGCGGCTATAATAAAATTGACACTAGAGGAAGAAGTTGCTCAAGAAAAAGAAGAAGTCGAATCGTGCAAGAAGGTGAAAACAGAAACTGCACCTGAGAAACCAGCGCCGCTGGGGATACAGACCAGCGTTGATAGACGTGGAAATGTTTGAAGCTACTGAAGCACGAAGGAACTTAGAAAGCTTGGAGGAGAAGAGAGGATTCAACTTCAAAGAAGCTATAAGTCTCTTCGAACGAACACCGACGGGTGCCGACCCTAGGCCCAACCCGTACTCCTCAACCTAGTTGCTAGGCCAAGTCCGACCGAAGACTCGTTAAACTTATCGCTTCTTGGGAGGCAACCCAAATTTTTATTTTTAATTTTAATTTTTTTTAGGAAATTGTGACTAATTGCAACTAAGTGATTGTTTTAAATTTTATCATTTGCGATATTTTATCATTTGCGATATTTTATCAGTATGTTTTGAGTATCACAGATGCAAGCTTTTAAGGATCAAAGGAAACAAGTAACTTATTGCAATCGTACTTTACGTTTTCATTTTTGTTTTAGCTCGTATTTTTCTATTTTTCATATTATGATTGAAGTGTGCAGGAGTATATTGCTTTGTAGTCTAAAGGAAACAATGCACTTGGCTAAAGGCTAAGTGTGGGGGAGTTCGAGCATCAAATCGCTGAAGAAATCAGACTTAAGAACACGTACAAGAGTCACAAGCGCCGCTAGAGATACTCCAGCACCGCTGGACTGCATCAGGGCAGGGCAGCTCAGCGCCACTGGCATTATCACCAGTGCCGCTGGACCTGCACCTGTGCAGATCTAGCGCCGCTCCTCACCACCCAGCGCCGCTCCCAGTCTAGGAATGGAAAAGAACCGCCGCTATGCCCACTAGCGCCCCTGGAATCTCAACCAGCACCGCTACCCGCTCCACCAGCTCCGTTCTGCGCACCAGGTCACCAAAAAACCAAAAAAAGAAATCATAAAAACCTAAAAATCCAAAAAAAATTAAAAAATCAGAAAATACCAAAAAGAAAAGAAGATGGAGATGCAACCATGGATCGCCATCAAATGGAGACGATTGAAGTTATAAGAAGCTCATCATGTTCAAGTCGCTCCAAATTTGCCATCTTCAAACAACAATCATGCAATTTCAGACTCGGGAAGTTTTAGTAATCCTGTTTCTACTTACTTTTTACGTGTTTTTCCTATTACCCTTTTTTTTTCTATGTCTAGTACAACGGGGATGTTGTACAATTTAAGTGTGGAGGGATGGAATAGGAAAAACCCTTGGTCAAATTCTTTGATTTCAACAAGTTTTCTACTACTTATTTCATGCAAATTTAAGTTTTTATGTGTCTGCAAACTATTTTGAGAATATAAGCTTTGTAAGTAGACAAAAGATGACGATAATTAAGCAATATCAGCTTGGTAGGATGAAGGGTTAGTTAGAATTGGTAGATTAACTATAGATTTGTGGCTGTTCATGCTTCCAACTCGATTAGAGTTTAGACTCAAACTGTATGCGATTATGTTTGCCATAGCACACTTAACCGGACTTTAATATACCTAGCAATTTAGAGCTTTCTAGTCATTAGTATAGGTGTAATAATTGGACTAAATATACGTGCTTGTGTAGGAACTAGTTTAGATGTATGGTTCACCTTAATTCTTGCACTCTTTACTGTAAACTAGTAGCATGCGGAGTAGGATTATGAGTCATCTGGGATCTCTGATAATGTCTATTGCATGAATAATGTAGTAAATCTAAAGAAAGGCAATCAGTAGATTAATAAAAGTTCAAAGAACTAATAACGAGTAAAATCTATAAATACATCAAGTTATGTTGCTCTGCACGTGGGGAACCACCGACCTGTCACCGCTGACTTAATGTGAACTTTTAGTTGAGTTATGTCGCTCTGCGCGTGAGGAATCACCGACCTGTCACCGCTGTCTCAACTATTAAAGATGATAATATTGTTTGACTGCTTTTGTATTTAGCTAGCGAGCATGACTATAGTGTAGGAGTATATCTAAGTAGTGACTCACAAGTGCACACACCTTGAAATATAAATGTCTTGCTAGTAGCTAGTAGTTCTGATTGCTATACAAACTTGAATTAAGTGCTTAACTAGTCAGCAGAAGGTAGTAAGATTAAGCTGTAAGACGTGTGGAAGTATAGAATTGTTTTAGAGGTATTAACACAAATAAAAAGTTAGCTTTTAGTTTTGATTGACTGATTATCTAGCCATTAGCTATAGCTTACTGGTTTTGTCTAAAGCTTTCTCAAATAATTTTGCATGACTACGCTTTTAAATGAATTCAATACAGTAGAATACTTTAACACTTAAGATGTCCACTCATCAATTGTTTTATTTTTCTCGGACTATTTGCTTGAGGACAAGCAAAAGCTTAAGTGTGGGGGTATATGTTGAGCGTCCATTTTATGATAAAAACCCCTAAAGGAAAGGCTTCAGTTCTATGTTTAAATGAGTTATTATTCCGGAACTATTGGTACTTAATGGAATGTATGATTATGCAGGTCCACGGAAGATGCGAGAGAGGGTAAATGACATCAAGTAACTCAAGAATGAGGCCTATGAAGTTACAAGACACAAAGAAGTGATTCGGGAGCTAAAAGAAGAAGCAAAAGCTGCAGCAGGAGCCACCAGCGCCGCTGGCCATCGAGGATCAGCGCCGCTCCTCTATCACCAACGCCGCTAGCCCATTCAAGCCCTAGACCAGTGCCGCTGGTAAGCCCACCAGCGCCGCTGGTCAACCCAGTTCAGCAACCGACTTTCACCTCTATTTAAGCCGAATTAACCCTCAAAACCCTATGACAGAGCCGATTCAGCAACCCTAGCCGCCCAGCAACAACCCTAGATCGACTTTGCAGATTCCAAGGAGGTTTTGGAGATTCTAACACCTTCCGATCTTCACTCTTGGTCTAGATTTTTCATCTTTATTTACTTTATATTATCATACAATGTCTTTTATCTTTACAGACTTTGTTATTACTTTAATAATGCTAGGCTAGTAGGCTGAATACTTGTTTGGATCGATGTGATCGTGTAGACGTTTATTGTTTTATCGTAGATCCATGTTTATTAGTAATTCATGTTGCTATTGGTTTTATATCTGAACATATTAGTTTAATTCTGATGGTTGTCTATGATCATACACTAGGACAGAAAACGACTAGTCGGTGTATAACTAGAAGTAAAAAGTGATTTACTTGTAACCGAGGGATCCAGAACTATAGTAATTAGGATGAATTGAACATGAAGCTTAACAATGCCAGACGCGAGCCTTTGACTTGTAACCGAGCACTGTGGTCACCGGAGGGAATTATATCTGGTCATGACTTAAGAGCCAGATAATTAAAAGATGAATTAGTAACACAAACTTTAGGTCATTAATGCTTAAAACAATGAATCTAGCGAGAATTTGTTTTAAAGGGTAGTGTAAGTCTAGTGATAGCACTACTAATTAGGCAAAGTGAATCTAACGAAAAACTGAACCGTGATTAAGTTTCCAACAAACTAAGAAACCAGTAGGATAGTATTTGGTCACACCATGAGATCAAAGATGCCAAAAAAGTACTTTAATTTTATTACTGTTATTTGCTTTTCCTCATTTTAATCTGATTTAAGTTGTGTCTTCTGACAAGGCCTGCCCCGGTAACACCGGATAGATATTGTTAGGTAATAGTTTATTAGTAGTCAGTGACAAACCCCTAAACAAACTAGAATTACACGTATTACTAGATTAGGTAAAGCAATGCGTCTCTGCGAACGATCCTGTAACTTACCACTAGGCTATATTAACCTGATCGGTTTCTCTGCGCGTTACGTGTGTTTAGGTTAGATATTTACATGTACAACATAAATTTAAAGACAAGAATAAAAACACGCATCTGGGTAACGAGGATTTTCGGTTGTATTGCTTATGCTGAGGATTTTCGGTTGTATTGCTTATGCTAAGGTTACTAAACCTCACCCCAGGAAACTTGATGACAAATCAAAAACTTTAATCTACATCGGAGTTGAGCCAAATAGCAAGGCTTACCGTTTGTATGACTCGATAAAACGAACTCTTGTGATAAGTCGTGATGTAAAGTTTGATGAAAAAGGGGACTGGAGATGTTTTTTATCTAATAAAGAAAACAAGAACGTGCCCCCCCCGGGTCCTTTGTAGTTGAAACAGAAGCCTCAACAGAACACCAACATAAGCTCATTAATGATAGTTGTAATGATGGGACAACTAGCTAGTGAACCCGAAGAGTAGGCTGAAGAAGTAATAGGCGAGGAGCAGGACCAAAATGAAGACAATACAGAAACAGTATCTGAGCTAAGACGGTCTAATCGCCAAACAAGCATTCCCTCCTATTATAATGATTTTGTTATATTGACTGAACAGGAGGAAGAACCTACTTCTGTAAAAGATGCAATAAAGAGAAAAGAGTGGAGAGAAGCTATGAAGATTGAGATGGATTCAATAGTGAAGAACAACTCATGGCAGTTGGTTGATTTGCCAACGGGAGAAAAATGTATTGGTCTCAAATGGGTATTTAAAAATAAAAGGAACGCAGATGGATCTCTTAACAAACATAAGGCTCGTTTGGTTGCAAAAGGTTATTTGCAACAACCCGGGGTAGATTATGAAGATGCATATGCACCAGTGGCTCGCCTCGAGACAGTCCGACTACTCGTAAGCTTGGCAGCTCAAGAAAGGTGGGAACTTCACCATCTTGATGTGAAGGCCACGTTCCTTCATGGTGAATTAAAGGAGGACGTGTACGTATCACAGCCCGAGGGGTATATTCAAAAAGGCGAAGAATATAAAGTGTATAAATTGTCTAAAGCACTATATGGTTTACGCCAAGCCCCTCGTGCATGGAACTCGAAGCTCGACAAAGTTCTTAAAGCACTCAAGTTTCACAGATGCTCTCAAGAACAAGTAGTGTACTGACTAATTGATAAAAACACCATTATAATTGTTGGTGTATATGTTGACGATATGGTAGTGATAGGGAATAATGTCGAGAAGGTTAAAGAGTTCAAGAACAACATGGCCAAGAATTTTGAAATGACTTATCTTGGGAAACTCTCCTATTATCTCGGTATTGAAGTCCAGCAAAATACATATGGTATCTTTATTACACAACAAGCCTATGCAAAGAAGATGCTCAAGGAGTTTCAGATGGATACTTTGTAAGGTCCGATGGTTGCGTGGATCATAATAAGACGTGATTCGTTATGTCAAGAGTGCATAATCCTCTTGAGATAACTAGATTGCTATTGCCTTTTGTCAATTAACAAGTAGTTAATCAACCTAAAGAGATGCACGAAGCTTGTGGTTCGTGTAGGAGGCCACACGAGCAACAAGTCAACCTAATTCGTGATTTTATCAACTATTGAATATAATGGATTATAATGGATAACCTAATTTAGTATATTAAGTTTGTATTTTTACTAGTAGGGTTTTGGTTCGTGTGGGCTTCGGCCTTAATTGAAGGATTAAGCCCAAAACAATAAACCAATCGACCTGCCACGTGCTGACGTCAGCACGAGGTTTGACCCTTTGGTTCTTTGTTTGACTTTGTTTGACTCGTACATAACATCCAACTATCATTTAAGCATCCTACGACACTTATACACCTTGGTTCTATGTTCTTGTACCTGCAAAACAATATATAACACACAAACACAAAACAAAAAATAAACAGATATAATATTGAAGTTCAAACTTAATCATTAAATACCAACAAAGGTTCTTATTTAAATAATTACAAACATAGTTCCTAAAACATAAGCGATAATCAAATCTATGTTGCGATTGTCACACGGATCTGCATCTATAGACTCCCCCTTGACAGTTGCAATTAGATTTCTTTAAAGTCATCAAAACTTGAACTTCAAAGCTATCCATTAAAAAAAAGCCTTGTTCTATTCTCATGATTTCTCTCTTGTAAACAATGAGCGAGAATGTTGCGATAACGCCTTTCTTCAACTCTCCAAAATTCCACTGTTGAACAAGGTGTATTCAAAAGTCTTCTCTGATCACCTCTTGACAAATTGACAACCTGCATCTGATCATACATGTGTAGCAACATTTGTTTCTTTGAATCATCAACAAACATCTGTGCTTCGCCTGACTTGATATCTATCTGCCAAAATGTCATCGTTGTCAGCATCTCTTGATCCAATTTGATAGCTGGAACCTTCTTAACACATTTAATCCTTCTCTGGACAAACCGAAATGTGCCATCTGGATTCTTAATCTTTTTCAAAGGTGTAGGTTTAATCAACCTATCTTCTGGCTTCAGACCTCTATCACTGAAATTCCTAAATTTTTCATCTCTGAATCTATTCCAATATAAATCTGCAAGTCCATTACTCTGAAGATTAACGAACCATCGTCTTCCAAAATCTAACATATCAAAATCATTGAGAGAGTGGAAGTGTCTTTGACTCATCGACATGTACTAGCATTCTTCTTTTCTCTTGATAACAAACAACTTGATTCTGTGATCATAGAACCAACTTTGTATCACAGAGAAGTACTTGGGTGCATCCTTGTCTGAGATTAACTCCTAATACATTAATGGTTTCAAATTTCCACCCACATGAAAACCAGCAAGAGTTAAAACCACTGGAACCCTTCGATCAATAATAAACTCAGGGTCTTGCTGTACCGGAGGTATATTGAATCTTCTAAGATCAACCTCTCGTATAGCATCAATATTCCAGTATAACTCAAATATATTGTCATGTCCTTCCTCAACTATATTTGCAGATACTGCAAACCTCAAATTTGCTGCGTTCCTAGGTTCATCTGGACTTTCTCTGATTGGATTAAGATTGAGATGTTCTACTTCAGCTATCGGTTCAACTTGAATGACTTCATCTTCATTAAAGATACGATCAAAGTCATAAGGTATATCAGGCAAGCTTTTCCTATCAACTTCTGAAGTAATGAACTCTCCTTCTTCCAGATCTTCATCATTGATACTGTCTAAATCATCTTCAGCATCAAGATCGTCCAATGCACCTATCTTTTGAAGCTTATTTAAAATTTTAACAATTCAAATATGCAAAGACAAAGAACATAAGTCAAGACATAATAAATAGTACAAATACATAAAAGAAATTAAAATAAATAATACTATATCATAAATATAATGCAACAATTACATTAATATTTATCTTATAATCTTTATCTATTTTAATTTACAACAATAATATTATATCATAAATATAATGTAACAATTACATTCATATTTATCTAATAATCATTATTAAAAATTCAAAAATCATTAGCACTAAGGTTCATAATCCGAATCCGAATCCGAATCTGACTCTGACTCTGACGAAGTATGAGTTAACCCTGACCATTCTTTCATTTGATCCCTAAGTGATCATGGATCATAATAATCATCATAATCCATAATCTCTGCTCTAGCTCTCATATCAGCCTGTGGATCATAACCCAATCTCTTTTTTAGTCTATGCACAATTAATGGGTGTAAATCTGACTCGGTAGAAATATTGGTAGTAGAATCGGTCTTAGTTGACTCACTATCCTGAGTAGATTTTCTTTTGCTAAGATTTTCTTTTTCAATATGATTATGAGGATCATTCGCTAACTTTTTTCGACTCTCCCTTTCTATTCTATCAGAATTAGAATTGGAGTTACCTGAATTGGAATCTTCCTTATCATCATCATTTGCATCATCAGGATCTGCATCTGGAGCAACCACCACAGATTTACCTTGATCTTGAATCCCAGAAGTACTAGCACCAGTTGTACCTGGAATCTCTGACTCTGTCTATCTTGGCGACTCCCCCTGAATGTTTGTAGTCTCTGAATCCATAGTAGCTTCATCATCTTGACTTTCACCTCTATTCTTTGGCTCACCAACTGTTGGTTGTTCTTGGTATGGACCTTGAGCTGGATCTTGATCTTCATGATCATCATCTCTTAACTTCCTTGCAAGCTCATCATCCTTACAACCATCCTTATCTCTGCTTTGAGCAAAATTGGTTAAGTCTAGGACCAAGAGAATGAACAAGAGCTGTCATTAAGTCCATCTCTTCTTGATGCTTAGTAGCTTGGAGCTTAGGCTGACTCTCCAAAGCTGTAACCCTCATCTCTAACATCGTCTTCTCAGAAAACAGACGACTCAGCTGCACTTGAACAAGAACAACTGGACGTGAAGTAGAAGCAACATCAGATGTGGAGGCATAGGGTGGCATTGTAGCTTCAAATGAAGGCATACGAGCACTGAAAGTTCCTGTGGGAGGCATCTGAGGTCTGTCCAATGGCATCCTCAAACGTCCCAAAACTGTAGAAACAGGATCCGTAGCCTGAATATGAGTAGAAGAAGGCCTAGGAGCAACAACTGTCGACTCTGGCTCTTGACGAACTGTAGACTCCGGAGCAGTAGGAATCGTAACAGTTGTAGCCTCAGTGACAACTTGTGCGCGAGAACCAGTTCCTCTTATAACAAACTTTGGTCTCGACCTTTTCTCCCCAAAAACAACACCAGCAGAAGTAGTAGACGTAGAAACAAGAATCTCATAAACAGAAGCTCTTAAAGCAACAACTGATATCACCAACATTAGGTGCATGAGACCTCTCCATAGCAACTTGATATGAAGCAAAATCTCTATCAACTTCAGTCTGAGATCGCTGTAATTGCTCAACAGCGTCAACTCCTTTGTCTTGTCTTCTTCTTCTCTTCGGCAATCTTTCAACCTCTTCTTCATCATCTTCTGAGTTATCATCAGCATTAACAGCATCTGGTAGCTCAGAAGGACCAACATCATCACCAACTGGAGCAGAGGTAGAAGAAGAAACTCCAGTAGTTGGTGGTACAAGATTTACGGGATCATCAACATCCAGCATAAGAGCATCTATATCTGGATCATTCTCCAGATCTCTAGCATATAGAGGAACATCATTGAGTCCCTCAAACTGATCAGCTCGCTCTTCTTGAGGATTATCTTGAGCCTGATCATCAGCAGCAGCACCAACAGGTTCTTCATCTTCCCAACCTTGTTGAGGAGCAACATAGTTAGGATTAATCAAATGTCCGAACAATGGTGGATTATCAACATGATCCGGAACATTTCTACCCGACAAGTGTTTCATACTCTCTACAAACTCTTTATGCGTAAGACATCCTAATTTAAATGTAAGACCGTCTTGAGGTAGCTCAGCTGCAAAGTGCCGAATTATTATCATCACAAATCTTGGAAACAAAAAGAACTTCTTGTCGCTTCCAAATGACCTCAACTACTCAACAAAATTATCAAAAATGTACTGATAAAAGATGTACGGCTTGTTCAGTACCAAAGCAACCATTTGAGAAGCAGTATAAATGTTCATCTGGTGATGTCCTGTACTCCGATGACTGATGGACCTCAAAAGATAGTAGGCAAGCAACTTCCATTTGCCTCTAAGATGATTCTTATTGTATGGGTGTGTAATAGCAACAGTATAACCCAAACGACGTAGAGCACCATGATAGAAAGCCTCTGAAAACTCTGTCAGACCTAGCTCTATATCAACATCACCTAACTGCAAAATTGTCCGTAAGTCTCTAGTTGAGAACGTGAAAGTACGTCCTCCAACAGTAGTGCGAATGTATGTATGATCACCAATCTGCACCGTTCGAGCTGAGTTCCAAAACTCTCGAATAAGACTTATCACCAATGGAGGGTTCTCAATCAAAGCGAAACGAATGCGAGAACGTACGAGATACTGTAGCACACCGTGAAACTCTGGTGCGCATCCCGTCTAAGTAATGCTGAGATCAATCGCAGCATTTTGCTCCTTGACGAACACTTGAGCATTAGCACCTTGTCCTGCCGTACCTGCACAAAAACAGATAAAAACGACAAGAAAATAAAAGTTAGAAATTAAAAAGTAAAAATTAGGTTTTTCACGTCTGCTTCGTGGTGACGTCATCACGGGGTAAAACCTCTTCGTGTGACGTCAGCACGAGCTCCATATGAAACCCAGATTTTTTGGACGAAAAACATCTCCATTCGATGTTAAAATCGATCAAAATCAATAAATAACATCAACTTGGACTTGTGTTGCATTGAATATATGCCCAGAAAATTTACAATCGAAACGAATTCGATGAACACGAAGTGGTTCATGTTCTTCGTGTTCTTCGTGTGAATAGTGACCGAATCACAATATCTTCAATTAATCTTGATTTTAAGTTTGTTAATGTGAACTTTTGTTAGATTTAAAGTGTATAAACATCATTTAATCCAATTTTAAGTCCAATTTTAGTCCAAATCATAAAAAATTGAAGATCTAATTCGTGGTTCGTCCATGTTAGTAATTCACGCGAAGGAAAATCCAAAAATCGAGCATTATAACGGCTTAAATCCGATGATTTTCGAAGTTAAAACATCAATAATCTATCCTAGATCGAGTATATACCAACTAATCTGGAAGATTAACATAAAAAGAAGATGAATCGATCATTTGGCGGTTGTAAAGCGCATTTTGAAGTACCTTAAGGGTACTCCCAGTTTGGGTCTTTGGTATCCCAAAGGCTCAGGCTTAGATCTAATGGGTTATTCAGATTCAGATCATGCAGGTTGTAATATAGACAGGAAATCCACTAGTGGTGGATGTCATTTCCTTGGTGGCAAACTGGTGAGCTAGACCAGTAAAAAGCAAACTTCAGTCTCTTTATCCACTTCTGAAGCAAGATATGTGTCTGCAGCTAGTTGTTGGGCTCAGATACTCTGGATGAAGCACCAGTTGCTTGATTATGGTATTAAGTATTCAAAGACCCCTATCTTTTGTGATAATACCAGTGCCATTGCTATCTCAAACAATCCAGTCATGCACTCCAAGACGAAACACATTGATGTCAGGTATCATTTTATTCGTGACCATGTAATGAAAAATGATGTTGAAATCCACTTCATTCCCACTGACAAACAACTTGCTGACATATTTACAAAACCTTTGGATGAGAAAACTTTTCAAAATCTTGTCAGTGAGTTGGGAATGTTGAACCCTTAATCTGGAACCTTGTTATGAACGCCTTTGTGACACTGGCAAGGTTCTTTGATTCCAGATTTATAAATCTATACCAGTAAAGCTATCGAACGCCTTTGTGATACTATCTTTGCACTGATAGATTTATGGATCACCATTCCAGGGGGAAAGACTCAGACCAATTTTTTTTTTATATATATCTAAGTTTCAGGAGGAATTTATTAATTTATTTTCTCACTGAACAAATTTTTCTGGAAAATGTTTCTAGTACCTTGTAAATGTGTCCTTCTCATTAATATTGGATAAGTTGATGTCCATGTTTGGAGTGACTTCAGTCGCTTTGTAAATGTGTCCCTCTCATTTGTTTATATTAGTTGATGTGCGTGTTTGAGGATTACCAGAATGGTCTAATCTGGGTACTTACTGGAGTGTCCCTCCAGTGTACCATTAATCCACCAGTGAAACTAGAGTGTTTTGTCAACCTCCAGATGCATTAAAATGAGTCTTTGTGTGTCAAATCATTATATTTTTTTAATACTTGATGCTAGTGCATGCCAACCTTACAATTTTTCATCTGGATAGTTACTGTTCATCTTACGTGGCATAACTTTTTCAACTTAAATGATGGTTTTGTTACCTTGGGAAGACAAAAAGTGCAAGTTGGTAATTTTTGTGGGTTGTCAACCGTCATACATTTATGTGTGATGGGAAACATTAAATGCGCATATCAAAACCGATCAAATTTGTTTTGAAATTTTTTTTTCAAACTTACCGTTTTGAATTCCATTTTCTCTTTCCTCTATAAATACCCCTATTTACCTTCACTTTCAGTTTTATCTCAAAAATCATTTACTCCCAAATCTTCAAAATTCCTTCATTTATTTCCTTCTTCATTTACTCTCCAATCATCATCATCTCTCTTCTTAAATTTCATTCATCAATCTTTATTTCCTTCAGTTTCATCTTCATATATCTCAAATGGCTCCCAAACCTTCTCCTAAAAATCTTCTAGCTGCTAATTATGCTCCTGCTGACAATGTTAAAAAGGCAAATCACATCTCTCTTTCTGCCGATGCCATCAGAATAAATATGAAGAATTGGATGGCTAAACTCTCAACAAATCATTCGGCAACTTCTATCATTGGAAGGTTAAATACCTTTTTCTTGAGCAGTCCACTATATAGTGCCCTAACCTTAAATCCGGGCAAAATGTGCCACGATTATCTTTGTGAGTTTTGGTATACTGCAGTGAATGTGGAAAGTGATGAATCCATCCACTACACACTAAAACAAGGCACCAAGAGCTTCACAATTACTGTTGATTCCCTCAGAGAAGCCCTGAGGATGAATTATTTTGATGAAAATTAGATGCCCGTTGAAATTCCCTCTGGCTATACCAGGGAAGTGTGTAGGTTGATGGGGTATACTGAGATTGTGGATGAGAATGGCCAGCTGCTCAGGAAGGGCACTGTATATATATGAGCAGGCTGACAGATTAATGGAGATATTTTTTCACTCATCTTATTGAGTGCTTGGGTGGCAGTTCTGGAGGCTTAGACCAGATAAACCAGACACAGCTCCAGATTGCCTACTGTTTATGGCATGGGTATAGGGTGGACTTTGCCTAAATTTTCTTCAATGATCTGGTGGACAGATTGAACGTCAAGAGCAGGAAAGCCTTCATTCCCTTCATTCGATTTTTGTCCATTATATTCATAAGGGCCTTAAAAAATGAGTACTCTGTAAATACAACTCATTTTTCATTATGTGAATATCTGAGGGACCTCAACCAGTTGACCTCATCTCCTACTGAGGTCGACATTCCATCGGTCATGCTATATCAATTCAGAATTCAAGAAGAGGCAAACGCATCATCACCAGATGAAGAGGTTGCTGGTGAGCCTCAAAACAATGAAGAAAATTCTGAAGTTGTTACTGCTAAAAGGGTGCAACCTATTTCCCAGATAGCCCCTAATCCTCAGCAGAATGCTGAAAATATTGTTGAAATTCCACCAAATCCCCCCAGGAGACCAAGGAATAGAACTCGTCGTCTTAGGAAAGATGGAGTTATGGTGTTATCCATTCCAGAATCCTCTCATTTGGATTCTGGAGAACTTGTTCAAGAAACTGCCCAAGCAACCACTTCCACAAATATTATAGAAGGAAGTGGTGAAGAAGAAAGGGGGTCTGGCTCACCTTTTGTTATACCAGTCTCAATTGCTGGAAGTGGGGACATCATAGCTGCTGATAGGTCCTTGATAGTTGAAGAGGTTGAGGGGGAACAGGCTGTGCAGACTGAAGGAGAGAATCTGGAGCAAGGGGCTCAGATTGATTTAAATGTAGTGGTGGAGAATGTACAAGTAGAGGACCAGGCAAGTGGAACCAGCCAAGATTGGGATATGGTTGATTCTCCACTGTCTGAAGACAATGATTTTGACGTGAATATGAGTTTTCTGGGAGAAGAAGAAGTTGATCGCACTATCCAGTCTGTCTCCCAGTCAATTCTTTCAGATATGCCTCCTCCACCCCCAGAAAATACACCAACACCTCTTCCAGAACAAACATCAATTCCAACAATTTTTAAATCACCAATTGCACCAGAAAATCAACCGTCTCAAGCTTCTAAACCACTGGCAGTCACCCAATCAACTGAAAATATCACACGGGTGTTGCCAGTATCGTCTATCACCAGAATCACCAATCCTTTTAGTGGTCTCTCCTCTTCTTCTTGAACCGCGGTCTAAGGCCTTTTTGATAAGGTGGCAGACCTGGAGAGATCACTTCAGGCTTCTTCTTAGGTTATTTCTGACTTCAAATCTCTAATTTCTATTAATCTTAAGTCAGAAATGAACATATTTGCTGGAAATGAGAAGATAGTCTTTGAGAAGCTGGATGAACTTGTCGTGGCAACAAACAAAAATTCTGACTCTATACAAGTTGCAGTCCAGGGAATTAAGGAGGATATGGTGACAGCTGTTCAGACTGCCATTAAAGCCGAAGTTGTTCAACCTCTGGCAAGTCTGACTGGTGAGGTTCAGAAATTGACCACCAGAATAAGCTTTCTGGAAAGCAGGCCAACCCTGGAGAAAAATTCTGTTGTCAGCACCCTTAGTGATGAAGTTGTTCCAAAATTTAGGGGGGATATGTTGAAAGAAATCACTGAAGAGGTGTGTGAAACTCTCCTTAGAAATCTTCGTGATGGGTTGTTGCCTGAAGTAATGAAGATGATTGACACCCAGTTGCCTAGCTACTTTCCTCAGGATCTTGAAATTATTAAAAAGGAAGTTATGCAATTGAGGAAAACTGTAAACAATATTGCTCTAGTGTCTAGTCGAACCTTTGATTCTGCTGACAGACATAAGCTGGACCAAGTGTGGAATCATCTTCAATCTGGAGATGCTTCCAAGGGGGAAGGTTCTGGAACAAAAAAGGTTTGTGATCTTCAGAAGAAGATTGAAGTATGGAAGAAGGTGATTGGAAAGGATGTCACTGGTATTGATGCCAGTGGACAAGTTGAAGAAGAGGCTGCTGGTACCGATGCCAGTGAGCCAATGTTTGAAGAGTTCCCAGACATCCCAACCACAATGAAGAAGATCAAGAGAAAGCAAGTGGTGTCTGGTGAACCAACAGATGAAGCAGAAGAGGAATATGTTTCTGCTGATGAGGCCAAGGCTAAGAGACTGGAGCAAGAGTGCATCTTGATTGAAATTTTCAAGAAGAATCTGAAGGATGACTTGATTGCTCACCAGTTAGATATGGCCAGGCATGGGACTCTGGATTCTTACAACGCTGGCAGGCTGGGCGTTCAAATTGAAGTATATAAAAAGATGAAGGATGATCCCAGGCTTAAGAAATGTCTGGATGCCTTGGATGATGTCTATATTCGATCCACGTATGCTCAGTATGCTTAGGATGAACAAGTTTATGATTCTAAAATTTATGGTGTGAGCATACTGGATCTCATTGCCCAGAGAAGAGTAAGAGTTGAAAGATCTCCAGCAACAAGTAAGGAGTAATGCTACTGCTCTGGAGCATTAATATAGAAAGAAAATCAAGGGTTTGCCCAAGGCACCAGCCAAAAAAACCAAAGTTGCCAGAGATGCAGATCTTAGCACCTTCATTCCCTTGAACACTTCAGAAAGAATCAATAAGGAAAAATTTCAACAAGCTGCTGAACAGAGAAAGGTGTCCAGGGAAGTAGATGAAATGGTAAAAACGGCTCAGACAAAAGAAAAATATGAACATTTGTCACAATTCAGAGCTGATGTCCGATCTATACTGGGTGCTGAGATCCATCTGGCAGAAAATCATGATAACTTCTCAAAGTTCCATGTCAAACTCTTCAGAGAAGGGAACTTTACTGATGAAAGAAAAGACACTTCAATCAGGGCATTCGGATGGTCAGAACTTAGAGAGATTGGCCTTTCCTTCAGAGGTATAGATGTTTCCCAGGATGTTAAGTATTTCATGAAGAGGATTGGCAAGTAATGGATGAGGAAGGAACTAATGGAGATGGAGCTGGGCTTAAGGACTACTCTTACTACTTCATCATCTCCAGGTTTAAAGAGGAAGGCCACTGAAGAGCCATCTGGGCATGCTGAAAAGAGAAGGGACTGAATCTGATATTGTATTTGTATATATTTTGTTATGTTGATAAAATTGTAACTTTCCTCCGGTTGATGTCTGTAAATATAAGTTTCAATTCTTATTTTTCACAAGTACTTATCCAGATTAAGTCTTAAATTAAATTGTATAAACTGGGAACACTGATGATCTATAAAGTGGCTCTCCACTAATTCAAATTAGACTTAATCAAATTTTTCAAAGATTTTTCAAGCACAAACTTGTATAGAGAAAAGCTTGAAAATCCTTGCATAATTTTAAACAAATAAGGGGAATTTGTTAGGTCCACATTTACTGGACTCGCTCCAGATAAAGATTCTAGAGCCCTCTAAATATTTGTACAGAAATTATGTGAAGACTAGTGAATAACTTACTTGTACAAAAATCTGGATTCCACCAGATTTGTTCACTGGACTTCACTCCAGTCATGATCTTTCCACTGAATAACATTCTCACTGAACTCGAAGACTGGAGTCTGAAGAAAGAAGTCTGACAAATAGCGGAGCTCACTGGAAGACTTACCAGATCTCCTGACTGGAGTTCTTGTCAGTGTTCTAGACCTTACAACTCTGAACACTGATTACGAGGAATTGACTTTATGCCTCTACATGCCTTTACCCGGATAATCCATTTGTCCTTTGTTAAAAGCCTTACACGCATGTAAAGGTGGTTGGTTAATTAGAAGACAAGTCACTATCATATGACTTTATTCTTGTACTTTAATCAATGCATTTAAGGAATTAAAGTAATTTCCTTAAATGCTCAAATACTCTCGATCTAAACAGTTATACTTCACAACTTTAAGTATTTCGATCAAGGAATTTATTTAGCAAAATTAGATCACTTGTAATTCATAGGTTGTTTAGATACTTACTTTGTAATATCTTGTTCCGCAATAACCTTGTATTTTATTTAACATCAATAAATAAAATACACTTGAAAATTACATTGTGTCTCACCATTTACTTTACTTGCTTATCTTTATATTGCTTAAGTGCGTATTACTTTATATATATTCTTGCATTTATATTTATTGTAATACTAGTCCAATCTAGTGCTTACTTGACGATTCATACTAGTCCTATCTAGTGATTACTTGACTTGTTGTATTCTACACTTGTGGGTTAAAACATCGAGTGAGGGACTTCATAGATTAAGATTGAGATGTTCTACTTCAGCTATTGGTTCAACTTGAATGACTTCATCTTCATTAAAGACACGATCAAAGTCATAAGGTATATCAAGCAACCTTTTTTCTATCAGCTTTTGAAGTGATGAACTCTCCTTCTTCCATATCTTCACCATTGATACTATCTAAATCATCTTCAGCAACAAGATCGTCCAATGCACCTATCTTTTGAAGCTTATCTGCAATTCAAACAATTCACAAAGATAAAGAACATAAATTCATAAGTCAAGACATAATAAAATAGTATAAATACATAAAAGAAATTAAAATAAATAATACTATATCATAAATATAATGCAACAATTACATTAATATTTATCTTATAATCTTTATCTATTTTAACTTACAACAATAATATTATATCATAATTATAATGTAACAAATACATTCATATTTATCTTATAGTCATTACAAAAAAAAATCATTAGCACTAAGGTTCATAATCGGAATTTGAATCTGAATCTGACTCTGACTCTGACAATGTATGAGTTAACCCTGACCGTTCTTTCATTTGATCCCTAAGTGATCCTGGATCATAATAATCATCATAATCCATAATCTCTGCTCTAGCTCTCATATGAGCCTGTAGATCATAACCCAATCTCTTTTCTAGTCTATGCACAATTAAAAGGTACAAATCTGACTCTGTAGAGGCATTGGTAGTAGAATCAGTCTTAGTTGACTCACTATCCTGAGTAGATTTTCCTTTACTAAGATTTTCTTTATCACCATGATTATGAGGATCATTCACTACCTTTTCTCGAATCTCCCTTTCTATTCTATTAGACTTAGAATTGGAGTTACCTGAATTGGAATCTTCCTCATCATCATCGTTAGGATCATCAGGATCTGCATCTGGAGCAGCCATCATAGCTTTACCTTTATCTTGAGTCCTTGAAGTACTAGCACCAGTTGTACCAGCAATCTCCAACTCAGTCTGTGAATGTTTGTAGCCATCATAGCTTTACCTTTATCTTGAGTCCTTGGCGACTCGCCCTGAATGTTTGCAGTCTCTGAATCCATAGCAACATCAGCATCTTGACCTTGACCTCTATTCTATGGCTCACTATCTGTTGGTTGTTCTTGGTTTGGGCCTTGAGCTGGATCCTGATCTTCATGATCATCATCTCTTGTCTTCTTAGCAAGCTCATCATCCTTACAAACCATCTTTATCTCCCCCTTGAGCCAAGAACTAGTCAAGTCTAGAACCAAGAGAATGAACAAGTGCTGTCATTAAGTCCATCTCTTATTGATGCTTGACAGCTTGGAGCTTTAGCTGCTTCTGCAAAGCTGTAACCCTCATCTCTAACATCTTTTTCTCTGAAAACAAACGACTCAGCTGCACTCGAATTGGATCAACTAGACGTGACGTGGAAGCAACATTAGATGTAGAGGCATGAGGTGGCATCGTAGCTTCAAATGAAGGCATACGAGCACTGAAAGTTCCTGTATGAGGCATCTGAGGTCGTTGCAAAGGAGCCAACAGACGTCCCATGATAGTAGAAACATGAATTGTAGCCTGAATAGGAGCAGACGAAGGCCTAGCAGCAACTGTCGGCTCTGGCTCTTGACGAACTGTAGACTCCGGAGCAGTAGGAATCGTAACAGTTGTAGCCTTAGTGACAACTTGTGCGCGAGAACCAATTCCTCTAATAATAAACTTTGGTCTCGACCTTCTCTCCCTAACAACAACACTAGCAGAAGTAGTAGACACAAAAACAGGAATATCAGTAACTGAAGCTCTTAAAGCAGCAACTGATGGAGTAGCTTGAGATCTCTCCATGGCAGCTTGATACATAGCAAACTCTTTATCAACTTCAGCCTGAGATCACTGTAATTGCTCAACAATGTCAACTCCTTTCCCTTGTCTTCTTCTTCGCTTCGGCAATCTTTCTGCCTCTTCTTCATCATCTTCTGAGTCATCACCAGCATTAACAGTAACTGGTAGCTCAGAAGGACCAACATCATCACCAACTGGAGCAGAGGTAGAAGTAGAAACTACAGTAGTTGGTAGCACAAGATTTGCGGGATCATCAACATCCTGCATAAGAGCATCCATATCTGGATCATTCTCCAGATCTCCAGCATACAGAGGAACATCATTGAGTCCCTCAAATTGATCAGAGCGCTCTTCATTGAGGATTATCTTGAGCCTGATCAACACCAGCAGCAGCAGCAACAGGTTCTTCATCTTCCCAACTTTGTCTAGGAGCAACATAGTCAGGATTTATGAGATGTCCGAACAATGGTGGATTGGCAACATTATCAGGAACACCATGACCTGCAAAGCGTTTCATACTCTCAACAAACACCTTATGAGTCAGACGACCCAAATTGAAGTAGGACCATCAAACGGTAAATCTGCTATTATGTGCCGAATTATTATCATCACAAATCTTGGAAACAGAAAGAATTTCTTATCGTTTCCAAAAGCTCTCAACTACTTAACAAAATTATCACATATGTACTGAGAAAAGCTGTAGGGCTTGTTCAGGACAAGAGTAACCATCTGAAAAGCAATAAAAATGTTCAACTGATCATGACCTGCACTCCGATGACTATGGGACCTCAATAAGTAATAGGCAAGCATTCTCTATTTGCCTAGAAGACGATTCTTGCGATAAGGATGAGTAATATCACCAACATATCCCATACGCCTGAGAGCACCGTCACAAAAGCTTTCTTCAAACTCAACAGGACCTTGCTCCATATCATCAGTACCTAAGTCCAAAATAGTCCTTAAGTCTCCGGCAGTAAACTTACATCCAACAACAGTAGTGCGAATCATAGTATGATCACCAACTTGCACCAATCTGGCTGAGTTCCAGAATTCAGTAATGAGACTTATGACCAATAGAGGATTCTCGGTCAAAGCAAAAGGAATACGAGAGCGTGCTAAATACTGAAGGACACTTTGAAACTCTGGTGTGCATCTCGACTGTGTAATGCTGAGATCAATCGCAGCATTATGTTCCTTGACGAACACGCGAGCACCTTGTCCTGCCATATCTGCAGAAATCAAACAAAAACGACAAGAAAACAAAAAGTTAGAAAATTCGAAAATTTCCAAGTCTTCTTCGTGGTGACGTCATCACGAGGTAAAACCTCTTCGTGATGATGTCAGCACGAGCTGACCTTCGTGTTCATGAAAACACCTCCATATGATGCTCAAATCGATCAAAATCAATCGAATAACATCAACTTGGACTTGTTTTTCAAGAGTATTACCGTTTTAAAAATAAAAAAAATTCGATTTTGATGAACACGAAGTGGTATGTTCTTCGTGTTCTACATTTGCTTCATGTGAATAGTGACCGAACCATTAATTCTTCAATTAATCTTGATTTTAAACATGTTAAAGTGAACTTTTATAGATTTAAGGTATACAAACATCAATTAATCCAGTTTTAAGTCCAATTTTAGTCCAAATCACCAAAAATCAAAGATTCAATCCTTGGTTCATCCATGTTAATGTTCACGCGAAGGAAAATTCGAAAATCAAGCATTATAACGGCTTAAATCCGATAATTTTCTAGGGTAAAACATCAATAATCTATCCTATATCATGAATTTACCAACAAATCTGAGTGAAAAACACAAACTAAAGATGAAATCGATCGAAAGAAGGGGGCGGATGAATAGTGGCACGAAGGAGAGTAATTCGTGTGATTAATTAGGGTTAATTTCGATTAGGGTAAACTAATGAAATGTTAAAACCCGTATTTATATTCGAATCCTCGTGGGTCGGGCCGAAGGACAAACTTCGTGGGCTTCATGATAACGTCAGCGCGAGGCATGCTGACGTCAGCATAAAGGACTTCGAATTTTCAAAATTTTATTCACAAAAGCTTCATTCCTTAGCCAAATTTCATGAATTTTCCAGAAAACTTATCATAGAAAATTTACAAAATTTCAGAATACATAAACCTGTAGATACTCATTACCAAAAACCTGTATCTGCTCGAATATGTACTCGTAAATCATCCGTACTAACTTGTCATCAAAATAATGTATCAAAGAAATCTTACATTATTATCTTGACATAAAATCGATCATTTCTTCATTGATGTTTAACTCAACAAATGCAAACTTACATCAAAACATATTTAATGTATAATGCATTTCAAATACAACAAAATATCATATCAACAACCTATCACATTACATCTTAGGTTGTGATCTTCATAATACAGTTATAACCTATCACACTAACTCTTAGGTTAACAAATACAAGGCAGTCCATCCTTGTAGCACATTTCGTGCATAGATTGTTGTCCGTCTCAATACATATAAAATAAAATTTGCAACCTGAACACTTAACAAAATTCATCAATGCATCAAGCTCAACAAAAAATTATAAATATGCAAAACAATCAAAATCTTAACCTATCGATCAAAAATCTAAGTCAAGTCCAATCTTAGTCAAGCATAGTTATCAACCAAAAACAATTGAAATTTCAAAAATTTACTTGAAACACATTCAAAAATATTTTGACTTTTCAATTTCAAATCCATTTCATTTTCTAAATTAAACAACTTATGTATTAATTAGAAAATCCATCTTTTAAAACTGACACTTATTAGTACAAAAATAAAAATAAAAATAAAAACAAAAATAGCTAAAATAAAAACTAAACTACTTTATTTATTTACAAGAAATTCTAAGTTTTTTGCAGATTAGATCAGATTAGCATTTACATAAGTCTGCAAGTGAGAAATAATTCTCTTATTATTAGTTATGAACATTGACTCAACCACATTAGCCCCTTAATTAACATTCATTTCATTTGCATAAACAATATCACATTTAACTTTCATGCTCATGAGTTGTAGAGGTTTTTGCCTATATTTTGAACAAATCCCATAGTAATGCTAGATCTTGCACAAAATTTAAGGACTAGATCAATTCATTACTGAAAAGCAAGCATTCTCAGCCATATATCTAAATATGTTTCCCACAAGAACATTTTATAAATTAAATTCAGATTAAGGAAACCTTGCTACTTTGTGTCTACCAATATATCCCAAATTGTAATCACTGAACTAAGCAGTTATATTACGATTAAGCAGACTTAAATGTTAAGTATCCTCACGTCTAATCGTCTTACAACATCAACTTAAATCTCTCCCATATTTTTGTCATTTTCTCATTTTTCACATTTTTATGGTTTTTTATGACACTAAGAACTTTTTTTGTATTTTTATGACCCTAGCTATTTACAGACACAAACTTACAAAATTAGTTCTTTGAGAGATTTAATATGAATCAACAATCTTCATCACATTGAGAAGAGTTAACTTCTCAAACCGAGTCTTATCAAATGCTTTGGTATACAAATCAGCTAAATTATCATCAGTTATAACTTTTCCCAAATGAAGTAGCTTCTTTTGGGCACAATCACGCAAGAAATGATGTCTAATATCAATATGCTTGGTGACCTTATGCATGACAGGGTTATTTGTAATGTCTATAGCTGACTTATTGTCTATTCTAATAGGAGTATTAAGAAAATCCATACCGTAGTCATGAAGTTGTTGTTGAATCCACAATACCTGGGAACAACAGCTACCAGCAGCCATATACTCTGCTTCACATGAAGACTGAGCAACACATGTCTGCTTCTTGCACTGCCACGATACTAATCTTCCTCCTAAAAACTGACAACCTCCAGTCGTAGACTTTCTGTCATTGTTACAACTGCCAAAGTCCGAATCAGTGTATGCAACAAAATCAAACGTTCCTCCCATAGGATACCATAGACCAAGCCCTTGGTTTCCCTTAAGATAATGTAGAATACGTTTTGCTGTAACCAAATGTGACTCTTTCGGACTAGCTTGAAATCTAGCGCGAAGACAAACAGCGAACATAATATCTGGACGCGAAGCAGTCAAATACATCAATGAGCCAATAATAGCACGATAATAATTTGCATCCACAAGTTCATCTTTCGGATCAAGAACTCCTAAACCATGATTTTGCTGAATAGGAGTACTATATGTCTTGGATTCTAACATTTGAAACCTCTCCAAGATGTCATCGACATACTTAGACTGGTGAATAAAGAATCCATCTTTCCTTTGATCAACTTGCAGTCCGAGGAAAAATTGAAGTTCCCCCATAGCACTCATTTCAAATTCATTGATATCATCCACGTAAACTTGTACTTTTAGATAATCTCGCTTGTACAATTAGATAATCTCGCTTCTTCCACTTGATAAACAATGTGCTGTCTATCGATCCTCTTGTAAAACCATTTGTCAACAAATGTGTCGACAACTTTTCATACCACACTTTGGGTGCTTGATGCAATCCATAAAGAGCCTTATCCATTCGATATGCTCTTCTTAGATAGTTCGGATCTTCAAACCCCGGTGGTTGGTGAACATATACTTCTTTTTTAACTTCACCGTATAAGAAGGCACTCTTAACGTCTAACTGATACACCTTTATACTTTTGAAACTTGCATAGGCTAAAAATAACCTTATAGCTTCAATCCTAGCAACAAGCGCAAAATTTTCATTATAGTCATATCCTTCTCGTTGTGCAAACCCCTGAACAACCAAACGTGCCTTATTTTTGGTAACAACCCCTTTGTCATCTCGTTTGCATTTATATACCCAACGAGTTTCAATTGGTTCTTCACTTCTAGGCACATCTACTAACTACAAACTCCAAGTTTTTCAAATTGAGCTAATTTTTCTTGCATAGCTTCAACCCAATATGGATCTTGAAGTGCTGCCTTAACATTCTTAGGTTCTACTTGTGAAATGAAACCAGAATAGAAACACTCAGTTATCAATCCAATGTCTTTCACTTCACAAAACAAACTAGTCAGTTCCTTATTCAACTGATTTCTAGTTCGAACAGGATCTGTAGCATTGCCAAGAATATTTTCATCTGGATGATCCTTATTAACTCGATATTGAGGAACCAAATCAACATTCAGACTTTCTCCTAAATTTGTTTTAATCTGAAACTCAGGAGAGCTAAAATCATCTTCTGATTTTTCAAAAATAGGATCATCATCAGGCAATGAAACCTTTGACAGAGTAAGTGGTGTAGTGTTCTCGGGTTCACTATCATCTGAATCTGTTGGCTTATTCTTGTCCTTACCACTTTCATCAACAACAGTAGAAGACGGAACTTTGGTTGGAGTAGTATTGACATTTCGAGTAGGCGGAGATGTAGGAGTATTATCCATGTGATCTCTTAAAATAATCACATCATCAACTGTCTCAGGATATGAATAAGAAGCAGGACCGTGTAGTGAACTAAATACACTATCGTAATCAAAATTTTTGCCAGTTCCAGAATGAATAGCGGGCTTATGACTGACAATCTTGACATTTGTACCCAAGTCAACTTTGTAACACCCCAACTAAGGCGGAACAATGAGATGTACAGAAAGTCGAGTATTCAAAACAAATGATTATAAATAACATTCACCATAGCTTTATTTGATAAAAATAATTTACAAATGTACAAGCATGTGAACCAATTTCCAAGTACAAATGCGTCCACCATACTTGGATATTAAGTCCACGAACCAAATAACAAGCACATGAAATAGTAAACTACAATGATCAAGGCAGATTTCATTGCCTATCACAAGGTTTGATCTTTGACTCCAAAGTGCAATGCAAATAATCATGAAGCATATCAATCCTCAATGCTTAAGCTTATTTCCTGAAAAGCATGAAGAAAAAGTGTTAACTACGAAAATGTAGTTGGTGAGTGCATAGGTTTTTATATAAATCTTGGTACATCACCGTTTTAATACTTAGAAAACCGATTATTATTACATTTCGAAATATCCAAACCATATGATCGACAAAATTTTCATATCATGTTATCAAGTTTCCAAATACCATAATGTCATATCAAGACTTGGAAAAATCCATAGTAAAATTTCAGGTTCTCATTTGTCAAATCATCATGAGAGAAAAAGTATATAAATCGATTAATCGTATATCATACCAAAATCATTCGGTTAGCAAACCATTTCAATATCACCAATTTCAACGTCTTTCAAGATATCATATGAGGGACGATACCCAATGCGTATGTTCAAACAATTTCCAATTATCAACAATATTAATATCAATTTCACTTAGCCACAATGGCGTAATTCAATATCAATTTCATTTAGCCACAAAGGCATAATTTACATAATTTTGATGAGTAAATGCTTGAGCCACTACTACTACCATTTTATCAAGTCCAACAATATATATAATTCATTTCATGGCACAAGCTGTCAATCAAGTGTCGTATTAATAATAATAGGGTCGTGCCATGGAGACGACCATTTAAATATAAGGTAGCTAGAACACCGCGTGATCGGACTGGGAATGATGGTCGTCACAAAGGCAACCAAACATCCCACCGTTACACGTTGGGTGGGAGGACAAATCCTAGTTGCACAACTATCTAACTACAGGCCTCCACTTTCGGAGTAAATAGTAGTGTACCGAAAGAAAACGGGTTGACAGAACTCAAGCTCATCATGAAGCATTTATCACATTGAACATACGAAACAATTTCATTTCGTAATCATATTATCAAAAATCATTTCATACATATATGTATATAAAAGCAATTTTCATTTACATATCATGCTTTTCACCCCGACATTTAAACACATAAAATAGTTTGAAAGGGGGCTATGATTCACCTTGATATGCCGCATATTATACTCATCTATCCAAAATGGGTACTTCCCATCTATAGCTTCCTTGAAAATATATCCATTATGTTCCTCCATCATATTTCAAGCCAAGACTATCCCTACGATACGACTAATATATGTAAGTTCCTATCTTAAGCCATCACTTAGAAATGCCATTTTTATTATGTTGCTATCAATTGTGGGGGTTCAAGTATATTGGTAACACTCGCATCGTTTTGGTTGTAGAGATTGATGGTGTAAAAGATTACTTTAATTACATGCGTAGTTATAAGTTGTTAGATTTTTGGTAACTTGGCTTCATTTGTGGTTTCACTTGGCATCTTAGGTTATCATATAGAAATGTCATATTAAGTTATGTTATCCTTATTCATCATTTGTTGTGTAACACCCCACCGTTGGCGGAAACATGAAGTGTCATGAAAAGTACAGCACGACATGGAATTACATAAATACTGCTAAATGAAATAGAATATAATAAATATATTCTCAAATACATGAGTTCGAAGTCATAACAGTGCTAAAATAGCTTATTACAACCAAGTCCACAAAAAAAAATATTCCAAGGCATGTAGCCTTAAAGTCTGAAAATAAATAGAGGAGCACTAATCTCCGAAGTCTAAGCCTAGAATAGCAGTCTTTATCCCTGATTAGCCTGAGTACCTGAAAAGTATACTAAAACGCGTCAACACAAAGGTTGGTGAGTTCGTAGGTTTTAGTCAAAAAGTCTAGTCAAGAAATAAGTCTTTTGTCGATTATTTTAAGTCTAAACCAGTAATAGTTCAATATATTATGAGCAGAGTTACGCCATAATAAGTCCAAAGTCTCAATGTCTCAAAGTCCGGCCTTACGGTACCTGCCTTAGTCCAAAGTCTCAAGTCCCAACTCATACAATAAGTATGTCCAAAGCACAACAAACAAACACATAAACACACACATACAACAAGATCAAAGCACGTCAAATGGCACAGTAACTCTATACGCACAGGCTCAATATTGGACATAAAACAGAATCGACTGAACTGTTTGAAAATAAGTATACTTTCCACCCCAAAACTTGTAAAAAGAGGGGCTACGAAACTCACCTGAAAGCAGCACAAGCACAAATACCCTAGATGAACGAACAAGAACACGAACAGTCAAATACACTTGAAATGAGCTCACTATCTGTCCAAAAGTCCTACATTGTCCACAAGTCATCCAGTAAGTACTTACTAAATTGTATAAGTCCATGTCCTATACTAGTGTCTTAGGAAATGCCATTATATCTCATCAAATGTCATACTATTATTAATAGTCTTTTTGTCCTTATAAGTTGTCCAAGGAAATAGTTCATTTAATAATGTCCCGTTTTATTGTTTATATCCGTTAAGTCTTCGTGTCAACGTCATTATAAAATATATTAAGTCCGGAAAGTCATATAGTGGTACATCGTCTTTACAAAGTTTCTTTTTTTTTATTCTTTGTCTATATATATATAGTCGTTATAAAGTCTAAGAAGTCCGATAAGTCATTACTGTCGTTAAACGAATGTATAATTTATAAATGGTCCTTTCAACGTCTTTATAATACATTTATATGTATAAATACTTAAATTAGTCCTTAATATATTTATATATATCAATTTAATTATTATAAAAATTTGGGATTAATAACATTGATCAAATTGTTTAAAAAGTAATTTAACTTTATTTAAAACTTTAATTTGACTAATTCATCAACTTTATTTAAAACTTTACATTGTTTAAAAAGTAATTTAACTTTATTTCTGACCGGTTTGACTAACTTTGACCAGTGTTGACCGGCGTTGACCGGAACAAAAATCTCTAACCACTCTTAGATCTAACAACATTTCATAACCCAATCAATTTTTTTGAAACCAAAATATATATTCCGGCCGGTTTGACCGGCGTTGACCGAACCATAATCAAGAACAAAACTAGTTTCGGTTACAATGAACAAGTTACAACACAATTTCAAGTCCAAAACCAAGTTTTTAGATCGGATCTAAGCTAGATCTAACCAAGAACGAACCGAAAATCATATTTAGCCACGGTTTTAATTAGTATGTATGTATTCATGTGTTAAAGGACCAAAATCACAATGAGCACATCAAATCTTAATCAAGAACATAGATTTCGGATCAAACTTTTTGGATTTCAAAGATTTCGGACCATAGCTCTTAGATTTAGAAGATTTCGGGTCAAGATTTCGGATCTATCCATATATACATACATATATACATCCGATTTGTTTAACATAATGTAAGATTTTCGGATCCAAGAGATTTTCGGATATATATATATAACCTTAAACAACCGAAAATTTATATATATATTTTCTCATAGAAAATCGATTTACAAAAATCTAAGAAAAGATTTTCGGATTTAAGAGAAGGAAGGAAGAGATTTAAAGCCGAAAATGTGTGTATATATATACATAAAAATTATCGTGTATATATATACATATATGACTAAAAACGGGTTTCATACAACCGAATATATATATACATACACGAAAATCTTAATTTTTGATGAAGAACACGCAATTAAATCAATGATTCGTGCCATACTTACCACGATCTAAAACAAAATAAAAGGAGAAGATGATAGATGGTGGTTCGGTGGTGGTCTTGTGGTGGCTGGCGGCCGGATTTGAGAGAAAGAGGGGGGAGGGGGGGGCGGCTGGAGAAGAGGAGAAAGAGAGGGAGGGAGAGTGTGTGAGAAATGAGAGGGGTTAGGGTTAGGGTTAGGGTTTTGTTGGTTCATGTTTCCCCCCTTTGACCGAGTTTGACCATCCTTGACCTTCACAAAACTCGTTTGACTAGATCATTTTACAAGACTCATGACTCGTAAATTTATTTTGTCGTCATATTTAAACGTAACTTTTTAATAGCTTTCTAACGGATATAAACATGTCTATTTTCACTTATTAAATCTTTACTTGATTTAAATTTTAAGTATTTTACTAAGTTTGGCATTTCCACAAGACAACTAGCGTTCCTCCTGTTCTCGAGTCCACATACAATTTTTCTAACGTCTAAACGCTCAATAAGCCCAAATCTAATAGAAATTCATTATTCCGTGATAAAGTCTTATTAGACTAATTATGTACATAAACAATACGAACTAAAAATGACCGGAAAGTGCTTTCGGAAAAATACGGTCAGATGACGGTTGTCACATGTTGTGTAACCGATTTTAGCGCGAATTAGCATTTGTGATATCAATATATAACTTGGTTAACATAATTACTTATGCCTATCACACTTAATTATCTTTGTTTTATTTTGATTACACTTATCTCATGAAATTAGTTTAAGTGTTATGGGCCATTATCAATTGGGCCAAAATATGATGGATTTTTAAGTGACTTGGGCTTAATTTAGTTATTGGGCTTAACCTTATTTGGGTTATGTGCTTAATGGGTTATATTGGTTATTGGACTATATGGTTTGTTGGGCCAAGTAGGCCTACTGATTTATGGTTCTATGGGTTTAGTATTTGGGCCGGGTTAGCCCATTATGGTCTTTAGTGCATCTTTTAGCCCATTACACTAATGATTAGCTTCTTTCAAAATTTTCTGTTTTTACTTCACATATTTATGAAATGTTGGCGACTATTTTGGGGTCAAGCCGAATTATTTGGACCTTCATGATTTTTACATAGTGACTTATATGTATCTAGTATTTTTGTGAATTTTTGGGGAATTTTTAGATGATGTTTAGTGTCCTTCAAAAAATTATCCAAATACAAACTGTCCCGAATGGGCACTGCTTGCGACATCAGAAGTTTTATAAAAGTTCTTGATGTTCTGATTGTTAGAAAAATCCCATGATTTTATTTTAAATTCACGACACATTGAAATTACTTTCCACCAAGTATGACCTCCTGGAAGCTTATGGATTAGGAGATAAAAATTGTTAAAGTTTATAAAATATTCAGACAAAATAACAGTTTGACCAGTTTCAGTAGAAAAATCATATCTTTCGTTTGGTTCAGTATTTTTGAGTAATTCTAGTTGGAGGTTAATCTTAACTCATTTCTCTACACCGTTTATTTTGATAGTTTCGCTTGAAAATTCCCTCACATACCCAGTTTTTCCGTTCAAAGACAGAAGATGGATTATGTCAGCTTACTTTGTTTGCCCAATGCATTCCTTTACTTTATGGCTTCACCCAATACTTATTTTTGCAAACCCAATACATTTTGTTCATCCTATTTCATCTCTTAATCTTTCATTAGTGTTTTCTACAGATTTTATTTCATATTTTGTGGACAAATCATGTGATGAAAGTGATGAATTTATATTTTTGTTCTTGTGATTTCGGTTAGTGATTTTTACGCATAGTTTTGTCTTGAATTCTTATAAAATCCTTATTTCTTGTACTAACTTCATAAATCCCAGATTATTAACATGTGTTTTAACATTCGTATATACATAAACTCATCAATCAAAAGATCCATCTCAAATCCCAAATCAAAATAGACCTAAACTAATTCAAATCTTATCATGCATACCCTAAATCCATTATTATCTCTTGCATTCATAATTATTTCTTCTAGATCAATCTTTTAAATACGCATGCATGTGAAGATCTATGTGTATTTTGTGATAAAATGAATGATAAAGAATGTGATAATCAAAAGAGTTTAAGTTGTCAACCTTCGAAGATGAAAAAAACAAGATTGAGGGTGTTGTTGGATCTCCATTCCATGGCTGTTCTTGAGGTGTTTCAGGGCTGAAAGAAGCTTGAGAAGAAGGGAAAATAAGCTACAAAATGAAGGAAAATATGAAGAACAAATAAAGGAACATGTTGGGTACCCTTTGATGGTCAAGAATCAAAAGAAGAGAAGAAGATTGGAGATGTTTTCCTCCTGTTTTTACAGTTGTTCGATCAGCCTCTTTGGGGGCTGATTTCGTGATCTTGTTGCCTCCAAATCAACTCCATGCTTACACCATACATGACTCTAGTTTTTAGATGATCAATGGAACTTATTATTACACTAGATTAGTTAGATTCAGGCTCCATTTTGCCTTGGTGAAACCGAAAATGAAGAAGAAAGAGTGCAGAATTTTTGAGAGAGTTGGAGAGAGTGTAGTTGCATGTGTATGTGTTGGTTTGAGAGAAAACTCAGAAAATGAGAGGGGAGGGGGCATACCCATGTGATGCAGGGGGAGAAAAGGAGTGGGGGAGTGCTAATTGGTCTAGTTGAGTGGTGGCTTGAAGCCCATTGGCTAGGCAAGGTATGTGTTGTGTGAATTTGAATTTTTAGGGTGTATATGGTTGTATTTTGGTCTAGATTCATATATGAATACATGTGTATGTATAAATATATATGTGTGTAGTGTAATTATTTAATTAGTTAGTTGTTTAAAGTGTAAGTATTATTTAGTATAGGTTCATGTATGAGGGTTTATTTACTAGTTATTTTGTAATTTAGGACATGATTGTATGCATATATGTGTATATATAATTTTTGTGTTACAACTTGTTATTTAGTTCTTGGTTTATAAACTTGTATTTATTTTACACTTATATAGATATACTTATTATTGTTCAAGCACTTTTATGTACCTCATAGTTTTATAAATATACTTTTAAGATGGTCATTGTATTTTATGTTCAAATGTACTTTAATTAACTTGGTGTTTCAATTGTTGGATATTCATAAGAAATTTTTGGTTGTTATCTCATCTTGTGAGTCTTGCATAGTTATTTTTTATGATTTACTCTTTGAGATTAAAATTTTGGTTCGTTGACATTTCATGAAGTTCAATTAGAACTAATTATACTATGAGATTTTCTTGGATGCCTATAGTTTTTGTTTATGGCATTTCTAAGGCAACTCGTCATCTATGGTTTTTCATCGAACTAGAGGGCAAATATCACTATGCCTTCAATATCTAGAAGGTTAATTCTCTTAATAAACCTCTAGGGATAGATACCTAGATAAATATAAGTAAGTTGTCCTAGTCGGAAATTGAGGGTTGTTACAAACTTTGCCTATCTGCTTGTTATGAACCGACGAATTGATGTTCCCGGTTTATAACCCATAAAAAATCCCTCTTCAACCTTTGGATCAAACTTTGACTGAGGTAGATATTTCAAGAAAGTACATAGTACACCAAATGGTTCAACATTCGATAAATTCGGTTTCTTCTTATGTAGAAGCTCATAGCATGTCTTGTTATGACGTTTGACTACAGTATCCCTATTTAAAATATGACAAGCTGTATTCACTGCCTCCCCCCAAACATAGTAGGAAGCCCTGAATCTGCGAGCATAGTTCTGGCTGTCTCGATTAGAGTCCTATTCTTTCTTTCAGTAACTCCATTCTGTTGTGGTTCATACAGTGTACTAAATTGATGTTGGATTCCTTTGGACAAACAAAAGACTTCCAATGCATTATTCTTAAATTCAGTTCCGTTATCACTCCTGATTCTCTTAACGCGAACTCCATAAATATTTTCAGTTTCGACAAAGAAATTTATCAAAATCTGTGGAGTTTCATCTTTCGATTTAAGAAAGAATACCCATGAGAATCTCGAGTAGTCATCAGTAACCACCAAACAGTAATACATCCCATCGATACTTCTTACATTCACTGGACCAAATAAATCCATGTGAAGTAACTCGAAAGGATTCGCAATAGAATTTTCTTGTTTCGGTTTATGTGCATACTTTTGCTGTTTACCTTGCATACAAGGTACACATTTGTCTTCCATTCCAAACCGTTTCATGGGAACGCTGTCAACCAAACCATGTTTGACAAAGTCATTCATCTTTCGAAAATTGATATGTCCCATCTTTCGAAAATCGATAACAAGCAAACAGACTCCTTTGGATCATCAACACCTAACACAAGGCCATAGATGTCTCTCTTCCTAGGAGTTTTTAGCAGGATCCAGTCTTTAGGAGTAGCATATCCTGATTTCAGAATAAGTGATTCTTTCTCAGTAAAATGGACATTGTTACCCTTGTCACAAATCTGAGAAACACTCAATAGATTATGTGCTAACTGTTCCACATAATTGACTTTTTCCAGCGTAATCTTCCCATTGACAACATCACCTTGGCCCGAGATGTTGCCGCCCTTGGGACCAGCGAAACTAACATAAGAACCAATTACATCTTCATAATTGGACAACACATTCTTGTCCCCTGTCATGTGCCGAGAGCATCCACTGTCAACATACCAAAGATTGATAGGCTTCCTTGGTTCTCCCTGCACATCAGACAATAAGATGGTTAGTTTCTGAAGGGAACCCAAACCTTTTGAGGTTTAGGTTTTTCGAATTCATCTCTAATGATTAATTCGGTCCAATATCCATCGCTCTGTAATGGAGCCTTGGAAGAAGATGATGTCAAAGACTGTTTCTTAGGTGAAGTGAAACGAGTCTTATGAGGAGAATTCCTTGGTGAGTGAGTACAAAATCGAGGTTGACTCCCTAATCGATCATAGAATTTAGACGAACTATTAATTCTAGAAGGAGGTGGTCGATTTTGTTGAGCCATCTTCCTAGGTGAATTACTCCTTTGAGGTGTACGAGAACAACTTGGACTTCCACTACTAGAAGTAGTATTCTGTGAAGGTCCCTGTCATTTTGGTGTCTTAGATCTATTGAAAATAATCCCTTGATCTATCACATCAGACTCACCATATGATAACGATTTAAGTAACTTAACATAATTTTGTGCATTTTTATTATTAGGATATCTATTAGCATACCCCTCATAATAGTCTTTTCTATATGCACTCATAAACTGTGGTGAAGCTACTTGTTCAACTAATTTACCCTTCCCTTTAGTATTAGGAATATCATCAACATCCTTTGACTTGACTTGACTATCATTCTTAGGATTCTTGACCTTCCTATTTGGACACTCAATAGCTATATGACCTCTATCATAACAAGTATAACACTTCTTTACTTGTTGTTTTCTAGATTGACCATATTCTATTTCAGGGATTGGTATACCATACTCCTTCATTTCATTTATGGTATCAAGCGTCTGTATTGCTTCTTCCATAGTTCTTGCTGGTTTAAAAGGAGCATAATGTCTATCCTTATATGGAATTTGTTCAGCTAACCATTCTTCTTTATTTTCCACACACCAAACTTTATTTATCATTGACTTAGGTTCAATCCTAGTTATAGATACTTCTCTATCATAGAAAACTGTATCACAGTCTTTCAAAGTATAGTATATTACTTCATCAGGATTAAAATCTAATTCAGTTTGTTGGTGACCTTGTAGAAGTAAATCGGAATCTTTAGACACATTACTTTCCTTCTTAAGGATAACATTTTCAGTAGTTAAACTAATTAATTCTTCTTTAAGTCTTAACACCTCAAGTTTCAAATCTAACACCATTTTAAATACATCAACAATAGAAAGCAAAGAACAAGATACCTTCTGATCTGCAGCCTTGCAATCTGCCATGTATGCAACAAAGTCCTCAATTGTCATACCTTCAAGTATCACGAAGTTCTTCATTTGATGTTCAATGCTCTTCTTGGAAATGTCATCAACAGATATAGATGACTCTTCCATTTCTTCAGGTGCTTTCACAGCTGTCATGGGTTCACTCTCAGATCTCACAGTCTCAGCAACATTACGTACATTCTTCTTAACTATCTCAGATGCACTTTCTTCACTTGAGTATACATCATAATCAATTGTTGCAGCTACCTCATCTTATAATTCTACCATGTAGGCATGATTCGAGGTATCATCAGATTGTGTATTCTATTGATAAGTACCATCCGGATTCTGAACAACAACGGCCTTTGAATCAAAAAATGGTGATGAAACTTGCTGTTGTGGAGTAGCAGGAAATATAATCATTGCTTGAGTTTACTGATTACTTGGAGTAATACCGCCTTGATTGTAATTCTGACGACCAGTGTTGATGTACGTTGATGTGACAACAGCAACTTAGATTTGATATGTCGTTTAGATTGAGATATTATGTTAATTTATGTCGTATCTATATATGTAATTGATAGATTATGGACTTTATGTTTTGGTAATGATCGATTACATGTTTTGGAGTTATATATATATATATGTGTGTGTTATGTATGATGTTTGTTGTGTGATATACAAGTACAAACATAATATGTGTTAGGATTCCTTAATAACACTTAGGAATATAACTAAGTCTTATATCTAACGAAGATAAGGTATATCTTCGTTAGAGGCAAACGAAGATAAACTTCGTTTGGTACAAACGAAGATTAACTTCGTTACATGGGCTGGGCAGCTAAGTTCGTAAGAACAAAGCCCAACAAGCCCATTTCGACCTGAAACATATATATACGAATGAATACCCTAAAATAATATTGGACATACACGTACACCAGACACCTAAGTTCGTTCTATAGCTTATAGAAACGAAGATAGCACAATACGGCTGATTATTTATTTGATAATTAGCGATATACCAGTTTACTAATCAAACTAGTTATCTCGTGAGGATTCCGCACTCACGACATAATCATAGACGATCTCGAGAGCGATCTATAGCTACCGAGGGATTCACAAGTGGTATCAGAGCCAATCGATTTCTTATCGAAGGTTCGAGATCGTTTTGTTTGATTCTTTTCTCTGAAAATCAACCTCCCGACACCCTTACTGTCGCTAGCTTCGTTTTCTCAAACGAATTTAGTAAACGAACTTAACCTCATCTTCGTTTCGAGTTCTTCCAACGTTTTTAGCTTTATCTTCGTTCTTTCCTTCAAACGAAGATAATTCTATCTTCGTTTCCTCCTGCAAACGAAGTTAATCCTATCTTCGTTTCTCTCATTCAAACGAATTTAAGATCTGTCTTCGTTCAGTGCAAAAATTTTCGAAATGGCTTCCTCGTCATCCAACACTGCTGTTGCTCAATACCTGAATTCTCTTGTCTATCATGATCATCTCGTTGGACGTACTAATTCTCCACCGAAGTTAGTTTCATTGGCTGACTTCTGGGCGTGGAGAGGTCGATTTGAAGATTATATTCAACGAGAAGATTTGAATATGTGGATTATGATCACTGAAGGATATGAATGGCCAACTCTTACTGTAAACGGTGTTACAACTAATTACAAAGTAGGAGAATTAAAAGGTGAAGAAAAATCCTTGTATGCTGTTGAAGTTAAGGCTCTTTCTACTCTTAGGATGTGCATTCCTCAAGAATTAGTGCACTTGTTTCCTAAACAAGAGTACAAGACTTCAAAGCAACTGTTCGATGCTATTGAAGCTCACTGTGAAGGTGATCCATTATTGAAGCCAAATCGAGTTAAGATGCTTAAGAAACAATTTGATTGCTTTAATGCTACCAAGAACGAACTAGTTGAGGATCTTATCTTGAGATTTCAACATCTTCTTCCTGAGTTAGCCTATTTTGATCTTAAGTATACTCCTACTGAGATAGTGGATAAATTCTTGGATGGTCTGCCGAAAGCTTATAAAGAATTTCGTCATGGATTGCAAGAAAGAGCTGATTATGCATCTCTTCGTATAGATGGTGTTATATCCACATTAAGAAACAGAGAAATGAAGGATAAGGCAAAGGATCTCCAAGACAACTTCACACAAGATCCATCTCTTTATCATGCCACTATGAAGAATCCTACAGCTGATATTAATGCATTCTTTTCTGGGGTTAGTTCTTCTGGCACGAAAGAGGGTCCTAATTGTGTTATGGATGGAGATGATTCTGCAGGTTTCATGGCTTCTGATGCTGGTTTCAAGGCTCGAAAGACAAATGAGAATGCCAAGCCTGGAAATATGTCGTTTGGTAACATTTCATCTACTTCTGCTGGTTACAAGTCTATGCCTATGGATATGAAATCTGCTGAGGGAAGGATGAATGTTTTTGCCGCAATGTGTGCTGCACATGAAGCTTTTGTTGCTGGAAGGATCACGGATCCAGCACTCATTGATGAAGATTATGACCAAATAGATCCAAATGATGTTGAAGAAATGGATCTGAAATGGAATTTGGCGATGATCACCAGGAGAGTGCAACGGTTTATGCAGCGAACAGGTCGACAACTTATTGGGGGTACTCAGGGCTTTGACAAGTCGAAGGTTAAGTGCTATAATTGCGATGGCTTTGGACATTTTGCCAAAGAATGTCAACGTCCAAAGAGAGATGTCAACATTACCCCTACCCGTCAAGATAGAGGTGGTAATCGTCCTTTTAATACGAATGCAAGTAGAGCTCTCTTGTTGACTGAAGATACTACTGGAAATAGCAATGACAAGGCTATCGTAGCTGCTCAACCTGATGGTTCTTATGTCTGGAATCTTCCACAAGATGAGCCTAATAATGCTTATTTGGCCGAAATAGTTGATGATATGGCTCAAATAGCAGATTCTGTTGAGGATTTCTTGGACACCTCAGTTTACCACAGTGATGAGCATTTTTATGAAAACGGTCAAAGCTCGAACTTGGAATCTTCTACTCAGGTATATGACACTGATTATGAGTCGGATGAAGAGGTTGAGGTTGCTGATACGAAAGATTCTGGAGAGGTGAACGCTGCTGAGAACAAAGACGATTCTGCTACTGAAGAGGTTGAAAAGACGATTGAAGAGCAGATGAAGGAGTATGAAATTCCAGCAGGCATGAGTGTGGATGACTTTGTCGCGTACATGGCAGACTGCAAAGAAGCAGATCAACAGGTATCTTATTCTCTTCGTACTATTGTTCATGTTTGCCAAATTGTTAATCGAATGTTTGATGAAATTGAACAAAAGAATGAACGAATTAAGCATTTAGAATCTGTTGTTAATGCTGCTCATGAAGAAAGAGATAAATTGTTTAAAAAGATTTAACTGTCACTGAAAGAGAAAGATTTTTAAAGGATAGGATTAAATCTTTAGAGTCTGACATTAATGCTATGAAAGACAAAGTTAAACATGCTGTGGCTGTAGAAAGAGTAGGTGGTGAAGCTTATGCATTATTAGCTAAGAAGTGTTCTACTATTGAGAAAGAACTGGCTGATGCTAGAATAGAAATAGTGGACTTCCAAGCTAAGGTTGATTCAGCTAGACATGATGAGCTTTTGATGCATATGCAAAAATTTGGGGACTCTCCATCTAAGAGTTCTGACTCTGCTAAGGTTTCTTACAATAGCATGCCTCCTCCTTTCAACAATAATTATACTCCTGTAGAACCTAATATCCCGGAAGTCCTACTTCAACCTAGTGTTGATGTTGGTAAATCTCAAGACTCGTCTCCTAAGCCTACTTTGACTGAGGAGACAATAGTGTCTAAAGGAGTTTCTTCTCAACCTACCAAGGAAGAGAAATTGAAAGGTGTCGTCCTAGATTCGTCCACTTCTTATGGTCAAAAGGACAGTATTACTCACTTTACACTTCGTAAGAGTAGTAGGGTCTACACTGAGTTAGAATTCCCCGTTATCATCAATTGACCCTAAGAGGATTGATAAAGTCTGGGATGTTGATACTAAGGATATGAAGCGATTAAGTCAGTTGCGTCAAACTCCTTTACCTAAGCAGTCTAAGCATAGTCAATTTTGAAGATGAATTAGTTGTTAATGTCGAAGCAACTAAGGCTTTGAAGCATATCTTAATGCCTGCTCGAAAGAAGTCCCCAAGTAAGTCTAGGACATCACCGACCAAACGAGACTATAAGGATCCTAGTAAAACTAGTAAATCAGTGGACAATAGTGTATCTGTAAGTACCAATAATAAGGTAGATACAAAGAAACAACCTAAGGTCCTCTCTTGCTTTGCTTGTCATGAAAAAGGTCATGTTTACAGTGTATGTCCTAATCGACCTCGGAGATCAGGTTCTCCTTCAAAGGTTTCCACCTCGGAAGGAAAAGGGGGTTGGGTAATGATAAACAGGTTTATGAAACTAAAGTTCAATCTTCTTCAAAACTGTTTACTATCCTCAACGATGTGACTCTCCACCAAAAGGTTCTTCTCCTATGGGACAAAGATTCACTACCCCCAGTGGGAGTTCAAGTCGGTCACACACACCTTCAAGTCGTAATTCATTTTATGACCGAAATCATTCAAGTGTTCGACCCTCTTTGGCCTTCATTCCCCAAGACCTTCTCCAACGAACGGTCAGAAGTCTTCTCCAGTAAGAAGACAAGTTGAGAATCAAGTCACACCCATGGCTTCTAGCAATGGATATTGGACTGAACTGATTCTCAAGGATGAGAAGGGACGACCCAAACCTATGAAGGTTTGGGTCCCCAATGATAACTAATATTTCTCATTTGATGTGCAGGGAGTTCCTAGGAAACCTATTCATTTGTGGTACCTTGACAGTGGATGCTCCAGGCACATGACAGGGGACAAGAAGCTCTTGTCCAATTATACTGGTATAAATGGGTCATATGTTAGTTTTGCTGGTTCCAAGGGCGGCAACATCACCGGTCAAGGAGATGTCGTCAATGGACAACTAACTCTAGAAAGAGTTAATTATGTGGAACAACTTACTCACAATCTAATGAGTGTCTCACAGATCTGTGATAAGGGCAACAATGTTCATTTCACAGAAAAGGAGGCATACATCTTGAAGCCGGGTTTTGTTATTCCAGAAGAATGGATTATGCTCAAAGCTCCTAGGAAGAGAGACATCTATGGTTTAATTTTAGGTGTTGATAATCCAAAGGAGCCCTTTGTTTGTTGAGCAAGGCAAATGAGTCTGAATCTCTCCTATGGCATCGTAGAATGGGACATATCAACTTTCGGAAAATGAATGAACTTATCAGTCTTGGGTTAGTTGACGGTGTGCCTGTTAAGAAGTTTGGGATGGAAGATAAGTGTGTACCGTGTTTGAAAGGAAGCAACATAAGAATCCGCATAAATCCAAGGTACTCAACTCCATTTCCAAACCATTCGAATTACTTCATATGGATCTCTTTGGTCCTGTGAACAAAGAAGCATTGGAGGGATGTCTTACTGTTTGGTGATCACTGATGATTACTCGAGGTACTCATGGGTATTTTTTCTGAAGACCAAGGATGAGACTGCCGAACGATTTATGGATTTTGTCAAGCAAGTTGAAAATGTCCATGGAGTCAAAGTTAAGAGAATCAGGAGTGACAATGGTACTGAGTTCAAGAATAATACTATTACTGTATTTTGCTTGACCAAAGGAATTCAACATCAGTACAGTGCACCATATGAGCCACAACAGAATGGAGTGGCTGAACGGAAGAACAGGACGCTAATTGAGACAGCCAGGACGATGCTTGCTGATTCAGGGCTTCCTATTACTTTCTGGGGAGAGGCAGTGAATACAGCTTGTCACATTCTGAATCGGGTTTTGACAGTTAAACGGTTTAAGAAGACTAGTTATGAACTATTGCACAACAAAAAGCCCAATTTACAGAATGTTGAGCCTTTCGGTGTTCCGTGCACTTTTCTAAAACTCTTCCTCAAGGGAAATTTGAACCTAAATCTGAGGAGGGTTTCTTTTGGGTTATGTTCCAAGTACACCGATTAGGCGAGTGTACAATCAGAAGACTGGCAAAGTAGATCTTGGTACAAATGTCGTAATTGTCAGTCACAAACCTGCTGTACACCTTGGTCTTCTAATCATTTTGATTATGATGGTGTCTTCACTTCTTTTCGTGGTCCTGTTTCTTTTGCAGGTGTTCCAACAGTGGAGGATGTCGTTACTCTTCATGATCCTTTGGATAGTGGACCGGTTTCTGGTTCTTCTTCTGGTCCCTCACCAATAGTTGAGCCTACCTCTGAATCTGGAGAATCTAGTGGGACAAAAGTAGCAGATTCAACCTTAGAGCCTGCTCCTATAGTTCCTACTGATCCTTTGCATGTACCTCTACCTGATTCTCCTTTCTATGATACTGATGACACGGAAGGTGACACTCAGGAAGAGCCTAAAACTCCAGATTATAAAACTCCAGAGCAACATGTGCAGACGAATTTGGGGATGATCTTTCTGTCGATAAGGTTCCTCAAACCAGAGTCAACAAGGATCATCCAGTCAAGCAAATCATTGGTGATGCTTCTGCCTCTGTTCGCACGAGGAATCAATCTAAGAAACCGTCGTGTATGTTTGCTGAAGTTAAGGATACTGGGGCAATTACTTGGTACTTGTATTACTGCTTTATCTCTCAGGTTGAGCCTAAGAATGTTGGAATGGCTCTTAAGGAACCGTCATGGGTTGAGGCGATGCAAGAAGAATTGGCTCAGTTTCGAAAGCTTGAGGTATGGAAGTTAGTTGACTTACCTCCGGGTGAATCTCCTTTAACAACGCGTTGGGTTTTTCGTTGTAAACGCGATGACAGAGGTGTAGTACTCGAAATAAGGCTCGATTGGTGGTTAGAGGATTTGAGCAACAAGAAGGTTTTGATTACGATGAGACATTTGCACCTGTAGCTAGACTTGAAGCTATTCGATTATTTCTGGCATATGCTAGTTATAAGGGTATTAAGGTGTATCAGCTTGATGTAAAGAGTGCCTTCTTGTATGGTGATATTAAAGAAGAAGTGTATGTCGAACAACCTGCCGGGTTTGAGGATCCAGACTTTCCTAATAAAGTATATCGTCTCGATAAGGCTTTATATGGTTTACATCAGGCTCCTCGATCGTGGTATGAAAATTGTCAATCATTTGAAGGAAAGTGGTTTTACCAGAGGTTCTATAGACACACGTTGTTTATTAAATGGAAAGGGAAGGACTATTGCTTGTACAGGTTTATGTCGATGACATCATTTTTGGTTCATCTGATGACCAAATGTGCAAGGAATTTGAACACAGCATGAAGGCTAAATTTGAGATGAGTGCTATGGGGGAATTAACCTTCTTCCTTGGACTACAGGTGGATCAACTGAAAGATGGTTTTTTTACATCAGACCAAGTATGTTAAAGATTTGCTTACTCGGTTTCGCATGTCTGATGCTAAGGATGCTGTTACTCCCATTAAGACTAATCATGGGTTGTGTCCTGATAAGCCTAATGATCCATCTGTCGATGCCACTCAATATCGAGCTATCATTGGATCCTTGATGTATCTGACAGCCTCACGTCCAGATATTACCTTTGCTGTTTCTATGTGTGCTAGATATCAGGCTAATCCGAAAGAGTCTCACTTGAAAGCTGCAAAAAGAATCCTTCGTTATGTGAAAGCCAAGCCTCGTCTAGGTCTTTGGTATCCCATGTATGGTTCTTTTGACTTTGTAGCTTATACTGATTCGGATTATGGTGGTGACAACTCGGATAGGAAATCAACGTCAGGTGGATGTCAGCTTTTAGGGGGGAGAATTGTATCGTGGCAGTGCAAAAAGCAGACATCTGTTGCACAGTCATCCTGTGAAGCAGAGTACATTGCTGCTGGATATTGCTGTTCTCAGGTGCTTTGGATACAGCAACAACTGCGCGATTATGGTATGAATATCTCTAATACTCCTATTTGTATTGATAATAAGTCTGCCATAGATATTACCAAGAATCCGAAAAATTTAAAGTCACCAAGCACATAGATATAAAGTATCATATTCATACGTGACTGTTTTGAGAAAAAGCTTATTCATTAGAAAAGGTTATTACATGATGATAATCTTGCTGATTTATACACTAAAGCTTTTGATGGACCTCGTCTTGAGTTGTTATTTCAACTCAATGGTATGAAGAATGCCGAGTAGTTTCTCTCAAAGAACTTAAATGTATTTTTCGTGTCTTTGTAGTATAAGTTGTACATAGAAAGTGTCATAAAAAAATACAAAAAGAGTTGTCTTAGTATAAGTTTGTAAATATCTAGTGTCAAAAAAAAAAAAAAAATAAAAAAATAAAAAAAAGTTACTGCGCTAAATGAGGAGAAGTGACGATACTTTAGCTTTTAAGCCTGCTTAATCGTAATATAACTGATTAGTTCAGTGATTACAATTTGGGATATATCGGTAGACACAAAGTACCAAGGTTTCCTTCAATCTGAACTTAAATTATACAATGTTCTTGTGGGAAACATATTCAGATATATGGCTGAGATTGCTTGCTTTTTAGTAATGAATTGATCTAGTCCTTAAATTTTGTGAAAGATCTAGCATTACTATAAGATTTGTTCAATGAATAGGCAAGAACCTCTACCAATCATGAGCATAAAAGTAATGTGATATTGTTATGCAAATCAAATGAATGCAAATTAAGGGGCTAATGTGGTCTTTGAGATTCGGACAAGTATGTCCTCGGGGTTCTTTGTATACCTAGCCTACCTAAAGCTTACAACTTGGGATAGGTTGTCGGAAAGTTCGCTACATGGATCTCATAGAAAATCACGGGTTCCTTATAAATCATGAAATGCAGAAGCAAATATGTGAAATCACAAAGTAATTCAATTCAGTTATCCACAAAGTGTCTCATGATTGGTTAAGGATGTTCTTGAATATATTGAATATTTTTATCTTAGTGCTTGTATCGATTACGAAAGTATATCTGAATGTGGGTTACATAAGTTCGCAACTATCCAATGGCATATTAGGCTACTCGGGTTACATGGTGACTGTCCTTGGCCAGGGTATGTCGAAAGTGTCATAACTCAAAGGAAACTGGACGTACCGAGTGTTTAAGAGGACTAACATACCGGTAATCGCTGTTGGGTCACGGTTCAAAACTATAATAAGAGAATTATTTCTCACCCGCAGGCTTATGTAACATGCTAAATGATCTAATCAGCAGTAATCATGCTTAATGTGAATAATGTATAATGTATAAGTCAAGTTAATTAGAATTTAGATTAGTTTATTATTCTGCAATTTTTATTCTGTGTTATTTTTCTTTTTAATTGAGTCAAAATAGTATTTTATAAGTTCTTATTGCACGAGAGATCCTTTCAAATTCTGAGTATATGTTTTGCTGAATTCCTTCATGTGAATTTTTAATGAGTTGTGTAGACTGTTCACAAAGAAGATTTTCTAATATGGACATTAATTGTTTAAAGTTTAGAAAAAGATCTTTTCAAGTGTAATGTGAAATGTCAAAGTCATTTGAAATTCATGATTTTCACTTGTCACCAAATTATTAATCGTTTGTTTAAATGTGTGGTGACATTTTAGGGTTTGACAAGAAATGACCTCCTTGATCTTTTGTTAGATTTTTAGTTATTCATATTTGTTAACCCTGATTGAGTATGATTGTAACTTGAATTTTCTGCATTATACTGTTTTGTTCTCAATGCGTTGATGAGTTCTGTGGTAAGTGTGCAGTGTTCAGGTTAAGAAGATAACGTTGGAATGCTGACTCTGTTACTGCATTGTTATTTACATGGATGATATCATTACGATAAGATCCTTGGTGTGTAGTGATAATATTTGTGATGCAGATTAGAGCATGTGAAGGATGAATACATGAACTGGTTTTTGGAATAGTTATTTATTTATGATTCATGTATTAATGAAATAATCAAATTTGATATAGTTCCTTTGAATTTCATGCTGTGATTTATGACATACTTTTGGAAACTTTACTAAGTTCTTCATGAATTTTTGTTGGATAGTTCATGTTTGTTAAGTTTTGTAGACGGCATTAGTATGGGACTTAAGTGTTTCAAGATGGTTTGCTGTCATGCATATATGATCCAAGGAAGTTCTCGGTGTCATAATCATATTGGTAATGAGGTTCATATTTAAATTGATTATTTTCAGGATAGCGTTTAAACCATGGGTTTTCATTCAAGATTATAATGTTCGGTTATCTACTTACATTATGATTATGAATTTGGGTGCTAAGAACGTTTTAGTACAAGGCATGAACAGGTTGCTTTCTAACGAGTTTTTGCTATGTACAGATTGTGATAAAGGGTTGTGTTTTGGAAGATGCTTGGATGAAAATCTGAAAATTTCAGAAACTGTGAAATCTGGAATATTTTCAGATTTGTTCTTACGAAGATAACTGCTATCTTCGTTCGAAACAATTTTGTTCAAACGAAGTTATCTTCGTTTGGCTAACTTCGTTTGTGAAGTTAGCCCGATCCATAGTTGGCCCATTGTTAGTTCCATATATAAAGGGTTTTTTCTTCGTTATTTCTTTATCAAACGAAAAATACTCTTATTTTCGAGCAAAAACCCTAAAACACAAACTTTTTTCTTTTTCTCACTTTAATTCGTTTTCTTGATTCATTGTCCAAACTGAGATCTAAGTAAGTTTAATGTTCTTTTCATTCACGAATATGATTTAGGTTTCATGTATCTTCGATTTGATTTGTGTTGATTATTTATAAAATTCTTGTAATCATTCACCTGGTTTGATCAAACGAATTTAGATTGAATTGAACGAATTTACCTTGGGTAGAAACGAAGTTACTTTTATGCCTTACGAACTTAGACCTAAGTTGATGAGGAACGAATTTAGCTTAACACCCTTAGGTTTATTCAAACGAACTTAGACTTCGTTTATAGGTACGAACTTAGAAGATAAGTTTATAACTTACGAACTTGCATGTACAGTTTAGTTAACGAACTTAAACTTCGTTAGGTGTTAATTTAGGTTATTCTTACGAACTTAAGACCTATTTTCGTTTAGTTATTGCTTACGAATTTAGCTTCTATCTTCGTTCTGTCTACTTAACGAATTTATTGGTTATCTTCGTTCAGACTTATTTTGCGAAATAAGAATTAGGGTTTTTCAGATTAGGTTTTTCAACTTAGGGTTTTTCAATTCTGCAATCCATTTATCATGATTATTTATTTGTTTCGATATTGTGATTGGTTTTGCAGAAATGGCTCTTGCTCCTCGTCAATTTGTGAAAAAGCACAATCTTGCCTGAACCTAGATCCAGATCAGCATAATTGCGAACATTTTCATGAAATGTTCAACTACATTGCTCGCTCGCGATTATCTTTTGCTTTCTGTGATTCGCCGAGACTGATTAAGCTGTATATTGATTCTTTTGGTACTGCTCATGAAGTCATGGATTGATGGCCAAGTTTTGTACGAGCAACTGTTGAAGGCACAAATTTGATTTCAATGCTGAATCGCTCGAACTATTTGCATCTAGGAGCAGAATCAGACGTAGAAGAAGAGGAAGACGTTGAAATGACTTACGAGTTCGAAACCTTCTTCGCTGCTTTCAGAGAATGGGGTTTGTTGGCCAGGTCAAACTTCCTTTTGACAAGAGTGGTTTTCAGGGAAGATGGAGGTATGGCGTATGCATGCTTGTCTGTTTGAGCAATCGCAAGGCTGGCTTTGATCAACTATCTGCACAGATTGCGTCGCAGATGGTTGCTTTGGTATATAATCGCCCTTATCCTTTCTCCCGATATTTTATCAAGAGTTGTTGATCAGATTAATGCTAGGGGGAGAAAGCGATTTCTTCTGTATCCTCGATTTGTGATGGCTAGACGTAGACTATGACCAAGGTCCTCGCTACGTTCTTCATGCTTGGCCTTCGCGTCTTTTTGCTGATCTGAAGCCAATACGAGTAATGTGGCGGTCTTCATGATCCACCACTTTTTGGTCACCTGATTAATCCAAACTATCGATCTCGTCTTGAGAATGATATGTTTGTGGATGATGTTGATGACGATTCTGAGTCTGGTGATTCTGAAAGTTCGGATGATTCTGTTGATGGTCTGAGATGACTCCGGGGATGAGTCTGCTGGTTGGATGTTGGAAATGATGGAGATGATGTTGATAGTTCGACGGTTCTGCTGCTACAAATGCGACAGACACAGATGATTCTACTGCTGCTGAACGTCGAACTAAGCTGATTCATGATGTCGCGGCTGCTTCTGAAAGTGATCATTCGCATTAGTCGTTTGATCAAGAAGGTGTTGCGTTCATAGAGAGCGTCGAAGCAAGACTGTCATGCCATTCCTGCTCTTTCAGATCC